>NC_056740.1:106486978-106736978 GCF_019279795.1 Protopterus annectens | reverse complement strand
GGTGGTAACCCTACTTATGTCTGCTTTAAAGTGCCTTAATCACTCTATATCCAACTGCCACTATGTGAATATGTAAGGTATATATTCCCGACAATGCACGTGGGGAGACGTGCATGACAGTCAGGTGTTTAATCCCGGGTTGTATGTTCTGCAGGACTGGCTGGAGGCTGAGCAGTCTTGTGGATAACTACTGCTTATAAAACTTGTGTCCAGATGTCCACAGGACTGGACATCGTGTCGTGACACCAAGTCTAATGTTTAGAATCGATACTTATCCCATGAGGGATATCCAAAAATTGTGGGGACTGATGACCTCGATTCCTCTGGCTATACAAAAATAAGGTAGGGTTATACATGCAAGGGATGCATAGTTTGCGATCCTGAGACTGCCTAGGGTGAGACTGCCTACTAGATATGAGTAGGGGTCACTATGTGCAGATATGGCTGCGCCTAGCTAGCAGCCCGAGTATGGGTGGTTTTGTTGGACTTCAGGAAGGGGATTCGTGTGCTGTGGAGGGGATGATGGGTATTCAGTTATGTATCCATGTGTGTTGGGGTTGGATGGCTCAGTTCAGGCAAGACCATTATGTGGGTATGTGCCGGTAACGTTTCTGTAGATGTGTATCGCACCTTTTAATGTTCATATGTTTGTGGGATTGTGTTCTATGGTATGGCCTGTCAGGTTGTATTGTGGATGTGAATATTTGTTCTTTGGTTATCTTTCTGATTCACCCACTGCTCCCTTGTACACCTCAAGTTCACCTATTGTGCATCCAATCCAGTCTCCCCTTGGCGAATTATTGCATTACCCTTCACCCCCCACCCCCATATTCCACAGACACCATCCATCCCTTCTCTGGTTGATGGCCCATGGCACAGTCAGCAGAACACATTGCGTACACTACATATCTCTGGTACCAATATGGTAGTGAGGACTACCCTAGCATTTCTGATCATCCACATGCTGCACTTCACGCACATAGGTACTCGCAAATACTTATCTTTCATGACATGGTAGGTAGACCTGGGTAATACCCGTTCATCTTTGGGCCGTCCTGACAAGGACGACTTGGACCGTGAAATGGCAGATATTGGGCGAATGCTCTGACCATTGGTAGGGTTGCCACCTTTTCATATGACCAGGATGGGACATTTTCGGGACACACATCAGATTTTACAGGCCAACACATACCCATGGTCAGTACAAAGGATAGTACTTTAGTTTTATGCCTAAATATAAGCTTATTGTTGTAGCAGTTTAGTTGCTTATTCTGTTTTGTTTACTTGCTTATTCTGTTTCTTGTAACATTTAGGTATTTTACATATGGAAATAAGTATTGTATGGGACTATTACAAAAAATATGGGACATAATTATGTCCTACAATTGCAGAACATTTGCCATTTATAATGGTTTTGGTATGGACACAACTGCCTAGAGGGGGACTGTCCCTCACAATGTGGGACAGGTGGTAACCCTAACCATTGGGCTAGGCTTAGCAATTGGCAGTGCACTGTCTGCCTGGGATGATATGTTGGACAAGCCATGCTGCTTCGCAAGGGATGGCTTACACCTGTCACCACTGGGCTTCCGGATATTGGCTAAGGCTCTTGCCACCCCCACCCCCATAGTGCCTTTTTTAGACAAGGCTCAAAAGACAAACCCACCTCCTTAGAAAACAAAAAATGGAAAAAAACTAAGGGTGATGCTGCTCAACGCCAGAAGTCTAAATCTCAAGATGCAGGCACTTGATGCACTCCTCAGCATGGAGAACATTGACGTCTGTGCAGTAACTGAAACCTGGTTCAAGGCTCCTGAGAGCACCCCAGCACTACCAGGCTATACCTCGTATCATGCTTTTTGGCCCCAAAACCCGGGCCAAACCACAAAGGGAGGGGGAGTGTCCATATTCATAAAGGACACCCACACCTCCAGGTTAGTAGCAACACATGAAGCATCAGAGACCATACAGGTGCAACTAACCAAAGGCAAACCTGCTATACAACTGGTAGCATGTTACAGACCACCCTCCCAATCTCAAGAACCCCACTCAGCCTTCCTGAAGACATTGGAGGATATGAATGTATCACAAAATACCATCATACTGGGAGACTTCAACTACCCAAACATAGATTGGATACATTATTCTAGCCCTAATACCATAGCCCAAAGGTTCCTGGAATTCATAAATTCAAATGCACTGGAACAACTAGTCACCTCTCCCACTAGGGGAGATAATATACTAGACCTGATCATCACAAACATGGGGACAAAATGCTGCACACCAGAAGTATACCCCTCACTAGTGAGATCTGACCACAAAATAATCACCCTGGATATACATATCCCACCTCCACCCCCAGCACAAAAGACCACAGTGAAAAACTTCTCAAAAGCAGACTTCACTCTTCTTAAGACTGAGATGGTATCCTTTAAGCCCACTGTGCCAGTGAATACCACATCCCACAATGCCGAATCCTTCACAAATGCTTTCTATGGACATCTCCAAGAATGCATGGATCATGCAATCCCAAACAAATCCAAGTCCCTCTCCACCAAATGTAAGCATCCTGTCTGGTGGACCTCAGCCATAAACAAATTGTATAACAAAAGAAGGAAGCTACTGCACGTCAGAGCGAAATCCCATGAAGGAAAGACATCTCTGATCAACATTAGCAGAAAACTACGTTCTCTCATAAAACATCCAAGGCAAACTTTGAGAGAAAAATCGCTAAGGACACTAAAGATAACCACAAAGCCTTCTTCAGCTATGTTAGAAACCTGGGCAGAAACCCTCAGATATGCTCAGAGTTGGTTCACAACAACAAAAAATACACTGAACCCACAGATATTGCTAACATTCTGGCTGACAGGTTCAGTGCAAATTTCTCCCCTCCTTCACCCCCAAAAGAAGAAATACTTATCCCAGCTGAATGTAATCTCCCTGTCATCTCAGATGTCCAAGTGAGAACCGCCCTAAACAAAGAAAAAAACACAGCATCAATGGGACCTGACGGTATCCTGGGGTGCGTGTTACGTGAACTCCAAGAGGAGCTAAACCCACACATAAAAATGCTGTTTAACCTTAGCCTTACTTCGGGATATGTACCTGAACACTGGCGTACAGCAACAGTGGTCCCACTCCACAAGGGAGTGCCTCTACAGACCCTGGAAACTACCGCCCCATAAGCTTAACTAGCCTGGTCTGCAAAGCTGTGGAAAGAATCATTATGGAACTCATAAACAGAGACATAGGGGACCTACAGACACTTGACCCCACCCAGTTCGGCTTTGTAAAGGGCAGATCCTGCCTTTTAAACCTGGTTGACTTTTTTGAAACAGTCACTAGAGCCATTGATGAGGGCAAAGCAGTCCATATAGCATACCTGGACTTGGCTAAGGCCTTCGACCCAATACCCCACTCAGGCATCATAGATAAGCTAAACAGCTTAAAAGTAAACCCTTATGTCACTAGATGGGTTGCAAACTGGCTAAAGGACAGAACCCATAAAGTTAAAATCGCTGGAGCAATGTCAGACTCAAAGCCAGTCATAAGTGGTGTCTCACAGGGATCTGTCCTGGGACCCCTCTTGTTCGGCATTTATTTCTCAGATGTTAAAGCAAACATGGGAGGGCTGTGGCTGACAAAGTTCACAGATGACTGCAAACTAGGCACCATATTCGATACACCAGCAGACACACACATCCTACAAAAAGGCCTCACTGAAACGGACAACTGGTGCCATAGTCACGGCCTTAAACTAAATGCCAAAAAATGTATAGTCATCCCTTTTGGAAAAAACAAAGTACCCAAAAACTATCACATAGACAGCAACCCACTAAGTACGGAAAAAGTAATCAGAGACCTAGGGACCCAAGTAGACAGCGACCTCTCATTTGACACCCACGTTGCCAAAGTGGTAAGAAAAACATTCTACCTTGCACAACTCATCATGAAGGGATTCACATCCAGATCCAAGGATGTCATTGTACCCCTATATTCCTCCCTCATCAGACCCATGATTGAGTACAATGCCCCATTTGGTATGTACCTCACCCGGCATTTGCAACAGCTGGAGAGACCACAAAAGTACCTCACCAAAAGGATCAAGGGTCTCCAACATATGTCTTATTCTGCCAGACTAAAGAAACTTCAGCTCTATTCAGTAGCATACCGCCTGCTCAGAGGTGATCTCTGCCTGACATACAAGGCCATGTCCAATCAGGATCTGATGGACATGCTCCACCTCAAAAAATCCAAATCCATTAGGACCATGAGAGCTAAAGACTTAAACCTTGGCACAAGTATGAATAGGACATGCTGGAGGGATAGATTCATAACCCAGAGGCTTCCCATGCTTTGGAACAGGATCCCAGTTCGTATTAGGCAGAGCCCTTCACTGACTCTCTTCAAGAGAAATCTTGATGAGTGGATGGAAGATCGTAAGTTTACCCCAGGGGTCACATCTGTGTCACTGCTAGACAGGGGCACAGTAAACTAATTCTATTATATAAGGGGACCTTCATTGTGTCACTACTAGACAGAGGCACAGTATTCTAGATTTATTCTGTACATTTTTGTACCATTTCATGGGGTGGCAAAAGCCACATCACTATGGCTAGGCTTACAAATGCCCCAGGGCAGATAGCCTAGTACTATACTATGAAACTATGAAACTATGAAACTATGAAACATGATGCATTTCACTTCCACTTGGTATAACTATTGACACTACAATGGAATATGAGCATGGGGTTTTAAATGTCATTTGTTCAAGGGACAGAGACTCAATATTCAGCTATGTGCCTTTGTGTTTACTTTTTATTTTGGTGTTCACAAAACTGTCTTGTATGCTTTGCATACATTTCAGTATCCACGGACATTGACAGGGTGTGATTACTATTAGAGGCAGGCTGTACTAGTCAGCATTTTAGGTTGCACGTATGCAGCCGACATGTTCACGCCTCCGTGCAGTGCTCGGACATGCCCCCTGCACTCGCGCACATTTCCTATGCACGTGGCCATTACGGCAGCACGCCTTCACTAATATGCATGTGGTGCTGCTGTGCCATCTCTACGCCACACGGTCGGTGCAAGGCTAATGCCATCCTTGCGCTGAGCTTCATGAATCCCGGGGTATATGTTCTTTAACAATATCTTTTTGTCACTTGTATAACATAAAAAAAACAAATCATTAGTATCTTTGGTATAACTTTTAACATTCTTCAGAGATTGTTTTAATATCTCTGTTAAGTATACAAAGATGTGTTCTAGTATATATCCATCTCTAGATACAATAGGTCAAATTGAGGGATGTTCTAAATTCTTATACATCATTGGAAGTCTATACAAAACAATGACTTTTTCCAGATGGAACATACATAAAGATATAAATATTTAATATGATGCCATTTTGTAACTGTAAGTCATACAACACATTTTTCACTTTAAAATTGCATTATTAATAATTCTCACTTTAGCAAAGATATCTTGGTTTGGGGGCAAACATAGAAGTTCTAGCATGAATTAATGTGTACATACACATCACTTCAGTTAATAACTACAACTAACCCAGACAAATCTTAGTAATGATCAAACAATACTTAACAAACTTTTTTCTATAGTCTCTGTTTATTTACCTAATTATTTATTGCTTTTGTTTATTAGGAAAGTGTGAGTGGGTGTAGGACCCATTTTCAGCAGAGGCCTGTGGAGAAAAGCTCTACAAGTACCTACACATTAATTTAAATACAGATTTTAAGCACAGTGTCTTTGTAAGGACTGTTTACAAATCCTTGTAAAGCAAACATTTCAAAGTCACACATCTAATAAATATCTTACTTTGATTTCTGCAATTAGTAGATAGGGCCATTAAATGCCTGGAAACAATAGTAGAAATAGGTATGCGTATAACCAATTGATCCACTTGTAAGCCATGTTATGGCCTATGTTTAATCTCATATAAAAATGTATTATTAGAACTTGGAGGCAGGTGGTTTGCCTAAGATAATTTATGAAGTATTAACTGGCAGAAATGTATACTTCTTCCTCATAAGGCAGAATACTGAGGCGTCTTCCTCTTAGAATGAAAGTAATACATTATGTAGACTCACTAGATTCACCACCTGAAGTAGAAGACAAAGATGGAAGTTAAAAGAACCTTTCTACTGTTACTTCTGACCCATGAAAAGCTGTGAATATGGTAAAATGGTGTTGGTGATATGACATCAGTTTTATATTTTAAGCACTTTATTTTTCCCACTTAAAAAATTACGCCACTGCACTTCATATTTAAGTTGACTCTTTCTTTCTCTTTAAGTTTCACCTCTGTATAGACATTTTCCTATTTATGTATCAGTATAATGTTTGGTCAGTCATTTTTTTCTTTTTGAATGAAATGTTGGCACATATATGCATTTTAGAATGACAGAGACTTGAGTCCATGCATTCAGAAGTATGAAGCAGGGAAGTGGTTTTAAGATACAATAAGCATTATGATGTGAATGCAGAAAAGAATGGGATAATATGTTGAAATTTGTAGTTTATGTGGGGCAAGCCTCTCAATGCCCCATATGAGACAACCACTGTCATTTCCCTCACTTTTTAATTTGTTTGTCTAAACATTCATTCTGATCTACCTTAAAATAATTTTTCATATTACGTTATTGCCTGTAACATGATTATGCTATCTTTGTTTGCTGACTGTTCATATGTACCTTATCAGTGTTTTTTGTTTTCTCACTATTGTATACTAATACAGATATTGTTTTTTTCTTATAATTGTATACTCAAATGATTAACCACACTATGTATGCATGTATATTACTTTCTCTGTGCTTCTTGTGAACCTTTTCTTCCTGGGCCTCCTCTGAAAAGGAGTTTCCCACCCAGTTGGTCTTTCCCAGTCAACAAAAACAATAACTATAGAAATAGTCAATATAAATACCTCAGAGGCTGCCTTTAGTAGGAAAACAAGTTAAAATGATCTTGCACAAACAAATCAAGCAAATTAAAATATTTGCTTTTACAAAGAAACATCATCTGTCAAGGCATGGTGTATCACACTACTATCAAATGACAAAGGTCATAATAACACTACAGACACTAACAGAGCATCACTTTCAGGTGAGTTTAATGCAGTAGCTTAACCCCACTCTTGAAATGTTGATTAAATGAAACAATGACAGCAAAAATAAAAGCTTTCCTAAAGTTATTACCTTTTAGGAAAGTGTTACTAAATAGGGCAATGCCTCTTCTGCCAAAGGGAAATTAAAAAAATACCATAAGTAAATAATTTTCAGACTTGCCCACATTCATAATGCAATGTATAATATCAAAGACGTGGCAGTTCCCATGATATAAACCAGACTTCTTCAGCTTAGTTCATCAGACGTCATTGGTTATCATCTCTTCTTTCACTTTCAAGATTTGTTTTTCTTTTAAGATGAGGACTTGCCTTTAATTTTAGAATTGCAAATGTTTTAAATGATTGTGGATACTTAGTTTTTAATGTCTGTGTAAACTTTGAAATGTGGTTCTGATATTTAGCAGCTTGTAACCTGGGAAACCTCTGTTTTTAAAGTCATATTGGCATAAATACACACTCAGATATTCTGATGGCATGTTGTCTAGGTGTTTATTTTCTTAATATTCTTTGATATACAGTTGGATAGGAGAGCAGCGTCTGTTATGATATTGCAGCTGTGTGTTTATGTACATAGTTTTCTCCATGTGATTGTTATTGTTAGGCCTTCTAGGCTACTTAGCATGATATTTGTAAAACTTTTTAGTAGGGTTCTCAAGTAGAATAATAAGATGTGCTAACAAATACAGCTACAAAGGCAAAATTAATGTGGCTGCAAGTGGCAAAAACACAAGGACTGGTTGCAGTCAGCTGCTTTGACACACACACACACACACACACACACACACACACACACACACACACACACACACACACACACACACGCACGCACATGCGCGCACACACACACACACACACACACACACACACACACACACACACACACACACACACACACACACACACACAAAGAAATGCACCCAAACACATACAAGTACACGGACATATATGTACAGACACTGACACATGCATACAGGCAGATCCAGCCAAATGCGCACACACGCGTACACACACGCACACACACACGCACGCACACACACACACACACACACACACACACACACACACACACACACACACACACACACGCACACACACACACACACACACACACACACACACACACACACACACACACACACACACACACACACACACACACACATACACACACACACACACACACACACACACTACCCATATCATAAATTAAAATACACAATTTAAAACAGGCGCACTGTATCTCAAAATGGGCTGTAACCCTCATCCCATTACCTCATACCTATACATTTCTACTATGAAAGTGAGTGTGCTTGACAACAAAAGATAAAGTACCAACAGGTGCTAGATTTTTTTCTTGATCCCTTCTGGAATTCATCGCATGCATCTCCAGCATGTCAACAAATTCTTAGGTTCATAGGTTCATTGGAAAACTCTAGATAATCAGTGTGCAGATCATTTCAAGCCTAGCCTTCATCATGCCCACACCATGAATCATGGTCTCTATAACCACTTTTCATAATTTTCAACCAGCCTACCAATACTCCTGAAACTCCCAGCCCATAGTTAACTATCACACACTCCATTCCCTAGAACATTTCCTTGGTTTCCCATACTATCTCCTGAAGCATGGTCTGTCTTGCATAGAAGCACTTTAAGCCTAAATTAATGAGTTTGATTTTTATATTGTAAATGCACTATTTTATATCACATGGGATCACACATTAAGAACAGTTCAAAAAATAGATGCGAGAAAAACAGATATTGTAGCCCATGAAAAGAAAACAAAACTAGCATTGATCTTTCAAATGGCTATTACCAGTGACGACAGTGTCTTATGTACAGAGAGACACCAGGGCTTTCAGGCAAAAACAAGGGTAATGTGGAAGAAGGATACCCAGACAGTCCCAATAGTAGTAGGAGCGATGAGTCTTACAATAACGAATTTATAATCATACTTAGATATGCTACCAATACATGTAACTCAGAACCATAAAACCAATGAAAGCCATAAGATATACATAACTCTATATGAAGTGCAGAAGGAGTCATTACTGGGCACATTGCAGGTGCTGCGAAGAGCACTTCTGGCTAACATCAAAAATTGAAACAATATTAATGTCATGAACTTTTAGCATACTTTGACTTAGGAATGGGGTACATTCATGTCATGGTATTAGAAACCCAAAAGACTTGGAAAAATTTAAAAAATTCAAAAAGTACTTTCAGCCTGAATTAATGAGTTTGGATTTTTATATTGTAAAACTGGTCAGTCAGCATCAACAGTGGTATGAATATTATGTAAACCTTACGCAGTGGAAGTAGAATTATTATTATGTAGGTTATTCAGACTTATACAATTCGGATTATATGGGTGTATATCTAAACATTGAATGCTGAAAAGTTCGAATACCAAAACCTTGAACTTGAAAGATCGAAGACTGAAAATATCAAAGCCTCAGAACATCGAATTCTTTCTCAGGGAAAGAATTTGGTGGGCCATTTCCACGGCTTTGCTATTTCTTCCACTGTGGTGTGATCTTTGAGTTGGTATATTTAAGTAGGGGGTGTGTGGGGGGCATAGCCCCCCACATTGGGGGTGTGGGGGACAAAGTCCCCCACATTAGAAATAGTTTGTAGTGTTCGTGTGTTTCGTGTTTTGTACTGGAACAGCGATTTTTTTTTCCACAGGGAAAAAAATTGCTGTTCTCAATCTTCGAGGTTTTCAGCTTTTGTGGTTTTGGGTTCGATGTTGTAACATTCGAAGTTTAGACACTTCGATGTTATGATATAGACCTAGATTATATTATGGAATCCTTTTTGTTCTAACATAGTTAATTCATATATAGTCTTCAGTAATCAATTTTCAGGAAAATTATCTACTGCTAGTTTATATAAATGCACATAATTCCTTGTCTCAGCATAGCCTGTTTTTATAAAATCCAAAAAAAATATGGCCAAAGAAGGAGAAACATGCATCACAGTCTATGTTAGCTAATCTGATGACAGACATTTTTACAGTATATTATTATGTAAGAAAGCCTGTTTTGCAAATTTATAATAGGGGGAATAATATATGAATTCTCAAAGTAACATGTTTTACAATAAGGATCTCATTATCTGCTGATGTCCATGCATCAGACAAAAACTTGTCAAATACTCAGATCATCTGAACTGGCTTCAATGGGGTTTATTTTGATGGAAATATACGTATGAGAGTACCTATAACTGCAGAGAGTAAGGATATTGACACCTTAGGAGGTAAAAAAAAAAGGTTTGCATTTGATATACAGAGCCCCTTGACTAAATTGTAATACGTGACCAGTCCATGAATGGAGATGACGAATAGTTAACAAATACTGAGAGTATCATATGGGTCTGAATAGAAAAAATAAGGCTACCAAACATATGTTGGTTGATAATTATTAACTATTCCCAAAAGGGAACACATTATGATCTACTTTTATATATTTTCCTTCTGGCTTTCACAGTTTTGATTTCTTGTTCAATATACTCCTAAACAAGAAATGGTTTGAATGGGTGCCAAATGCTGGACTAATTATTTTAAGGATGTGTTGAAATAGTGGCAGTTCAAGTCTGTTGTGGTCACATTCCTGCCAGATTTGGTTTGAAAAGACCGGAGTTGGATTTTTGGGTCAGGCAGAGTTGGATTGGATTTGGAAGCTGCTGATGATGTTGGAGATGGAGCTGATGATGGTAACAGTGTGGATGGTGAGGACTGAGGCAAGATCATTGGACTGGTTGTGGCCATTCAGGCCTTCAGGTAGCAGTGGTCATGACAGATGCAGGTGGCAGAAGTCTATTTTTTGTATGCTGTTTTTTTTTTGGTTTTTGAATCGGCTTGGTCTGTGGCGTCAGAGGGGACGGACTGGGACTTAAGATGTTGCTGGTGTTTGGAGAGGGTGATAGTGGTAGTTGTGAATTTACATGTGAAAGGAATCAATATACAGTTTTGTGTTGTATAACCGACTACATAACATAAATATGTGAACTGGAGTACTGCATTAAGTCCAGATGTGAGGTGTCATTGTAATAAAGTGTTGCAATCCCCCAATAGACACAAGGATCCCATACAGTAAACATACACCTGAATCATGGATACCAAACACATATATAACATGGAATGAATGATAAATCAATGCCAAACAGCAAATAATGTGCAAATTAAAAATTAAACAACGCTAAGTATTGCACACCCTTGCTTACTAGGTGTAAGCAATATGGCCAGCTAAATCAGTTTGCCCATTGGTATACCCCTTTAAGCGATGCCAATCTTAGGTAAGCAGATTTGCCCATAGCTTAGCATTTTCAAAACCATCCAATCACGGCAAAGTGTGGAAAATTGGGCCTATTTAAACCCCACAGGCAGGAATACATCTCATAACTGGTTGCAGCTTCCTTCTGTAGGCACTATGGCTGGCATGGTTGAAGGACCGCGCTTCCAGTTGCAGCACTGGGGCATTCAGGAGTCCAAAGTCATGGCAGGACTCCTTGTTAAAGAACATGACTGGAGACTGCTGCAGGGCTAGTACCAGGGTTCCCAATATAAAGTGGAAGCCTGGGAATGTCTCGCTCGTGACCTCACCAGTGTCACTGGTATCTCTCGAACTGGTGAGCAGGTCAGGCATCACTATGCTGACCTGAAACAGAGAAAGAGTGAGCTCTTGGATCAGTGGATCCAAGAGTCTAGGCAGACGGGTGATGCAGTCCCAGCCATGTGTAAGTATGAGTCTACTACCTGTTTAATAATTGCCAGTTCATGTATATTATGCCTCTTATGTCTTTGACAGCGGCAGATGAGTGGGCTGTGAATCAGGAAACCCATGCCTCTAGACTGCAGAGGTTGTGTCGCGAGGCAGGTTTGCAATAATCTTGCATGTACTGTCATAAGAAATAAATTTAAAAGTAGTAGAACGGTAATTGCCAGTATAGAACCTGTATTGTGTATGGCATGTACTGAATAAATCAGACAATATGGCAGGAAGAGTCTCATATAGGTTGTATGTAAATAAAAGTTTAACAGCCTGGCAATAAAGGTCTAACTCCTGGACTGCTTGTGTTTACTCTGGTATCATATGGTAATGTAGCATTGCAATCTCTTAATAGTACTGTTGTATTAATCACTGTTACCCACACTGTGCCACATAAATAAAATGTGTAGGAATGTCTGTATATGACTGTTGTAATCACAAGAGGTCATATTGTACAACTTAGAGAGATTTAGACAGAAAACAGTGAAAAAATAGAAAACATAATCCATATAGCACACTCAACACCGTGAAGTGTTGTATTTTTAGCATACACAGCCATGGTTTGAATCCTGGGACTGGTAGCAAGCTGTATGCAGAATAATAGTCCACAACTGTACAGATATTGTCAGAAAGTCCAGATAATTGGTTTAAGTCCCCTGCCTGTCACCCTGTCCCCCTGACAAATCAGTGGGATGATCCCAAAAGTTTAGGCAGCAAATAATGACATACAACTGATTTTCAGACATCATAACTGTCAGAAATATATCCATAAGAACAAACCTGTCACTCTAGCAAATCAAAAAAAATTTAAAGTAATAAGAAAAGTATGTCCCAACTCCACCCCCTTGTTGTGAAGGTATGACCAGAGTGTGTGCAGTAACAGATTGAGATGTATGTGCATAATAATAATGTGGAATCTGGTAATATGTGTGAGAGCATTCAGGTGGTGTTAACAAACATTTCCCACACAGGTCTGTCAGATATGAAAACTGTGCCTAGAAATAAAAGATTGAAATCTTGGACTGGTACTGTTTAGTCTGGTATTGTATGGCAGTGTTAGTGTTGCAGTATCTCTGAATAATAAGGTATTACTCATCACTGTCATCCACACAGTGCTACATAATAAAACTGTCTAGGAAACCCTGTATAAGAGTGCTGTAATTACAAGGTCAGATCGTAAAATCACGGGAGACTTATCGACAGAATTCAGAGAAAATATACACAGCAACTTCCATATAGCATACTCAACTGTGATGTACACTGTTTTATTTTAGCACACACACAGCCATGGTTTAAATCCTGGGAGTGGTAGTAAGCTGTATGCAGAATCATATCTCTCTACTGCAAGATCTGTCTGGAATGTCCAGATAAATGGCCCATATCTGCTGGCTGTTACCCTGATCCTCGGCATATCAGATTGGTAATCTCTGACATTTAGGCAGCATTTAATGTCATATAACTGATTGTCAGGCATGTAAATATTGGGAAAATGTCTATGAAAACAAACCTGTCATTGTACAACTCACCAAATGTTTATGAGGGCAATAGCCACAATATGTCCCAGTTACACCTGCATGTTGTGAAGACATGCCCAGAGTGTTTGCAATAAGAGAGGGAGAGGTATGTGCATAACATCAACCTGGAATCTGGGAATATGCATAGAAACAGTCAGGTAGTGTTAACAAACAATACCTCCACAGGTATACCAGATAAGAGGTGTATACTGCAGATAAAACTCAGTTAATGTATATAGTTGTCTACACCCATACAACTGTCCAAACTAAGGACATAGGATAGTGTAATAATACCTGTAAGGTACAGATCACAGCACTGACTAGGAAAGTAATGAGAACTACAGGGAAATACAAGTTGTTAATTGACATTTTTCTCCCCCTCCCACCATATCTGCAAAAATAAACTAAATACACAACTCAATTGGTATGTGCACAATTAAATCTACTGTTGGGACATATGTTCTATTGTTTGATAGATATTGAAATTTATTTCTATGCATGTGCCATGTTGAAATACTCCTACATTGGTGGCATGCTGCCATCAATGTACCTGCATGCTGTTGTAATGGCCAATGAGGTTATATATATGCATGTGTTCTGTTTGCTCTGCAACTGTTCCATATCTGGTGTTTGGGTTAATGGGAATATCTATGCATGCTGTTATACCTAATCCTGGAATGTGTTGACTATTACTAACCCACATATGTTTTAAAATTGAAACACCATAGCATGTTTGGGAAGGCCAGTCCCAGCGGACCCACCTCTCCTACCTCATCTGGCCATGACTCCGGGTACCAGCATGTCCCAACCCGGGACCTCCTCATCCGCTGGTCCTGCACCACCTTCAGGTGGAACCACCTCAGGGGATGAGGGCCGTGTGGCACAACTAGATGGTCAGCCTGCCCCTCCTACTCAGCCCCCAGCACAGCCATCTTTGGAGCCGTGAAGGTGCAGTGGTGACTGCTCATGGGTGAAGACCTCAGTCCCATTGTTTCCACTAGGGGGCTCATGGGCTTCCGATTTCCAAACACCCCTCACCATCCAAGGTGTTTACCCTCCACATGTATCATATACCACCCCTATATGCTGTCTTGTCTGTCTTGCCTGTTATCGTCCCCAAATATACCTACTGTCCCTCCCCAACATCCCACTCTCACCTTAAAAAAAAAAGGTCAATCTGTTCCCAAAAAAAAAAATCTCGCCCCATACATAGCTGTTCATTTCACACACGTGTCCACTGGATACATGTAATCTGGTCTAATTGGCTTTACAACATATTATTGTTGTCCTCACCTCTCTCTCAGGGGTATGAGTGTCCAAATCTACCTCCAAATCAGTGTATATGCCCAGCTGTTGTTGTAGAAGAAATGGGCAGCTATGGACCTTCCCTACACCCGTCCTGCACATCCCTAGCTATTTCCCTACTGTCTTTCCCTCATTGTGCCCCTTTTCCACCATTTTCCTATCAACCCTTTTTCTTTTCTTTTAAAGAAATTAACGCAGGGGTTAGCGGGAGTAAGCACTTTTAAGCAGCCCTAAGTGGGTTTAAGCCTGTTTGTGCAGGGGTAAGCAATGCCTACATAGGTTAAGCAATTTAGAAGCTGAGTATAAGAAACTGTAACCGGACGTTATCAGTGCTTACCTCTGCGCAAACCCGTGTAAACCTGCTTACAACTGCTTAAACGTGCTTTAATCACCCTGTATCCAATGGACCTTGTTCTGCTCAGCAACAAAATAAATAGCCTTTGCAAGGCTTGAATCCAGGACCCTCCAGACCATAGCTAAAGTGATGTACCACTAAGCCATGTCAGTTATACATAATCCTGATGATTTCACAAACATATCATCAAGCACAGTCATTCAACAGTACAGGAAATGTATTAATACATGTAGATGTATGTGTGTGTGTGTGTATATATATATATATATATATATATATATATATATATATATATATATATATATATATATATATATATCTATATATATATATGTATATATATATATATATATATATATATATATATATATGTGTATATATATAAAATATATATATATATATATATATATATATATATACATATGCATACATCTGTAGATATATATGTCTACATATATATATATATATATATATATATATATATATATATATATATCTACACTAGACAATCTCGACATTCTGAAATGTCAAAATTCAGTACGTCGAGACCGAATACAGAATAGTGGAAAGTGCAGTTAACTGAAACTTTACTATGTCAAATCCGCAAATGTCGAATCCGCCACTATCATGGTGTTGCGTTCGTGACATGTGGTGCAGTTTGTGGAATTATCTGGGGTTTCAGGTAAGTGTTATGTGTTTGAGGATAATGGGTAGGGATTTTAGTGTGTGTGAGTGTGTGCGGTGGTGTTTATTGTGTGTTTGTGTGTTTAGTGCGACCTCGGAGTTAGAATATATAAGTAGGGGGGTGTGGGGGTGCAGGGGGGCTTGCCCCCCTGCTTATAGGTAGGTTAAGTGTGTTTGCGTGTGTTGTTATGATTGTTTAGTTAGGTAGATGTATGTGTGTGTGTGTGATTAGTTACTGATTTGTGTGTGTGTGTGTGAATGGTCGCGATTGTAGTGTTCATCATTATGGGTTTTCGTGTATGTGGTTTTTTGACTATTCAGTCGCAAAATACTGAAATTCGACATTTCAGTATTTCAAGATTGTATAGTGAATCCATATATATATATATATATATATATATATATATATATATATAGATATACGGAAAGATATATATATATATATATATATATATATATATATATATATATATATATAGATATATATATATGTATCATAGGTTCATAGGTTCATAGGTAGGTACTAGACTTTTGGCCCAAGGGCCTAAGTAAGCCTAGCCAACAAGGTTCTCTGGCTTACGCCACCCAAGAAAGTTATTTTCCTGTGCCCCAGTTAAGCAGAGCCACAGAAGTGATTCCCAAGATGTATTTCCTATTTCCCATCCACTCATCAAGATTTTTCTTGAACAGTGCTAATGAGGAACTTTGCTTGACATAGATGGGTAGTTTGTTCCAGAGTGTAGGAAGTCTATGTGACAAGAATCTTTCCCTTCAGCATTTCCTGTTTATTGTGGTGACAAGGTTTAGGTCCCTACAGTGTGTAGCTCGGAGGGATTGGGATTTCTTTAGGTGCAGCATATCCAAAAGCTCTGGGTTTGACATAGCTTTATATGTTAGGCAGAAATCACCTTGGAGTAGGCAATATGCTACAGAGTAAAGCTGGAATTTTTTGAGATGGTCAGTGTAGGGCATCTGTTTGAGTCCAGTAATCCTCTTTGTGAGGTACTTCTGTGGCCTTTCCAGCTGCTGCAGATGTCTTGTGAGGTACATTCCAAAAGGGGCATTGTACTCTGTAATGGGTCTAATGAGTTTCGAGTAGAGGGGAACAATGACCTTTTTTTTCCTGGATGAGAACCCTTTTGTGATGATGTGTGCCATGTAGAATGATTTCCTGACTACTGTTGTGATGTAATTATCAAAGGAGAGACTACTGTCCACCTGGGTCCCAAGGTCTCTTGTCACACATTCTGCGTTAAGTAGACTTCTGCCTATGTGGTAGTTCATGGGTACAGAGTTTTTACCAAAGGGGATGACGGTGCACTTTTTGACATTGAGCTTGAGGCCATGGCTCTGACACCAGGCATCTGCCTCAGTGAGGCCCTTCTGTAGGATGTCCACATCATTTGGGGCTCAACTATGGCTCCTAGTTTGCAGTCATCTGTGAACTTCGTTAGCCAAAGGCCTTCTGTGTTAGCCTGTACTTCAGAGAAGTAGATACCAAACAGGAGAGGTCCCAGGACTGAACACTGTGGTACTCCACTTGTCACTGGTTTGAAGTCAGATTTGAAGTCTCCAACTTTTACAGTGTGGGTTCTGTCAGTGAGCCAGTTGGCAACCCATCTCATGATGTAAGGATTTATACCTAGTTTATTGAGTTTATCTATAATTCCAGAATGGGGGATTGTGTCAAAAACCTTGACAAGGCCAAGATAGGCTGTGTGAACCACCTTACCCTCATCTACAGCATTGGTGACAGCCTCAAAGAAGTCGATCAGGTTCAGGAGGCATGATCTGCCTTTCACAAACCCAAACTGGGTGGGGTCCAGAGTTTGGAAGTTACCAATGTCTTTGTTTATGAACTCCATGATGATACATTCCATGGCCTTACAGACCAGGCTCATCAGGCTAATAGGGCAATAGTTCCCAGGATTAGTGGTGGCTCCCCCTTTGTGGAGTGGGATAACTGTTGCTGTGTGCCATTCAGTGGGCACAAAGCCTGATGTAATTGAACATGGTGCTTAAGTTGGGAGCCAGTTTGTTCTGAAGTTCATGTAAAATGCAGCCTGGGATGTTGTCCGGTCCAATGGATGCTGTGTTTTTGGCTTTAGAGAGTGCAGCTTTTACCTGCATAGTTGTGATTATAGGGACTCTGCATTCTTCCTGTATAGATATGGGCCCTTTAGGGGGTGAGAGGGGGGTAAAGTTAGCACTGAACCTATCAGCCAGGATGTTGGCAATATCAGTTGGTTCTGTAATTTTCGTGCCTTTGTGCTGTAACTCACAGCAGATCTGGGCATTGCCATTGAAATTCCTGAGATAGCTATAGAATGCTTTGTGGTTTTCCTTAGAATCAGTGACAATTTTGTTTTTGTTGCTAACTTTGGAGGATCTTATAAGGGATCTCAGCTTCATACTGAGGTTGACCAGGGACCCCCTCCACTCATGGGATTTTACTCTCGTTTGCAACAGTTTCTTCCTTCTGTTGTAGATTTTGTTTATGTCAGGGGACCACCAGAATGGCTTCATTTTTTGGAGGATAGCGTCTTGGTTATGTTTGGGATAGCACGATCCATGCACCTGTGTAAGTGCTTATAGAGTGCATCTATGTAGGATTCAGCAGTCGTAACTGTATTATCCATCTGCATGGGTGTCATGAAGTTCACCACTTCTGTTTTAAGAAGTATGAAGTTAGCATTGGAGAAGTTTTTTACCATGGTTTCCTTAATGGTGGGTGGGGGTGGGATGTGGATATCTAGGGTGATTAGCTTATGGTCGCATCTGACCAATGAGGAGTTGACTTCAGGTGTGGAACACTGGTCACTCATGTTGATAATGACTAGGTCTAGGATATTGTTGCCCCTGGTGGGGGTTGTAGATAATTTGATCCAGGGCACTGGAATTTATAAATTCCAGAAAGCATTGCACAAAGGAGTTGGTACATGAGTAGTTTTCCCAGTTAATGGTGGGATAGTTGAAATCACCCATTATTAGGTTGTTTGTTTGAATCCTAATACTTTCCAGTATATCAAGAAAAGATGAGTGGGAATCCTGGGGCATGGTAGGGGGTCTGTAGCAAGCTACAATTTGGATTGCAGTTTTGCCCAGAGTTAGTTGCACTTGGATAATCTTGGATGCATCATGCTGAGCATATAGCCTGGAGGTGTGGATATCCTTAATGAATATGGACACACCTCTGCCTTTGGTGTCCCGGTCCAGGTTAGATGGCCAAAAAGTGTGGTATGAGTTATAGCTTGGAAAAGCAGGGGTGCACTCTGGAGCCTTGAACCAGGTCTCAGTCACTGCACAGATATCAATGTTCTCCATTTTAAGGAGTGCCTTGAGGGAGTGCATTTTGAGATTTAGACTTCTATCATTGAGTAGCATTATCCTAAGTTTTTGCTTGCCTGTTCCTGTTACAGTGGTGAATTTGTCATTTGAACCTTGCCTAAAAAAGGCACTATATGGGTGGCAAGAGCCTTAGCCAGTATCCGGAATCCCAGGGGTGACAGGTGCAGGCCATCTCTGGCAAATCATTGTGGTCTGTCGACCATGTCATCCCAGGCAGACAGAAACTGGATCCCCTTAGAATGACACCAGAAGTTTAGCCAATTGTTGAAGTCAATCATTTTGTCCTTGTACTGAAGTATCATTCTGGGCAATGACAGGATGCTACTCAGAGCTGGGGTCATACCTGCATGGGCTACAAGATCAGAGAGCTCTTCCATATCTCTTTTCATGTAATCCAGGGAGGTACGTCTCAGGTTGTTCACTCCAACATGGACAATGACAGAGTCATATTTGTACTTGTGGAGTGACCTGAGTGCATGGGTTATGTGACGGATCCTGGCATCCGACAGGCAGCTGATAGTAACCTTCTCCTTGTTTAGCCTGGTGAGTGGGGACATCAATGTGCCTGACTATAGAGTCACCTATGACTAGTGTGTTGGGTACGTTGTTTTGCCTTATGGACTGTGGTTTATTGGCACACTGAGTCTGTGGGCTATGTGTCATTTGGGTTGTGTTGGGGGTGGAGGTTGCTTGTGTTTCTGCTTTGGAGGTCTCTGTTGCTTGAGCAGATTATTATTGAGAGCCTCTGTGAATGTTTTTGTGTTTCTTTGTGTGGAATTTGGTGGTGTAGGTTTAGTGGGACTATGTAATGAGTGTGGTGTGGTGCAAGTGTTTACCTTCTCCTCTTGACTGTCAAGTTCAGTCTTGGATGGAGAGAGCTTTACCTCCAGTTTGGCTAGATAAGTGCATCGCTCACAGGTTGTAGTGTTGGGTGGTAGGAGGAGAGGGTTGTCTGTGTACATGAGGCAATTGCTGCATTGGCCAAGATGCCCAGATTCATCAGATAGACAGGAGAGAACACTGGGAGCTGACCCTTTGACATGCCTGAATAAAAAACTATTTTCCTCTAAACAAGTGAGGAAATTGTGCACAAGAGCTGCTTTTCTCTAAGCAAGTGAGGAAAGTAAGTACAAAAACTGTTTAGTACAAAATCTGTTTTCCTCTATGTAATAAGGAAGGTTAAGTGCTGTAGTAATTTGTAGCTTACTTAGTGCTTACAACAAGTTCTGAACAAGTACTGAGCATGAATAAGCAAATTCAAGTGCTAAAATGAAGAATCTGTATCTGAAGTAGACTAGTTACAGGAAAGAAACAAGTGCAAATGCGGCTTTTAAATCAGAAAGTTGAGAGAGATGGAAAAATTGCCCAAACGGCCAATAACTACAATTTCTGGGCAAAAAACACTCCTTATGTGGTAGATAGGTTATCTAGTGCTTACCACTCCCAATGATAAGCTAGAAGGCTTCCCTCCAACACAGACAGGCTTGGGGGGCTCAGAAGCTTACAAACAGTCCTGGATATAGCAACTCTGTATCTGGAGTAGACTAGTTACAGGAAAGGCAGCAAACAAGCGTAATTTTTTTTGTTACAGTTAGGCAGAACACAGGGAGATTCTAGCAAAGTTTTTTTTTTTTTTTTTTTTTTTTTGTAAAGGAAAGGGAGAAAGGAGAAGCAGAAGGAAAGTAAGTGGTTTGGCCTTCTCAAATGTTCTTTTTGTATTAGGTAGAATGATCTAATGACACTAGAATGACAGAAGTGTCCCAGATCAAATTTACAGTTGGGATGGGCAACTGCAAATGCTATGTTACCACCATACATTTCACTGCCAAGTCTTATATACATATATATATATATATATATATATATATATATATATATATATATATATATATATATATATACAGATATATATCTATAGATATAAAAAATAACATGAAAAAAACAAATCTGACCAAAGGGACCGTTAATGAGGGTGAGGGTTGCCAAGCTAAGTACCTCTTGTAAGTATTGATATCACCACTCTCCCGCAGCCAAACAGATCTGCCCTGCAACACAATACCAATACTTGCAAGTCCTATACCCAGGACCCTACACAACATAGCCACAAGAAGTTAACAGTAATCCATCCCACCTGCATGATGTCAGGATGGTATTAATAATGTCATGCAGTACAATTTGGCTACCACAGAGAATGTCCAATGTGGAAGTAATAAACATTCCAAAGGTACATATACACACACACACACACACACACACACACATATATGCATATATATATATATATATATATATATATATATATATATACATATATATACATACACAAACATAGATATGTATAGGAAGATAACATATTTAGAGGTGCACAGCATATTGAACAACCAGTATTCCTACAGTTGCCACCTTTTAAAATGGACAGTGTATGATTCACTCATACAAAAGACAATTTTTTGCATGAAACATAAACCCAGAGAGAAGGCAAAGGATATGACACTATATACAGGTTTGCATACATAAGAAAGTTTTATTTGTGTATTATTACAGTTGTATATGCCATGTCATATAAGCTGTTTAGACTTTGAAATACGTACAAACAGATTAATGCAACTCTCAAGCAAATCATTTAATACAGCAATCTGAAAGCATAACATATGTTACTGTCCAGGCCAAGGCCTGCAGGTAGTACAACAGTAAAGACAGACTGGGCCACAGGATAACAATCAATCAACAGTAAGTAATGCAGATGTATAGTTCAGCAGCCTCCAGTTACACTCTGTACTCAACCCCTAGGGGGAAAAGAATTAAGTTGCCACAATGAGGATGTATCTGTTACATAGTAATGCTTAACTGAAAACATCAGTATTACACTGACAAACAGAACAGTCTGTATGACAGTAAGCACTAGACCACCAATGTTCCCAAGGTGAAATGTATGAAAATGTACAGCCATATACCTTAAGGCGTCTTACTACCAATATGTCTCACATGTTGTAACAGCCTAAGTTATATATGGTGCATACCCCTCTGCCATAGTCTGACTTACAGGGGCATATAACACTGTTACATACACCGACCTCTGGACTGCAGATGGGCACATATGTTTTGCGCAGCTGTAGCCCACATATATATGGACCCTACCCCACAATATGTGCGGGTACCACAACAGCACTGGAATGATGCCAGGAATGTCAGCACGACATAATCACAGGCCACTACATAACAACCTCTTACTGCATGTCATATGGACAAAGCCTGGTATGTAGGTGGAGGACAGAGGCCAGAACACAGGGTCATATTTGAAATAGTGTTGTTATACACTGAGAATGTTGCTGGTGTTACAGGATAGTCTACAACTTACCCTTAGTCAGGAATATGAAGTCAGAAACACAAAACAATGTAGCCATGTACTGATAGCACTCAACAGACACAATGCCAGTAATATATCTGACACAAGACCTGTGTGATGGACAGACAAAACATAACTGGCAATTCACTGGCCATCATGTGGATAGGCCTACAGTTGAGAGCTATGCAGACAGACTGCATTCCATCCTAAAATAGTATGTACACACAAACCCTATAACACTGGTGTTATACAATGCATATAACAACACTACTCACACTGTCTGTAGGTCTGGAACCTTATACAAATATGCAGCTGGCCTGAGTCTGCAAGCCCTCTTGTAACAGGTATTGCTACCTGCTGTCTGTAACACTGCTGCCTATACATAGGAAGGATGTCCTCCATACAGGAAAGGTGAAGGAACCACACCCACATGATGTAGGACTTTATATTATTGGGTTGCCTTGACAGTGGTAATTGGAAGTACTACACAGCATGCTGCATGCAGGTAGCAAGTGGTGGACACTGACTGGTGCAGAGGCCATCACCTGATCATGTGCATCAACTACAAAATCCATGCTGCAATCTTTTCAAAGCAGCTCAATCCATTTAGTGGAGAGAGACCAAGACAGAGAGAGAGAGAGAGTAAAAGCTAAAAAAAAAGCAAATACAGCAAACAAAAAGAACACATCCACCCAGCCATCCACACAGCAAACTATCCAGCAGAGACATCATTCCTACAACAGTATGTGAAGTATATATGCATGTAATGGAATACAGTACTTGGTCCATAATAATAGGATAGATTATGTGGAATGATTTATATGTGCCATCAAGTGTTGTTGTAATGATGTCCAGCTGAACAACTGCTATGGACAATAGTGTCTGTCCCTGTGGGTAGTGGGCCATACCTGTCAACTGTGCAAATCAGCACTGACTGACAAGATGTAAGCCATCATACTGTGTGTTGCATAATGCAAGAGATGTATATTAGTGTGGCCAATAGCTGGTGGTGGAAGTAATGCCGTTATGATGGACACGTGGGTTCCAGAGCCCACCACTTGCAGGACAGTGTTAACTTGCAATGTAGCATGCACAAATGCCATAGGTGTGTAATAGGCATAGCTGCAATTTGTTCCTATTTATACCTCCCTAATGTTAGGTTGTGTCCACATGTGGGACCTGTCTGTGTTGTAGCAAGGCAGAACAGTTCAGCTGTGCAGGAAGGAGAGTTAGAGAGTGTGGACCTGATGTCTGAATCCACCCCATATCTATATATATATATATATATATATATATATATGTGTGTGTGTGTGTGTGTGTGTGTGTGTGTGTGTGTGTGTGTGTGTGTGTGTGTGTGTGTGTGTGTGTGTGTGTGTGTGTGTGTGTGTGTGTGTGTGTGTGTGTGTGTGCGTGTATGTATACATATATACAAACACACACACACATATGTATATAAATACATGTGTTGTTGTTGTTGCAGATATGGTCTAGGGGAGACAGAGATGTGTATTAACAACTATGATAACCTTGATGTATGAGGTTCTCAGACCTATGTCCATGACAGTGCTGGATGATATGTGTGAGGGAACATCACACACATCAGTACACACACACACACACACACACACACACATATATATATATATATATATATATATATATATATATACATTCATTATTCAATTCAATTATACAATAATTGATCAATTAATCAGTGAGCCAAGAAAATTAAAATCTAAAGTGCATCCTGATTAATTAAATTGCTTCAGAAACATTTAAAGTACATAAAACAACTTTTAAAATACAACCCCTTACATTCCTATTGCATTTAACTTAATAGTTTAAGAAGTTCATGCCAATGCACCTATACATGTTTAGATTAACAAATGCTTAAATATTTTACCCTTTGCATATAAATCATTCATCCTATATGTCTATGCATTTATAAAATAATGCATACTGAAACATTTCATCCTATACATGTAAATCTAACTCCATATTAAGCCCATGTGGCCATAAAGTTCCAAAATTAATAATATATCTACTTTCCATCCTTAACAAAATGTGCCTATATTCCATGCCTTGTACTGCATAAGGTTTGTTTAAAACAGAAAAAAAGAAACTGCTAGTGTTACCATTGTCACTGACTAATTGATCAACTAATGTACAGCAAAATGTTTTAGTATTTGTTAATCTAGAGATGTATAAGTGCTTTTGTATGAACTTACATTTTAAAAGTTTTTTGATGCACTTTAAATGTTTCTGAAGCATTTCAATTGCTCAGGATGCATTTTAGATTTAAATTTTCTTGACTCATTGATTAATTGACTAATCATTGTACGGCACAATTTTTTAGTAATTGTAACTCTAGAGATGCATAAGTGCTTTTGTATTAACTTCTTAAATTATAATGTTAAATGCTATAGGAATGTAAAGGGTTGCACTTTATATGCTTTGATGCACTTTGAATGTTTCTGAAGCACTTTACTGCTCAGGATGCACTTTAGATTTTAATTTTCTTGACTCACTGATTAATTGATCAATTATTGTATAATTAAATTGAATAATGAATGTAGTGAAATGTATATAAAGTACATCACTATTGTGTATGATTATTCCCTGGAAGGCTTGATGCCACAGTACTAGGAATACAGTAAAAGTGGATGGTAACCATTTCTCCAGGTGTTCAGTATTTTTTTCTGTCTTCTCTATCTTCCAACCCAACTCACCGCCACAAAAATACCTGCTATCCTTTCCCAAATTACCAGTCCCACCTTCACAGACAAGGACAATGTGTTCCCAACATGGGGTTGACACCTGACATAACCGTCCATTTTGCACACACTTACTGCTGTATATAGATATATATATATATATATATGTATATATATATATATATATATATATATATATATATATATATATACACATATATATATATATATATATATATATATATATATATGTGTGTGTGTATTGATGTGTGTGATATTCCCTCACACATATCATCCAGCACTGTCATGGAAATAGGTCTGAGGACCTCATACAGCAAGGTTATCATAGTTGTTAATACACATCTCTGTCTCCCCCCGACCATATCTGCAACAGCAACAACAACAACAACACACATATTTATTCTTGTGTATGATTATTCCCTGGAAGGTTTGATGCCGAAGTAGTAGGAACACAGTAAAAGTGGATGGTGACCATTTCTCCAGTTGTTCAGTATTTTTTTTCTTTCTTTGGTGAGTCAATTCGTTGAGTGGTGTTTTTGAAGATAGAGAACACAGCCTACAGGGGCAGTATATGACACATGTGGTGGGTAAACACCCTGGATGGGTATTGTCATCTGTGATGTGGAAGCCCATGAGCCCCCATATGGAAACAAGGGGACCAAGGTCCCCACCCATGGACAGTAACAACATCAGCTTCACTGTAGTGAAGGAGCCTGGTCTGGAGGCTGAGCAGGAGGAGCATGCGGACCCTGGGAGTGTGTACTGAGGGCCTCAAGGTGGTGTAGCACATCACCCAAGTCTCTGTGGAGCTCCCTATGCACCAGACTCCGGACCTGACTTTGGGTGACAGGATCTTGTCTGTTTTTGCTCCCAGGGGGGGAAGCACCATCCCCTGACATGGTTCCACCTGAAGGTAGTGCAGGACCAGTAAATGAGGAGGCCACGGGGTGGGTACCACATGTGATGTGGCCTGGTAACAAAGCCAGATGAGGTGAGAGAGGTTGTTCTGCTGCCAACTGTTCCCCAAACATGCTATTGTGTCACTGTTATAGAACATATGTGGGTAGTAATAGTTCACACATTCCTGGATCATGTCCAACAGCATGCATAGATATCCCCAATAACACAAAACAACAGATGTGCAGCAATCACATAGCGAAAAGAGCACATGCATATATGGAACCATAATGGCCCTTACAATGGCATGCAGGTGACATTATCCATAACAGGCCACCAATGATAGTGTCCCCACAGGGAACATGACTACAAACACATAGCACAAAGTGTTGTACAATATGATATATGTCTCAATGGTAGATATTCTGTAGACATACCTGTTGAGTTGTGTGATCAGATGATTGTTGTTGCAGATATGGTGGGGGGGACAGAGATGTGCATTAACAACTTTGATAACCTTGCTGTATGAAGACCTGTTTCCATCTCTATGTCTTTCAGGCAAGATGTCCAGGGAGAGGCTGCCCATTTATACAGTGTTCAAAAATAATGTCATCATCTCACACCTGGAGCAGCACTACCAGGTGTTGTTCAGCTGAACAGCCCATGATCAGCAGGAGTGGACTGCCCTGTGGAATGATCTTGTCCACAGGGTAAACAATGTCGGCCTGCATAACCGCAGTTATGAGCAGGTCCAGCATCGATGCACAGACCTACTGTGCCATGCCAGTTGGCATGCTGCTGCAGTCAGGGGGGACCAGCTTGCAATGGGGAAATCATGCCATCCAGCTCCCCCCTGACAAATGTTGAGGAGCTCCTTGCCAGCCTCAGGGTACCTGCCCACACCCACAACACCTGGTGGAGAGCATAGTGGAGGTGGGTGTTACCCACACAATGGCAGAGGAGCATGCAGGTAAGGCCACAGGGCACATCAGTAGACCACTGTTGCGTATCCATCCACATGTGTACAGTTAGATAATGCATATGTGGGATGACATAATTATAGTCTGTTGCTGCATAGTAGTAATAAACAGATGTGCATAATCTGTAGTATTGTGGGCTTGTACTGTTGACGTACTGTAATGCTGCACCCACCCTGTACCATTGCCACAGCTGTGGCTACTTGCATCACATCTCTCACACACTTATGTAGGTCCCTCCAGTATACCTCCAGGGCAGCAGTCTGTAGCTGGTGAGTATGGTGTTTGTTCAGGTTTGCCAATACACCCGTCATGTTATGGCCATGGTATATTCCATGCACACATTTAACATAGCTACCCATAATGTATGCTGTACATGTTCATGTATTGTTGCTGTTAACTGCACTGCATCATAGTGGTCACCATGATGGTGTATCTGAAGGGTTGTCAGACTCCTGCAATATAACTAACATCCTGTCATTGCAAAATGTGTGCACAGAGATGAATATAATGGTGGGACAAATGGCCTACAGTAGGGACATGTGTGAAACATCCCCCTTATACAGTGCTACAACAGTGTATATACCAGTATTACAATGGCAACTGTTACAGATCCACACTACAGCATATCACAATACTGCAGTCCACAACCCTTACAACCTGCAATGTGGACCTAACATGAGCAATGAGTGTGTAATAGGGAATCGTATGTTAGGACAGCAAATATGGGGAATACATACCTTCACAAACACTGGAAGCATATGTATGCACACACAACAGATAAAATATAGTGGAAGCAGCTGTTGAGGTACTGACCACATGCATTCTTCATGAGAAAGCACCTTCCAGCAAGTACACATCCCCAATGTCACACCAAGAAATGGTCTGCTGTCCAAGACGTTTGGCCATCAAATGTGCCCACTTACCTGCAACAGATGCAGCCGTGGCTTAAATACATGTTACATGCCATGGTGTGGACCCTGTACCCAACAGGTAGCACCCAGTAGTTGGACATGTAGCCATACCTCACCATTGCATATACCATGGCAAACAGGGCAGACAGTCATGTATGTGGCGAGGATGTATGGGACAGGAATAATGTAGAAAATAAACAGATGGCCATCCAAGGCAGATGATGTCACATGTAGCAAATCAGTCATGCAGACTGCCTAGTAACATGCCACAACACTGAGGGAGTTGCAGGAATGTCTAGCAAGTACAGGCTGTGCAGTACCCATGTCAGCAATTGCCTGGTCTATGCATACGTGTGGCCCATGGATTAGGGTAATCAGATGGGACAGTTGTACCACAGGAAACATCAGCCAGGCCTCTTTACATGTAGTGTATGCATAACAGAAAAGGTCCCCAAAAGGCATGCATTGCAATGTGTACTGGTGTACCAAGACCACGTTGGAAACCTACAGATAGTATCAAGTAAGATACATGTGCTGCACAACCAACAACTCACCCCACCTCAGGCCCACCATCCCCATCTGTACCTTGCTGGTACCAGTGTACACCTGTATGTTTGCCATTCAGTTGCTGGGACTAGGCTGGTACACATGGCGTTAAGTGTTTGGGACACTGCAAACTGACACACATGTGTAAGCTATAGTTGTCAAGCATCTGCAAAAAGGCTGAAGGTGGGGAGGGGGTGTCATCATGACACAACAGTGCACTGCAGCAGGTATCCAAAGGATGCTACAAATGGCTGTATCTGCACAGAGCCAGGGTCAGGAACTGTGGCAGACATAACCCTGACTCCACAGCAATAGTGACGGCAGTGTGTGAACTCCAAGGGATTTGCACAAGTTGACCTTGCAATCATGCAGATTTGGGGGACATGTGTAGGGCAGACTAACTAAATACTTGCAAGTGCAAAAGGCCCATGCTAGTATACCCCTGCCAGGAATAGTGACTGCTGTAGTATGCATAACAGTAGGTGCAACAAGCCATCATGATAAGTGCGTGCACTTATACGCACCCATGAAGTGTATGCATCTCAGTCAGCATCAGCATAACTAACACATTTGTTTGACACTGCATTTGATTGTACAGGTCATATGTCACATATCAGGTTCATGTAATGTTAACATATGCAGTAATGTGATCCCATGGCATATCAAAGAAGAGGACGTCATATCAATAAGGGTGTGTACACTCCCCATAGCCATGGTAACGTTTGATGGTTGTCAGTGTAATTGTATCGTATTGGCCATACATGCACCACTGATGGTGACATCTGTAAATCAGACATCAGGCATTCACAAATTACATCTGTCCACATATCATCCCAGGTATGGGTCGGACAAACACATAGGGGCTGTGAGCAGCAGAGTAGACATAACAGACACAGTAATACACATTCAGCAATGGTGTGTACACCTGTGAGGTATGGTGCACAGTACACGCCAGGGTGATGAACAGGTGCACAGCAATACTGTGTACATGGATGCAGTGTGTTCCAGGGGAAGGGGCATCACCTACTAACACAGCCCATGCAGGGGTGGGAGGTTGGCATAATGGTTAAGGTGTTTGCCTTACAGACACAAGGTACAGGGTTTGATTCTCACATGGGGTAATTGGCTAGGCTTAAAATGACCCAGAAGGGCAGTTAGCCTAGTACTAATCTATGAATCTATGAATCTATCACACACATGAATACTGTTGCTAGCATGGATTGACTATAGCTGCATTGCATACTGTTGAGTACCATATGTCATGCATGTTGACAGACGGGTAATGGGAGGTCTGTGAGTAATATCTTTGTGCAACCTCACCTGTAAGTGTGTGTGTGTGTCTGGGGGGGTTATTTTGTCTGTAACTGCAATCTGGTGGAGTGTAGGGTGGTTGATGTATGCAGGATGTGTGTGTGTGTGTGTGTGTGTGTGTGTGTGTGTGTGTGTGTGTGTGTGTGTGTGTGTGTGTGTGTGTGTGTGTGTGTGTGTCCATGTATGCACATGTGTGATTGTGGGGTTGTTCATACCTCTCGACTTCCATTTGAAATAGTGTAGTACATGGAAATGGACAGACACATGAGACACCAGGAATACTTGTCTGACATGTAATCTCAGAATAGCTGATAGTATAATAAGGTCTGTAGCATGGAACATGCATTGGGAGGGGAAACTAGACATCAGGTATACTGTTAAAATTGCAATCAGCAGAAAGGTGAAAGAATACCCACGCATGCAGCACTACAGATGCATTGGGGATTTACTAGACAACACCAGTGAGTGTTTCCAAATATTACTGTTGTCCACATAATAAGTTAATAGATCAACAGATCTTGCATCTACTGAGCAATAGTTACGTATGACACTCCAGTGCATGACATTATTGAGTGACTGTAGTAACCATGCTCACAATGTCTGAACAACCCAGTGTGAACATTGGATTACAGCAGTGAGTCTTTGTAAAACCGACTCCAATTACGTCAAAGAAGTAATGGAGCAGTTCATGTTTTGTGATCACGTGTCTAGGCAATTAGAAGAATGATACGTTAATGATTGGTATTAACGAGTGTAAGTTTCCAAGTGTGATGCAGGATGGGGAACTTAAACTCAGGGACAGGTAAGTATTATGGTGGAATGTCAGGGTGTGTGTGTGTGTGTGTGTGGGTGTGTGTGGGTGTGTGTGGGTGTGTGTGGGTGTGTGTGGGTGTGTGTGTGTGTGTGTGTGTGTGTGTGTGTGCATGTGTGTGTGTACACGTGTGTGTGTACTGTTAAGCAATGACGTACAGGTCTTAAAGTGCTTTTCTTGTTTTCCCCTCTCAGGTGGTGAGGTGGGTCAGGGTCCCTCCTACAGGCAATCTGATGTTGTTGTCCATACAGACACTGAAAATGATTATAGGTGTGTTGAGACACAGGCGGGGTTGTCAGAGGCCAAAACCGTGCCATCGTTTGACATCCCCCTGTTATCCACCCCATCCCTGCACACAGTCACAGTGCCTATAGATTCCACATCACCAGTGGCCATAGCAGAGGGACAGTTGGCAGTTGGTGGCAGTGCACAGGACAGTGTGGTATCTATGGCTGCTGTGTCTAGACACAGCAGCCATAGCCAGATGTCTGTCAGGGTACCACATAGGCAAATGTACAGGGTTGCTCATTGGAGGGCTGCTGGTCATTGTGCCCCTGGCAGAAGTGCCACATTTGCATGTTTCAGGCTGTCATGGAGGTGCAGGCACATGAGGAATGGTACACCAGATAGGGTCTGAGGCTGCAGAGGGCTACTCTTTCAGCTGTAAGTAACAACATCCGTGATCTTGCAGATGCCCTCTGATATTTTACAGAGGTCATGGATAGACAGTGGGGTGAGATGGTGTCCATGCTAGAGCTTGTGGTGGGGGTGGTGCGATGGGCACATGGACGTAGGCCAGCAACACCAACAGCTGGAGGTCAATGTGGATGTGCAATGACACCAAGCTACTCCTGTAGTGGCAGTACCAGACCCAGCACTGCAGGTGGGGGGCACTGTCCATATCACACCACAGCAGGCCACATGCACGAGGCCCTGGCCAGTCCCAGGAGGGACCTGGTTCCAGCGGACATATGTCATCATCAGGGGAGAGTACCATATCATGGCTTCTACCTGGACATGCCTGTGCAACCCACGGCAGGCACAGTTCTCGTGTCCATGGCCGGAGGTGGTGAACTGCATACCCTGCCAGGTATGGTCTGCAGCTGTCCAAAAAACACCTGTATAGGACAGCCACATGGCAGAACTGTGTGCATGCATACTCGCACACAAACTAGAAACACACCTAGGGCAACCCCATAGCTACACACACCACATCACCATGGCCATATCAGTAATAAAAATCCCTCACTCACATGCATCATTTCAAATGTATGGCCCAGCTTAGGTCTCTGGCAAACCAATACCACACCCTGTGCATATGATGATACCTGTGCCACATCCCTGTCATCCATAACATTGATACAGGGACAGGCTAATATGGTTCTGATGCGCATGGTGACTGTACTACAGTGTACCAATGTACTGCTGTGTAACATGTTGTCAGCATTAACGTTTAATACTTACATGTCAGGAAGTGTAGCTGTCCAGCCATAATGAATTATAGCTGTTATTAACACTGAGTGATTGTGGTCTCCATAATGTTATCAGTTTGTGTTGTAGGTGTCCATGTGTCAGCAGCAGGATGATCTGCTGTCATATCTCACAAGGGGTATGGCACTGTGGTAACACCTTGGCTGTGCCATATCCTGGGTACAGGTAAACACATGTCACAGGTCTGTATAACAGTTACTGCCTGTGCCACATGGCCGATAGGTCTGGGGGTGGTTTATACAGGTAAGTGCATGGTGGCTGCTGTTAGCAGCCCTTCTACAGTGGACAATGGTAGTTGTACTGGGTGGTACACACCACATGTTTGTGTATAATACACACAGAGGCTTTGGTATTGATGCACTACACAGAGAATACTGTACACATGGGTGTATGTACCTGTGCAAGGAACCCATTGTAGCCTATGTAATTCCACCAAGTGAGACTATGCAGCACAACACATTGTGGAATACACAGTCTGCTAGTTTAATGTCATTGGCAATGGTACCAGCAGGGTATATGCCCCCTTCCCCAATGTAGTTCATTCCTCAACTCAGTAGACATATGTGTGCTGGTGTGGGTGGCACACCCCTCCCCTTTGGAAGGTGAGAGTTGCTGTTGAACCACAGATAGTGTGATAGACAACTACCTAACCTATTAACATGAACTGTACAGTATTATGGCCAGCTACATGGGGGGATACACTCAACAGTAACTGCAATGATGTTGGCTGTGTCCACAACAGCCACACCCAGCTATATATACCAACCCCACTATTGCTGCACACCTATACAGCGGGGAAGAGCACATTTACACATCTAACACTAGTTGTGATGGAATGTATGTCCACAGGATGATACCTGTGAAATGTTAGCATATGCCACACAGTTCTTGGACAGATGGCAACCTGAAGTAGATCCCTCCACATACACGCACACTCTTACCTGGCAACACTGGGACTAGACCCCTACCTAGGTATGTAATGCTACTGATGTGTGTGGCTTTAATTGCACACACCACACAGCTTTTAGGATTAGGTGTGTTTCAGGTTACATGTTACATGCAGAACATCCCAAGGCATGTGCAGTATGGCAATGGGAGATGTAATGGTTGTTTATGGACCACACATAGTGTGACAAACCATCATATACACATTGACAAACACATAACAGTCAGACACAAATCTGAGAGACCTGGCCTATCAGTGCTAACTACCTTGTCAGTGTAGCCATTGTGTTACAGGTAGGTTGCACACAGCACATGCATAACTGGGCTGTATAGTGTTGTCAATTACCTGTATTGTTGATGGTGAGAGTGGTGACCATACAGTGGTACATGGGGCATGTACCAAGGGTATCATGGTGTAATGACAGTATACCCAGTACCCACACCTGCACTGTGGATATTGTATGCACTGGAACCCATAATGACACTCTGACATACCCACCATCACACATTGACCAGGACTGCAATACAACCCCTTACCCATCCCAAGAGTGCCACTACAGAGATATGCATCTAATGCACATGCCACAGGCATAGTAGGGTGATGCATTGTCATGCCTCTCCTATGGGCAGCAACATCACTATCCATAATACTGTGTGGCAATGCATATTGTAGCAGGAGTATGTGGCCTTGGAATGCTGTACCCTACATATATACACACATGCACACATACACATACTTGCCAGAACTCAGTGGCTATTCCATGCCTATCAACCCATTTGTACAACAGTGTTGTGCTGGTACTGCAAAACCCTGGTAGCCCTTAGGGAGAGGAGTGTAACAAGGTACATATAATGTCTGGTACAGCAACAGCGTCATCTAACTATGGCAGTGGGTGGTGCAGTGGGTGTGAAGGGCCTCAGGGTATTCCCAGCTACCTGTCTATAAGCACACAGACACTGATATTCTCAGTAATGCACACATACACATTTGTCAGTACTGGGGTGCTTCAGTGCAGGTGTTCATAGGTGTGTACCAGGCTATTGTCCATGGAGAGATGGGAAGTGTATGGGATGTGTGTGCAGTGGTATCATGCCACCTGCCATGTGCCTGCAGGCTGTCTATCAACAGACACCACTGGGGTGACCCTCAGGGTGAGAGTGACATGCATCAGCCAATCAACTGGGTGCCTCTTGCAGAAGTCCGGTGAGGTGCTCCAGTTGACAAGTATGCAACATGTGTTACATAACATGGTTAGTGTGTGCCTTGGAGACCTGTACCCAAGCATGTTCAGTTGACTGTGGTAGTGTAGTTGAGGTATCCATGGCATGTGGTGTGTACAGGGTGTTGAGTCCTATCGGTGGCATTTATAACACAGCTGGGCAGACATGTCAGTGTCAGTCAAGCAGATATTGCCTGTAAGTATCCAAGACGGATACCTGACATCTGCATATATGTACAGAGGACTGACAAACATCAGATCACCAACTAGCTATGCATTAGGATGAATGTGTTGACAGATAGACACCGACAGGTATGCCATTACTACCTGATGGCAGCCCTCACTGACATGTGCTATACACACAGTAGTCTACAGTTATTTTCCACATGTCAGATCATTATCCAGTAGGAAATATTTAATGAGACACAGGTCACACACCAGGAACATGACAGTGAGGACTCAGAGTCCATCTTTGCATGCAGGGGTATTTTCTTCCAGTACTACAATTAGCAATCTACTCTTACTTGGGAAAGCACTGTCAACAGTAGTAATGTAATGATACACTACATGCCAGTATGACTGCATATAACCTGGGGTACTACCCATGTGCAGAGCCACAGAAGTGATCGCCGGGGTGAATTTCCTATTTCCCATCCAATCATCAAGATGTTTCTTGAAGAGTACTAATGAGCTTTGTTTGATATAGATAGGTAGTTTATTCCAGAGTATGGGGAGTCTCTGGGACAGGAATCTATTCCTCCGTCATGTTCTGTTTATTGTAGTGACAAGGTTTAGGTCCCTAGAGCATGTAGCTCAGAGGGATTGGGACTTCTTTAAGTGGAGCATGTTCAACAGTTTTGGGTTTGACAAAGCTTTGTATGTTAGGCAGAGATCACTTCTGAGTATGCGATATGTGACGGAGTAAAGCTGGAGTTTTTTGAGATGGTCTGCATAGGGCATCTGTTTGAGGCCAGTAATCCTCTTAGTGAGGTATTTCTGTGGCCTTTCCAGTTGTTGTAGATGTCTTGTGAAGTACATACCAAAAGGGGTGTTGTACTAAATAATGGGTCTAATGAGTGATGAGTAGAGGGGAACAATGACATCTGTATATTGCATCATATATAAGGCCATATATAGATTTCCCTGCATATATAATGTATGTATATATATATATATATATATATATATATATATATATATATATATATATATATATGTATATATATATATATATATATATATATATATATATATATAGCTGTATATATATATATATATATATATATATATATATATATATATATATATATATATATATATATATATATCTACTACCGTAGATCGAAATTACACTATTTTGAAATATGATAGCAGTATCCCACTAATGCAAAAGTGCACTTCAACGAAAGTGCACTTTCGCGAAAGTCACTAGAATGAATGAAGGGTTAGGGCTTAGGTAATGGATAGTGGATAGCTAGTAGGGCTATCCACTATCCTTAACCCAAGCCCTAACCCTAAGGTCCGTGACTACCACACCACAGTGCAGGAAATTGTATTTCCTCCACTGAGTAGTAGTTACGGACCTATTTCCTGTACTGTGGTGCAGGAGTCATGGACCTTAAGGTTAGGGCTTGGGTTAAGGATAGTGGATAGCCCTACTAGCTATCCACTATTCTTAACCCAAGCCCTAACCTTAAGGTCTGTCACTACCACACCACTGTGCAGGAAATGTCCCGTTCGACTTAGTGACTTTCGTGAAAGTGAATTTTCTCGTTAGTGGGACAGTACTATCATATTTTGAAATAGTGTAATTTCGATCTGCTGTAGTAGACCCATATATATATATATATATATATATATATATATATATATATATATATATATATATGTGTGTGTCTGTGTGTGTGTGTGTGTACATAATATATGTATATATATATATATATATATATATATATATATATATATATATATATATAGCCATATATGTTTAACATATGTCCAGAAAATGGAGTGGAATCATACATCAGCACCAATAGTCCCAACCTCTTAGTGCAAGGGGTGTCATGTACGTATTGCTGGTATATATGTAGACTGCTGCTACTGTAACAGGGGTTGTCTTAACAGAAATGTTGGATGTGGGAGATCATATCTGCTATTGACATGTATGCCATCAGTTACTGACAGACATGCTAAGGTCATCATAGTACAGTAACATTGATATCACAGTAATTGTCCTGTGGAATACAGCAGAGATATAACCAATAAATGTGGACAGTCTGACACACTTTTGTTCAGTCCAGAGGTATATACAGAATCCCTTAGTTCAAGACACGTTGACCAAGCCTGACAATATGGATGTTAACGGCCATGTAAATCATATATCATGTAAATACTGGACTACATATGCCCACAAATAATAACCAGTGGTGCAGAGGTCACATGGCCACATACTACCCACTAGTTAGTGACATACATCGGTACAGCATTCCACTGCTTTTTCAGAAATACATATTAGTTATGGTCGCCCAGCAGCAGTACATCTGGCAAATATCTGGACATGATATCACACTGGGTAAGTACACTAACCTGCTAGGCATGTAACAAAGCACTGTGCAAACTACATGCAAACTGCCACAGCATGTACCTGCAAATATAGCAGGCTCTACAGGCATGTTACAGCACAGAGTAACAGATACCTGTGTGAAAGTGCATACCCACAGCCAATGTGGACACAGCCGCATATGGTAAGCAAGCTTAATTTTACAGTATATGGACTGTCTGATCAACACCATCCCCATATGTGCCACGCACACACTAACCCTACATATACTCAGCCACTACACTGTGTGGTCCGATGCCTGTCTGTGGTATGGGACATGTACGTGTTTGGCCCTACAAACATGTAAGCTGATAGGGTACAATACACTGGAGCAACATGTAACATCAGATAGAAAAGGACCAAGAACAATGACATCTACCACGGTCTGTACACAGGCCAAGGTACATATTCGCAATACACACACTGTCAACAATCACCATAAGTACACAGACCTCACTACTGTACACACAAGAACAGAATGCCCAGGTTATGTCCTCAAATATAACCCCTACTATATATAACATGTCTAGCAGTCTGATATCTCACTGGCTTATCTGGTATGATGTCAATAAATAATGGTGCACAGAACATATGCACCTCTTACTGCCTGACATATGTACAAAGGTTGACAGAGTTGTGGCTGGAGGCACAAACACAGGGCCAATATTGACATGTTACTGTGATAACCTCATACATTTACTGTTGTAACAGGGTTTGTTGTGACATATGTCCTATGAGGGATATGAAGTCAGTAACTCTCATGGCTGTCAACATGTACTGACTGCAATCCTCAGACTATGCTTCTGCAGTTCTAAGACAGGTAATCTATGAGTAACACAAGACACATAAGACTCCAAACACGGGCCAGTCTGCAGATACCCCAACAGGTGGGAGTTTCCTCAAACACATAATACTGTCATGACAGGTATTAAATCATGTATACCAGCCATATCCACACAAACCCTGTTAAACCAACATTACCCCAAATGCAGAAGAGCAAACCTTACATTCTGTAGTCATGTCTGGAACACCCCCCTCCTGTTTATTGACCTGTATTTTGTTAGAGGTATATCCCACTACCATCTGTGATGCTGTTTTCCAAACACCAACATGAAGTCCTGGTCACAGTGAATGAAAAGGGCCCACACCCACATGATGTTCCTAGTTATAGGAGTGTGTTCCAATGTAATTGGCTATGGGAATGTTACCACAGCTGTTCCACATGCAATCAGCTAGTGGGTGTCTGCAATTCATGCACAGGCCATCAGCTGATCATGCGCATCACTCACAAAACACAAGCTGCTGCCTAAGCAAAGCAGGTGTACATCTCCACATCCACCAGAGAGGGAGTGAGACAGAGACAGAGTAAGACACAGAGGTGGTAGGAGAGTAAAAGCTAAGCATGTTTGTGTCACACACTTACCAGCAGAGGATTTTAACCCCAGTCTGACTATAAGTTGCTATTACATGTCGATGCAGTTATTGCGTGCACCACAAAGCTTACATGTCGGGGAGTTGTCCAAAGGTATATTTGACGGTGAGTGACATCAGCAACAGTGATAAAGGAAGGAAAATGTAGGCATAGTACACATGCCTGTCTGTAAGAACTGGTGTCAAGGTTGACACAGCCACACTCTCTCAGAGACTCACTCACATTATCATAGTTGGCAGGGTCAGGATTAGACTTCCTAACTAGGTAGTTTGCCACAATACAGTAATATGCAGGCATCACATGCACCACAGAGGTTATCAGTCTGATATATGGGCAAAGGGTATGTTAAGGTGTCTGACATCAGAAGGCGTGCTTCAGTAGGCCAGTGGGAGGTGTAGTGAGTGTGAATGGCATCCAAATCATTATACTCCACACACACACACACACACACACACACACACACACACACACACACACACACACACACGCACACACACACACAGGTTTGCCAGTACTGACATGCATGAGTGCATTGCTTCACAGGTGCACAGTGGCTGACTGTGCCAGAAGGCTGTACAAGGCTAGGTAAAGGGTATACCTTGGCATCAGGCCACATGACAATGGTCTGCAGTGTGGCTCAGGGGTGTAGGTTCTGGATTGGCCCACACAGGTGGCTATAGTATTCACCATCCACTCATTTGGGTTACTATTGTGGGTGGCCAGTGCTGTGCAATGCTTACCATGTATGTGTTCTATATTCCATAACATGGATGGTGTATGGGATGTGCAGATGTCCCACATGCATGTTTTGTGACATGAGAAAGTGTACCTGGGATGTCTGGGGCATGTTGTGTAGACAGATTGTTATCATACGATGTGCCATTCCTGACCTCATGTGGTGAGAACTGGCAATGGACACCGGGCTGACCCTGCACCTACAATGACAGCATGATACAGGTATTCACTGGTGTCAGTGGCATCTGTCCATACAGAGTATGTGTATAAGGCATGACATGTACTTTGTGGGTTACATTTGCTGTGTCTACAGTTGTTGCAGGCATCTAGTGGAGAACATAGCGAAGGAGCACTGTATGCAATGATTTGCCTATTGTAGGGATTGGACAGGGTGCCATGTCCTCTGTAGTCCACTGCAATCACACCATGGTTACTATCTGCAGGCAATATGCAGGGAACAACCAACATAGTGGTTCTTGCCTAGCCGAGTGTGTTTGTGTATAAGACATAGGTGGAGAGTGTTCTCTTGGCAATACAAGGGTTTATTATTCCCCAAGCCATGATGTCACATGTAGGGGTATGGATTGTCTACCCCAGCCTCTCTGCTGTTTGACATCTGTTATTCTTGTAAGGTGGACATTGTGACATATAATAGGCCCACCATATAAGAAATGTGTAAAACCCACTCCACAATGAGTCCTATTACACACTCTCAGCTACCTCCACACAGGATACCTATGACACACACACACACACACACACACACACACACACACACACACACACACACACACACACACGCACACACACACCAAGTCTCACAGATGCATGCCATGTCTGGGAATAGAACTCCTATCTAATTAGTACATGAGACTACAATCGCACTGCAGCATTACACAGTTATAGGACACAGCACAGAGACCACTGGGTCATTCCTTCCCGAAAGGTGTATTTTAAAGTGAATGACATCAGCAGGGTTGTCAAAGTAGGGCAATGGAATTTATAGTGACTGTGAATGGCCTCAAAAGCATTGATTCCTACACAGACAAACACACACACAAAGGTTTACACTTGCCATGTCCGGGATTAGAACTCCTACCTAACTAGTCCATTACACTACAGCATTATGCAGTTATAGCACACACCATAGAGATTACTGGTCTGTTCCTTCTCCAAAGGTGTATTTAAAAGTGAATGACATCAGCAGGCTTGCCAAAGTAAAGCAATGGAAGTTGTAGTGTCTGTGAATGGCTTCAAAAGCATTAACCTCTACACAAACAGAAAAACAAACACACAAAGCTTTTCACTTGCCATGTCTGGGACTAGAACTCCTACCTAAATAGTACATCACACTACAGCATTACACAGTTATAGCACATGCCACAGAGACTGAGCTTCTTCTTCCCCAAAGGTGTATTTCAAAGTGAATGACATCAGCAGGCTTGCCAAAGTAAGGCAATGGAACTTGTAGTGACTATGAATGGCCTCAGAAGCATTGACTTCTAAACAGACAAACAAACACACAAAGCTTTACACTTGCCATCTCTGGAATTAGAACTCCTATCTAACTAGCACATCACACTACAGCATTATGCAGTTATAGCATGTGCCACTGAAATTACTGAGCTTCTTCTTCCCCAAAGGTTTATTTCAAAGTGAATGACATCAGCAGTCTTGCCAAAGTATGGCAATGGAACTTGTAGTGACTGTGAATGGCCTCAAAAGCATTGATCCCTACACAGACAAACAAACAGTTTTACTGTTGCCATGTCTGGGATTAGAACTCCTACCTGCCTAGTACATCACACTATAGCATTACACAGTGACATCACATGCCATTGAGCTTACTTGGCTGCACCTTCCCCAAAGGTTTATATCAAAGTGAATGACATCAGCAGGCTTGCGAAAGTTGGGCAATGGAAGTTGTAGTGAGTGTGAATGGCCTCAAAAGCATTGATCTTTACACATGCAAACAAACACAAACACACAAAGTTTTACAGTTGCCATGTCTGGGATTAGAACTCCTCCCTAACTAGTACATCACACTACAGCATTACACACTTCTAGCATGCACCATGAAGGGTACTGGGCTACTCCTTCCCCAAAGGTGTATTTCAAAGTGAATGACATCAGCAGGCTTGCCAAGGTTGGGCAATGGAAAGTGTAGGTCATAGGTTTATAGGTTCATAGGTTGGTACTAGGCTGTTGGCCCTAGGGCGTATACATGCCTAGCCATGACAATTCTCTGGCTATGTCTTCCCACAATATTTCCTTCTCTGAATCCCCGTCTAGCAGGGCAACTGACATGATCCCCGGGGTGAACTTCCTATCTCCCATCCAATCATCAAGGTTCCTTTTGAAGAGGGCAAAAGAGGCAGTATGGGCAGTCTATTCCAGAGTCTGGGGAGTCTATGGGTCGGGAACACATCCCTCCAGCATGTAATGTTCATTGTGATGACAAGGTTTGGATCCCTGGCTGTGAGAGATTTGGATTTCTTTAAGTGTAGTATGTCCAACAGCTCTAGGTTTGACATGTCATTGTATGTTAAGCAGAGATCACCTCTGACTACACAATATGTGACAGACTATAGCTGGATGATTTTCAGATGGTTAGCATAGGGCATCTGAGTTAGGCCTGTGATTCTTTTAGAGAGGTAAGTCTGCAGTCTTTCTTGTTGTTGCAGATGTCTTGTGAGGTACATACCTAATGGGCCATTGTAGTCTGTACTGGCTCTACTGAGAGATGACTACCGTGGGACAATGGCCTCCTATTTCCTGGATGTAAAGTCCTTAGTGATGAGATGTGCCAGATAGGTGAATTTTCTGACTGTTGTGGCAATGTGGTTATCAAAGGAGAGACCACTGTCCACCTGTGTCCCTAAGTATCTTATCACACTTTAGGTGTTTAGTGTACTGCCACCTATGTGGTACTTCACAGGTACATGTCCTTTCCCAAAGGGGATAACTATACATTTCTTGGCATTGAGCTTGAAGCCATGGCTCAGGTTCCAAGCATCTCTTTCTGTAAGGCCCTTCTGTAGACTATCCACATCATGTGGGGATTCAATATTGGCTCCCAGTGTGCAGTCATCTGCGATCTTTGTTAGCCAGAGTCCCTTAGTGTTGGCCTGTACTTCAGAGCAGTAGATGCCAAACAAGAGTGGTCCTAGGACTAAACCCTGAGATACTCCAACTGCCACTTGTCTGGGGCTGGAGTTGGTGTCACCTACTTTTCCAGTGTGGATTCTGTCAGTACAACAGTTGGCAGCCCATCAGGTGATGTAGGGATTAATGGCCAGCTTGGTACATTTATCTATGATTCCAGACTGGAGGATGGTGTCAAAGGCCTTGGCGAGGTCCAGATATGCTGTGTGAACTGCCTTACCCTTGTCCACAGCTCTGGAGACTGATTCATAGATGTTAATCAGGTTCGGGAGACATGATCAGCCCTTCACAAACCCAACCTGGGTGGGGTCCAGTGTTTGCAGGTTGCCAATGTCTTTGTTTATACGTTCCATGATAATACACTCCATGGCCTTGCAGATCAGGCACGTCATACTGCTGGGGCTGTAGTTCCTAGGATCCAAGGTAGATTCCCCCTTGTGGAGTGGTATAACTGTAGCCATGCACCACACAGTGGGCACGAAGCCTGAATTGTTGCTATGATTAGATATGGCATGTAGGTGACGTGCCAGTTCACTTTGTAGTTCATGTAGTACACAGCCCGGGATGTTGATTGGTCCCATGGATGCTGTTTTATTAGCTCTGGAGAGTGTGGTTTTTACCTGTGTGGTCATTATTACCAGAATCTGGCAATCTTTCAGTGTTGAGATGGGCCCTTATGGGGGTGGGAGGGGGTGTAGTTGGCACTGAATCAATCTTCAAAGAAATAGGCAATATCCTTAGGAGCAGTATATTCAATACCATCCTATTGTAGCTCAGAGCAGATCTGAGCATTGATATTTAAAATTCCTGACATAGCTATGGAATGGCTTGCAATTGTCTTTGGCATATTTTTCTATATTATGTTTGTAAATAGCTGTGGAGGATGTTATGAGGGATCTCAGCTTCTTACTGAGGCTGATAAGGAAGAATTTTGCATCCTGGAAATTCCCTCATTTCTGCAACAGTTTCTTCCTTTTGATGTACAGTATGTTTATGGCAGAGGGTCACCACATTGGTTTCCTTTTCTTGGTGGGGAGTATCTTGGTTCTATATTGAATGCCATGATTCATGCACAAGTGGATGCGCTTGTACAGTGCCTTCATGTAGGATTCAGTAGTCGTCCTTTCAGTTCCCATCTGCATGAGTGTCATGACATTAGTCACGTCTGATATCTGTAGCATGACATTGACTTTGGAGATGTGTGTTACGGAGGTTTCCTTACTGGGGTGTGGGGGAGGGATGTGGATGTTAAGGGTGATTAGTTTATGGGCAGACCTGACCACCGATGGGGTGACCATAGGTGTGGAGCATTGATTTCCCATGTTGGTAATGACCAGGTCTAGGATATTTGAGCCCCTGGTGGGACTATGGGTTACTTGATCCAAGGCATTGGGAATTATGACTTCCAAGAACCATTGGGCACATGTGTTGGTACACAAGTAGTTTTCCCAGTTAATGGCAGGGTAATGTAAGTCACCCAGTATTAGGGTGTTTGTATCATAATATTTCCTAGTATGTTTCGAAAGGTGTAGTGGGAATCTCTAGGAATAGTGGGGGATCTGCAGAAAGCTATACAATTTGGATTGCAGTCTTACCTAGTGTTAGTTGCACCGGGGGTATTTCAGACGCATTCTGTTGGGCAAGTAGCCTGGTGATGTGACTATCCTTGGTGAATATGGACACTCCCCCACCTTTAGTGTTTTGGTCCTGGTTTGGTGGTCATCAGGTGTGGTGAGAGCTGTACCTGGTATTGCAGGGGTGCTCCTTGGATCTTTGGATCAGGTCTCTGTTTACTGCACAGATTTTGATGTTCTCCATTTTTAGGAGTGCCTAGTGACTGAATGGCCACAAAAATATTGATCCCTACACACACAGAGTTTCACAATTGCCATGTCTGGGATTAGAACTTCTACCTAACTTGTACATCACACTATAGTCTTACACAGCTATAGCATGAACCACAGAGCTTACTGGGCTATTTCTTCCCCAAATGTATATTTCAAAGTGAATGACATCAGCAGCCCTGCCAAAGTAGGGCAATGGAAATTGTAGTGAGTGTGAATGGCCTCAATAGCATTGATCCCTACACAGACAAACACACAGTTGCCATGTCTGGGATTAGAACTCCTACCTAACTAGTACATCACACTATAGCATTACTCAGTTATAGCACACGCCATGGAGCTTATAGGGCTACTTCTTCACCAAAGGAGTATTTCAAGGTGAAGACATTAGCAGGCTTGCCATAGTAAAACAATGGTGAGTGCAGTGTGTGTGCATGGGGCATAACCCATTCATCTGGAAGCAGACACACAATACTCAGGGACACACAGGTTTATATTTCATAGGTACATATATACAACTGCTAGATGAATACTGACTTGTACAGTCATGTTACACAGTTATCACAAGCACCATGGATGCTATGGTGCTGAAGGATACCAGAGGCAAATGTCTACAGTGATTGACATTTGCACATCATGTGGTTTTAGCCAATTTGATGTGTGCTGGGTGGGACAGGCCTCATGATGGAAGACTCTTTGTCACTGTCTGTTACTCTCTTCCACACATCTATGTATGTGTAATTTTGGCCTATTATAGTGTGTTATCCATGAATACATGTGTGTATTCCTATCCAATGTGGGTGCACAGCATGACTGGTGTGCAATGAAGAATGTGTGCACAAACATCTGTGACTGTCAGATATGTATAGTCCACTGTTATTGCCAGACATGGGATTCATTTCTGTAAATGTGGGAGCATGCCCAGTATGACCTTTCAGTATTTTGTTGTCAGGCATGGGCTTCGTTTCTCTAAGTGTGGGAGCATCCCTGGTATGACCTATATTGAATGTGTGAATCCATTCCAGGTAGGTTGTACTCCAGTGCAGGCTTTTGTGTTCTACACCTACAGCTAGCAACCTGTTTCTGTGGGATATCTGTAGATCAGTTGACAATATGGGGTCAAAATGGGCAAAGGATAGTGGGTTACTGTAGGTAATTGTGTCTGTGCTGCTTCTACTACATGGTCTTGGTGTTAGCAGAGATATTCAGACATAAGCAGAGATATTCAGACATATGTACTGTTTTACTCTGTGATGTTTTATGTCATCAACTACTGTCAGGTATGCATATTTGTTTACAGTAATTTCCTGGGGAACACAGGGCGAATGCAACTGTGTCCAGTATTGTGGTCTGCAGCCTACATATTCTTGCACAATCATGCCATTCTGGAGGGGAAGCTGCAGACACTTGCTGATGGGTTTGCGTAAATGGTTCAGCACCTTGGTACAGTGGTAGCTGAGGATCCCATGCTTGTACATCCATCAACGTGACAGTATGGCCATATCCTGCTGTGGCCATACCTCACAGCTGTACAGATTCACACAGGTTACCTAGAAGCAGTGATCATATTTCTGGACATTACCCCTTTACATTGTGGTTTATGAGCAGGTTAGTAGCCACCCATTCCTGTGTTTGCAGGTAGGGATAGTATGTGCACACAGCTGAGTTTCAGACTTCACACACTCCATGCCATCCATGCTCCTACTCCCCTTTTATTATTTTATCCTCTTCCAAACATTATACAAACATTATCTGATAAGTCCCCTATAGTTATCACTTCATCCCAGCAGTAATATGGTGCTGGTCCACAGTTCATGCAGTAGGAGATGATGGACATGTTACTGGGATTTGTTGATTTGGCCTTGCATTTGAGTTCTGTGGACTGTGTTATGTTATTTTGGAGTCCATGACATAACATATATTGGCAGTACAGGTGAGACACAGGCCTTTGGCAGAGGACTGTAGGGCATTTGGTAGTGATGCAGGCCAGCTGTAACAGACCGTTGCATTGTGTCACTCCTACAGTCCCAGACTGCAAGATGCTATATTTCCCTGGGGTGACAGGGTAGGTGTGCAAGGTGTTAATACCAATACTTTCTGTCATTATTGATCCAGTGGTCTGGATGCTGGCAGGGTGCTGCTTACAGATAGGGACACACCTGCATGTGACACCTCTTCTGCATGTTGTATTCTGTGGCTATTGCCATACAGAGGTGGGGGTCATATTGTACTCATTCCCAGCAGCAGGGATAAGACCTGAGGGGTATCTATGGGTGATGGTGGGGTGAGCTGGGTGCATGTGTGCTATGGACACTACTTTCATCTAACTCACAGAAATACATGGACCATTCCAGTTATGCTGCCTTCTGCAGGGACATCAGCAGTTTCTCAATACATCATACCTGTGACCTTTTAGGTCTAACAGTGTTTGGCCAGATGACATCGGTATTCCATGCTACAAACCCAACTAATATGCTGTTAACCTGTATGTACAATTCCAAAGGTTTGTCCATTTGACAGTAACATATTATACGCTGTCTGTCTGGGGTACTTCCACCTGTGTACTGTTTGTATGTCTGTGCCCACATTCATGCCATGTCCATCTTTCAGATGGTGACAGATATTACATCTAAACATTTACTATGGCTTACTGGAATATGTTTTTCTGGGATGCATTTTGTTTGGCACTGCAGTTGTGAGAACTTGGCCCTGTCATCGGCAGTACTGGCCAATGGCCACCAGGACAAACCTCACCATGCCTACATGCTGACCACTCTTACACAATACACAGCACACACCAACCTAACACACTCAGCCCTGCATATTGTACACATGCTACAATCTATCTGGCCAAAGTAGCAGGATAGATTGTAGCATGTGTACAATCTATCCTGCTACTTTGGCCGGCTCAGTTAATCAGTGCTCCACTGTTATTATACCTCCACATACATGTTACTACATTTCTACATAGGATTATGGGGGGGGGGCACACATGACAACTGTACACATTTGCTATGACTGTACTGGTTTTTCAGGTACTCCATTTCATTCTGTATTCTGACCTATCATGCAGACTAGAGGCATATTAGTGTACTACAGTTCGTAGGTTTGATTTACCTACATTTCAGTTTCAGACTTTTTACACTTCAGAACTAACATTCCACTGCCTGAACTGTTGTAGTCTGTCTGTGTAGGTCTGTCGGGGGGCTGTTCACCATAGCTATCAATAAGAGGCCTTAGCACAGCCTTTGTTTGTGTTTGTCTATGCCTGCCCTGCTGGCTAAGACTGTTGTTGGGTATGTGAGCCTCCCTGACTGGTATGTGTGTTTCCTATGGACACATATTTTGCCCACCACATTTCCTGCAGTGAGTTTTGTCACCTTGTCTAGTACTGGCTACTATAGTAACACCAGCATTTGTTACAAATTTCATGCTGCCACTATAAGGGTCTACTGTCTTCTGGCATCCCATTCAGCCATCCAAATCCCTTGCATGCTCACATCCATACCATAGACACAAGTAACAAAACATACTACTTCATTCAGCAATTGATAGGGAGAGTGACTTACTTTTTGGCTGTGCCAGTATTGAGAAAGGTGCTGGGGGCTGACTATGTTGGATGCACATAGTACACTCCCTATAAATGGTTAAGCACATGTAGCATCATGTTTGTCATCCCTTTTACTGTATGTGCGAGTCAGAGAGAGGTGTCATTCCCTGGGTTCCTACTGTGTCAGTGTATGTGCTATGCGTTGCCTCTTTGCCAAGGCTTGGGCATACTGGGCATGCCTCCTTCTGCCTACTGGGGCAGTTTCAGGTTGTTCCTCCTCCGAGTTACTCTGTGCCTGTGCAGGCCTTGGCAATGGTGGGGGGCTGTGTGGCCCTGCCTCGTACTGTTCCTGCTGCAACTGTTTCTGCAGTATCATATTGTGTAGCATGGTACATACAATGACAATTTGGGTACATGTAGCTGGTGAGTACTGCAAGGCTCCACCAAATAGGGTGGCCTAATGGTTAAGGTGTTTGCCTTACAAACACAAGGTACAGGGTTTGAGTCTCACAAGGGATAATTGGCTAGGCTTAAAATGGCACGCAAGGGCAGTTAGCCTAGTACTAATCTATGAACCTATGAACCTATATGTCCAGGCACCGGAACCATGACTTGAGCATCCCAAACACACACTTTATTATGATTCTGGTCTGTGCATGTATCTCATTATGGAGTTCTTGTTCGGGTGTGTGTGCATTTCTGATGGGTGTCATCAGCCACGGCTCCAGTGCCTAACCAGCATCCCCCACTAGGTGGCCATAAGGGATGTCCCCATTGGCAAATCTCTGGTACAGCTGTGTCATATGCCAAATGTGGGAGTTGTGATAGCTTCCAGGATGTCAGCACACACATTCATTATAATGCCCTGGGCATCGCACATGACCTGGCAGTTGATGGAGGGGAAGCCCTTGTGGTTGATGTAGACCCTACCCTGCTCACCTGGTGGTGCTTTGATGTGTATGTGCGTGCAGTCTATAGCACCCACTACCTCAGGGTATTCTGCTATTTGGTGGAAGAGATGCATATAGCTGGTCAATGCCTTATAGCTTTTGTGGAAATATACATGCTCACCAGCATTTGCTGACATGGCATCCAGGAACTGGTGGAGTACCCTGGATGCTGATGCCTGTGAGATCCCCATGATATCCACAGTTGGCCTTTGGAAGGTACCTGTGGCTAGTATTCTTAGGCCTAAACATACCTTGGTATCCACTGGAATGGGTTCTCCTCTGTTGGATCTGTGTGTGAGGTGTGGCCGGCTCAACAATTTGCTGTAGGAGGTCCCTGTCCACCCTATAGCACTCCACTATCTCCAGCTCATGTACCCCTGGGTCTGTACACTCTTCTCCTTCTCCTCATTGTGGGATGGTCATCAGCATTCTAATCCTCACCACCCTCAACCTCTTCCACATGTTGATTTATGAGAGCTAATGCAGCCCCCATCATTTTGTTGCTTTTGTTTGGTAAAATGTCCCCACTTGTGTACACCAGTGGTGTAGAGTTTGTGGGAAAAACCAGAAGGAAAGGTGTTTGCAAAGTTTATAGTAGTGTGCTGGGCTGGGCTGCTGCCTCTGTAATTGGCTGATTCTGATACATTTCACCTGCCAGCTATGCTTGTTCTCCTTGATTAACTTCCTACTGCTGTTTTCCCTTCCTATTGCTTTCCTGTTTAAGCACAGGGGCGCGCCACGCAAACACAGTGCTCAGATGTGCACAGAGCTGCTATTTCCTGGTTTACTTTTTTTTCCCCTTTATAACATGGTGCGTGGTGCGCACACCCACTTACGCAATGTAAAGAGTGCTTGGCAGCTTCCAACACAGCCCCTTCCTTAGCTCTGCTAAGCTAAGGGCAAACCCGAGTCACAGGGCTTCAGTAAGTTTACAGTATGCCTGACACACCCCTCTATGATGTCAGTGAGCTCTTAGGCTTGCACCATGGTCTTCCTGCACCTGCACAGTTGGGTGCAGGCTAGCCATGAGGGGAAATCTGGGATTCAGTATCATTCCCCTCATTTGCATAGGATTGCCTGCTAATGCCTAGTTACAAGTCTGACACTGAGCCTTCCCCACTATTCACTGGCCATGTTGTCTTCTGCTTGCCTCTGAGTATAATGGCAAAATTATGATTTTGGATAGAATGCTTTTTTCTAGTTTTTTTTTTTATTTTCGGGCCAATCCCATATGTGCGGCACTGCCCTATGCATTAAATGGCTGAAATCAGCCAAAAAAAAAAGTTATTTTTTTTTTTATTTTTGCAACTGTTTGCCATGCCAATGGCCATATATTTGGCCATTGGCATGCTTTGCACATTATACACACCCTTTATTTGGAGCTGTCATGTCTCTGTTTTGTAGTTTGCAAAAATGTACTCGATTACTAACAGAGTACATTTTTACAGATTACTAGTCCTGCACGGCCAGCTGCCAGCTTCCTTGATCACAAATTCACCTCATTTGCATGGTTTTCACCTGCAAATGGGGTATTTTGCATACAGGAATTGTGTCTGTGCAGGAATAGTGCAGGAGCTCTCATGCACATCCCGGGAGCTTGTTCCTGGATCTCTCGGTGGCCATATTGCCTCCAGCAGCTCCTGCACTATTCCTGCATGTCGTGCAGGGCTTGCTGAATCCTAGGGTAAATTTACACACCTTGTATTGAAACCTTACAGATAGAAGAGTGGCATGTAAGATAGGTATAGGAAATACAATGCAGTGGGGCATTAACAGCAGATAAGTAAGTCTGAGTGTTTATAGAGAAGTAGTGATGGAACAGTAATTTGGTTGTGCTAATTAGAAGTAGGCACAGTACTTTAAAAAGTACAATAAAGTGAGGTATTAAAAAGGGATAAGCAGGTTAAGTGATTTAGTGCTTTAAAGGGAAGTATAAGAAAGATTATGAAGGGTGTTAGACAGATATGTCCAAGATGAGGAGCAGGGACAAAGCCAGGAGGTAGAAAAGAAGTATTTTAGTAATGGGTTGAAAAGATAAAGGTGTGTGATAGACCTGATTGATATAGGAATTGTGTTCCAAGTTCTAGCTATACTATAGGAATAGAGATTGACCCCAGCATCCTTTTGTGGTTTGTAGATGGTAAACAGTTGTTTATTATTTGACTAAATGAGGTGATATGAAAGATAGTATTAGAGTAGGGGGTCTAACTGTTGGGCAGAAAGATAGGGTATGGATGTTTTTATGGGTTAAGGTGAGCTGATTATAAGATAGGTGGTTATTAAGCTTGAGCCAATTTAGTGTTTTTAGTGGTAAACAGTGCTGGGTATGGTAAGTGTGTTCCAAGTGAATCCAGCAACTTTATCATAATGCTCAAATGTAGAACTGAGTCTTGTAGGTTGGTCATGATAGGAGGCTCCATATAGACAGAGGATAAGAGATAAGTGGTAGCTAAATTTACCTTAACAGAGTCTGTAAGGAATTTATTTACTCTATGTAGGGTGTCTAGTTTTTTTGATGCTGTTGCGGATATGTAAATTGAATTTAAGATTGCTGTTGATTGTCACGCCAAGTAGTTTTGTACATTATTGCTGTCGATTGCCACACCAAGTAGTTTTGTACATTGGGTAACTTCAATCACGGCATTATTTAAGGAATAAATTTAAAAAGTTTTTTTTTTCACAGAAATGGGTTTTTGGAAAAGAGAAGTAATTTATTTTGGGTGGGATTTAGTTGCAGGTGACTATCCTGTAGTCAAAATTCAACAGAGTTAAAGGCTTCTTCAGTAATTCTCTGAAAATTTATTTGGTTGTTGGATATGCATATGAAGGTAGAATCATCATTTTATTGTGTAAGGGAAGCTTGCTGAGAGGATTTATGTAAATTGTTAGTTAACATATTAAAGAGTAGAGGGCAGAGCATGGACTCCTGTGACACACCAGTACTGAAAGGAAGGAAGGAAGGAAGAAAGAAAAGGAGAAAAAGTGGAGAGCCATTTAACAGACTGGTAGCTGCTGATTAATTAGTTGCTAAACCACAGTAATGTGAATTGTGATAACAAGGGGAGACAGTTGGTAGAGGAGTTGTGGTGAGAAACTAGATCAAAAGCTTTAGAAAGATCAAAGAATATAGAGGAAACATGTTTGCCTTTGTCTCTGGCCTTGCTAATTGTGTCAGCAAAATTTAATAAGGCCTGGTAGTGCTATGGGAGGGTCTAAAACCATGCTATGTGGGGGTCAGGAGCTTTTCCTGAAGAATATGTTGAAGAATTTACTTCTGAACGTACTTCTCCAGAATTTTTGACAGAGTGGATAATATGGTGATGTCTGAAACTGGTTATATCAGATAAGGTTCCTCCTTTATAAAGGGGAATGATGAAGAATTTTTCCCATACAGAAGGAACATATGATCCCTTGATAGATCTGCTAATTAGAAGAGAAACAGGATAGGCTATGGAACTGGCAGCCAGCTTAAGGTATTCTGCTGTAAGATTTTCTGATGAAAAAGAACAGAGTTTCAGTTTAAGGAGTAGAGATTTGATGTAGGGGGGGTGGGATGGGTTTTAAGGTGAAATATGGGGTGTTTGTTGTCTGAGGACAGGGCGTGTCAGGATTGTTGGGAGAAAAATCTTTAATAAGGGCTGTAATGCCTTCTGTAAAATGTGTGTTAAACTGAGTAGCTATTTCAGAGGGATTGTTATTTGTGGCAGGATTAGAAGTGGTGAATGTTCCAGGGTGGACTATATTATTAATACAAAACCAGAAATTCTTAAGGTTGGAAGACTGATTTATTAAGGGGTCATTGAGATAGTTTTGCCTTTGATAATTTGTCTTTTAATACAGCTACATATTTCTTTAAAGTGTTGTTTGTTTTGGGGAGGTCTATATTTGAACCATTCTTTCCAAGCCCTGTCTCTTTTAATGCCTGCTTTGAGTGTACAAGGAAGGAGTATAATTATTCTTTATCCTTTTGTTCTAACTGGAACCAGACTATCAATGGTTTTCATGAAAAGTGAGTAAATTTGTGTACAGCTTCATTTACTGGAATATTTTTCAGGATAGACCAGTAAAAGGAGGTTAGAATTCTGTTAAATGTATCAGGATTAACATTAATGAGGTTACGGGAAGTTTTAAGTAAATGTTGCTTGATATGACAGGTACCAAGTCTGTTTGCAAAAGCAGGGAGGTGATCACTGAAGGAATTAGAGAGGGTGCCATTAAGGACATATTTAGTGGTGTTGGACACCAATATCCAGTCAAAAATTGAACCACTGTTTTTGGAACAGTTATAATGAGTGGGGGAGGAAATGAACTGAGCCAGTCCAAACAGGGTTAGACTAGTTGATGGATATTTTGAGGAGATAATCTGCCATTCAAAATTAATGTCACCTAGAATTATCTTTTCATTAGAAATTGTATGTGAGATCCAGTTTAGAGTGTTTTCCAGGGTGTAGCATTACTACCTTGTGGGATATAGAGTGGTATAATACATAGCTGCTTATGTTTATTTGGTTAAAGGTGGGAGATGACTTCAGCATTGTAGAATTTGGGAATAGGTTTATTGTAGCATAGGATATCAAGATAGTCAGGGTATAGTAAACCTACTCCACAACATTTTTTAGTTCTATCAGCCCTGATATATGGGATTGTATCCATGTTTGTGTTATAGCAAGAATATCTAGTGTATTGTGGGAACTCTAATCATGGAGTTTTGGAATTTTTATTATAGATGCTATGAGTATTTAAGGAAATTAATTTTAGTTGTTCGGATAAGTCTGAGATAGGTGGGTTGGGTTTTCATGCCTTTGGTGATAGTGGTGAGGTCCTTGTTATGGAAGGAGATTGGTGGGCTGATTAGAGGTGAGGATTGGCTTGGGATGAGTTTTGGAAGATGATAATATGGTGACAGTTCTGAAATTGTTTATATATATATATATATATATATATATATATATATATATATATATATATATATAAAACACAAAAGGTTGATTTACTGTTGAGATACAAATGAAATTAATTGTAAAAGAGAGTTTAGGAGTTAAGAGAGGCAGCGGTAGAAGGTGGGTGTGGGTGAAGACTGAGCGATAGCTGGTAACAAAGTAGAGGGGAGAACAGGTATAGTGGTAGAAGATGATGGAGGAACTAAGGAGGAGAGTGTTAATAATAGTTTATGTTGATAGATGATGGTGAGTGCTTTAGACAGCTCTAGGAATAAGGAATATACTAGGTTTCTAGTATTTTTTTATTTTAATTAATGGTATCAGCAAGATAAAGTAGGGCAGTATCTGTGGTATGGTTGGGACGAAAACCATGTTGACTGGGGAAGAGAAGATTGTTTATGGTTTGGTATTGCAGTAATTGGGAATGGATGCACTTTTCCAATGTTTTAGACAATGGTGATTGAATGGCAATTGGTTTTAACTTGGAGTAGTTAGCAAAGGTCCTCTTTTATGAATAGGAAGTATGTATGCCTTCTTTCAATTGGCAGGGACATGAAATTCTACAGGAAATCTGTTTATTAGTATAGATATTGGATATGACAGAGTCTCAGCTGCAGTTTTCAGAAATTCAGGACAGAGGTTGTCTGTAGCAGAGCTTGTAAATTTCAGTTTTAGGGATTTTTTTCTTATGGTGGAGGTAGGAACAGGTTTTAGTGAGCTTCCATTGCATTTTGTGTGTTGAGATGGGTTGTTGGTTAGATGGTGGTATAGTCTGATAAGTGGAATTACAGCTTGAAGGAAATATTTGTTAGTTAATAGTGATTGTTGATGAAGTGCATTCATGGTAAGGAGTGGGCTATTGGCTATGGCCTGGGTTTTGTAGGTTTTGAACTGATATCCAGAATTTTTTAGGATTATTTTGATACATTTGTGGTAAGTTTAAGCAGTGAAGTTTTTCTTTTTTTTTTTGTCATGCCTTATACCATGTTTGTTTTTATTTCTTATTGGTCTGTAGTGTAAATGTTTTCCTGGAATTTGCTAGTATGCCATGCTTTCAACGCCTTGTTTCTAATTAGCATTAGTTGTCTACTGTTTTTCAACAGCCATGTTTCTAGATTAAGTTTAACTATTTTTCCCTCAATGGGAGTTTGTTCATTTAGCATATTGGTAAATGTTTCATTAAATTCAAAGGTAGCTTCATCTAGAGGAAATGCTTTTTAGCATATTCTAGTCTTATTGATAATGGTTTGTAAATACTAAACTCATCTGTTTCCTGCAGTATCTCTTTTTATTGCTAGCAATGCATACTGAAGGACAGCACATGGGCTAAATGGCAACAATTGTTCATGCCTCCCCATAACTAGAGCACCCGTAGAGCATTTCCCTATTCTAGTAATAATGACAATCCTACTATCATTGCATACTAACTCAAATATTTCAGTGGCCTTCAGATACTCCAGCCTCCCCTGTAATCTCCCAGCCAGCATTCAAAGTATTCTACCTTCTCATTTACTTATTTCTTTTGTAATCACAATCCACTGTCTCCACACCTGCATGCACAAGCAGTAGTTATAGGCCACAGCTTATCCTAACCACCCTAGCCAGAAATACACTCTGCTTATAAGTAATGAACTCTGTCTGGAAGACTTGTTGGGTATTCATCATTGTATAGACAGTGATTAAACTCTGCAATTAATTGCTGGACAGTCAGTAGCACAATGATAATCACTCTCATTTAGCCAACTAAGTGTTCCAACAGATATGTAGCTGCCATTCCTAAAACCTTCTGTCTGCTCTTCACTCCTTGCTGTCTATAATGAGTCTGTATAACTCTGCTCCAAGTACCCATAAGTACTCTATTTTGATAGTTAATGATATCATGTACCATCATACTGTAGTGTGGCTGGATTAGTATGCCATGATTATTTTTCCAAACAGTGCCTCAATCCAGGTCATACTTCTCTCCTCATATAGGTTAGTAAAATCCCATGTGCCTGGCTTATAGTGCATTAGATGGCCTCATGGCAGTCTCTCCGAAAACCAATAACAATGTCACTGTGTATTTGCCTCCCTTTCTGCCAGATGTCGTTTGGGACACTACAGTGTTCTTTACAGCCCTTGTTAATTCACTGAAAAATGGTTTTAATAAACACAGATGATGAATGTCCAAAGCATGAAAGGAATGGGGATGCATTTTGTGGTGGGTAGTGTGGGAAAAATAACTTAGCCACTCATTTCCATCACCCCATGGGAAGCAGTAGAGATGGAAGAGATGCATAGATTGTCTTGGGATTTAGGCAATAAATAAAGATCTGTTGTGAGGATTCCACAAATAACATACAGTTACGGAAAAGATGCTAATGGAGTCTAAAAAGTGAGTTTTCAGTGAGCTTAGATGAAGGATACACAAAAGCTGAGCACTAACATTCAGTTCACTGACTTTAGTCAGGCTGACAGACCTTAGTTTATAAAAGTGCTCTTTAAATGCCCAGGGCCACAGTCTAGTGATCTCACGAAAGATGTTGGCTTAAGATTTTAGCTGTTGTATTTAGTAAGTATTATTGGATTCAGTGGCACGAAGGCAGGACCTGTCTGCCAAGCCTGCATGTTTTTTTCCCTCCTTAAATGTATTTTTATTATTTTCTCAATTTTTCAATTTTTTTCCTTTATTATTTATTCAAATCAATGAATATTTTATATGCATACCATTAATCATCCTTTTGATTCTGCCTGAAGACATTCCATTCCATTTATTTCAGTACTTTATTTGTTATGGCTCTTACTGCTTTTAAAGGTGTGGAAATTTTTCTGAGGCATCCTCATTCTTCGAATAATTTTCATTGGAATTAAACTTCTAAGCTACTAAATTATTTGGCAGCTCTTTTCTTTTTTTTTTGTGATTTTTCCAGCTCTACCTGCCAACCATGAAACATCCACCCTATCAGCCAAGCTATTTTATTTCCCTGTCCTGGGTATTCCCCAGTGAGAGAGAGAACTGGCCAGAGAAGGCCATCACACAAGCAATATTAATGACAATTTGTGCTCTTACCTGTATCCCAGATATTGGAGTACATTTATTATGGACACCAAATCCTCACGTGTAGAGAACAAGTGATCTAGATCATAGCAGAACCCACTGTGTCCTCCCTGTGTGATTCCACAATTCTGTGTACTCACAATGAGGGATTACACAATTGCAGCTTTGTAACTGAATGCCTACTCCTAAGTCATGCTTTTTCATTGCCTTCTCTCCTCCAAGAGGTTGTGGCACTGGCAGTCTTGGTATACTCCATCCCTACCAAGGACAGAAACTCCTCACACTAGGTCAGACAGAGATCTCAAGTCACCTGTGTTATACTTAGGGCTTTTTGACTCTGTGCCAGTGAAAATGGCTTCAGTTTTGACTGTTTGTATCGGTCAATTAATTTTTTCATTGACACAAATTAAATATGTCGTCGGAGAGTCTCCTAATTGTTGACAGTTGCCAGCAGTTTATCTGGCACTTTTGGATTATGCTTGTGATGGTCTGTTTCAGTCACACTCCATTGTTAGCTTTCTCTTCTCTTTTTACGTTTTGATCATTGTATTGTTTCCAACTTGTTTTCTACTTGTAGTTTCATCTGCCATTCCATTTGAGCAGTTTTGCCTCTGCATCATCTTTGCTTTTATTTTCTAAGATTCTGACTTGACAGCTTTGGCATTTTTTGTGTTGCATTATCCTAGATTGTTTAATCTTCAGTATAGCAGATGTCTCTTTCATTAGCTGTCTGACAGTAGACTATGGATATGATTTTGATTCGGAAGTGTGAGCTGAGTGCATTGAATCTCTTCAACCTGACTAAGGATTTTTTTTCTTTGATTACCAATGACTTGTAACAATTGACAGTTGATGGTTTTCACAGTTCTTATTTCAAATTCCTACAAAAACAAAATGATCAAAAGGCAGGCAAAACTAGAACCATATAACAATAAACATGAACAACCAAACAAAAATCTTGTCTAGTAACATATACAAGGCAGAGATGCTTAAAATTTATTCCACCAAAAATGACCTTCATAAAGCTTTCCCACAGTAGTATCTTGTCACGTTTGGACTCAGATATAACTATAAATTTGATAAAGCACAGCTGTGTGAAAGCTTTATAAAGTTCACTTTTGGTGGAGTAAACTGGTGGTTTAATTTCAAAAATGTCTGCCTTGTCCATGTTACTAGACAAGATTTTTGTTTGTTTGACAATTCTTATTTCATATCTCGGGAGGTGGAAGTTATCTGCCTCACCATAAAAACAAAACAAAAAAAATTCAATTTCACGTGTGTGCGCGCGCGCGTGTGTGTGTGTGTGTGTGTGTGTGTGTGTGTGTGTGTGTGTGCGTGTGTGTGCGTGTGTGTGTGTGTGTGTGTGTGTGTGTGTGTGTGTGTGTGTTTGCTTGATTGCACAAATGGAGTGCTTCTTTAAGAAGAGTCCATAATGTATCCAAGGGATCAGTTTCATGCAGTTATGCATGAGCTAATATGTTTCCTACAACTGGGAAACATCGGTACATAGTACACAAAAGAGGTTAAATGTGTCAGTGGCTGCAAAGTTAAAAATACTCTGGTAGCATTTCTTTTTTCAACAAATATATTTCCAAGACAATACAATTGTTAAAAGAGTAAATATAATATTTCCTAAAAGTACAGGTATTATGGGGATTAAATCAAAGTGAACGATGAATAAAAAGACAGGCATAAACTGGAATATATATAAAAAGGACAAACTTATGTTACCTTCACTGCAAGTTCTAACTAAAGTAAAAGTGTGAAACCAGATGACAGTTTTTAATAGTTCATCTCAGTTCACTGTTATATTGTGCTAATGTGAACACTCACTTCCCAGTTATTATTTGACATAAGCTGAATATGTTGAGCAAAAAAGATGTGACCTGAGTTGAAAAGGTAGAGAAGGTACATTATAAGAGGAGCATTTTGAAATGATGATTTAAGCAATACCCTCAAGAATCCCTGAAAGCTGAATTCAAGATTATTTATTATAAAAGATTTATAGATGATTTAATTTTTATTTTATATGGAGGGGTTCGAGAAATACAGTTATTTTGTAACAAGTTGAATGAGGTTTCTGACTTTTTGAAGTTTGTTGTGGGATGTTATGGAAATTCCATTAATTTTTTGGATGTAACTCTGACATGGGATGCATTTGGAAAAAATTTTACTAGTAGTATTTTTCGTAAAGAAACCTTTAAAAATAATTATTTACATGCAACCAGTCAACATCCGAAATTCATGCTGAATAACATACCCAAAAGCCAATTTATATGAGCTAGCAGGATTACGAGTGTTGATGAGACATTTATTAATGAGCTTGAATTCATCATACAATTGTTTTTGGAGAGGGGGTACAGTGAGAGTTTGTTAAGGGAAGCAGCTAATGACATTTCTAAACAATGTGCAACTTTGTATCCACCCATTTTGAAAAACAGACTAACACCCCAAGTTAAGGAAACTGGAAAGTATACTGAAATTTTATGTTTCAGTATGAACATGAGTGTTGACAATATAGGCATACGTAATATTATAAACAATAATTGGAAGATCCTCGAAGGAAATGCTGATTTAATGGCAGCCATTAAGGGGAAACCGAAGTTTGTTTATAGGAATGAACATAGTCTGAAAGGAGCATTTGAAAAAGGGAGAGATAGAAGCATATGTAGCATTAAGAAGGGGCACATTAATAGGGGTATGCACAAATGTCATGATTGTTCTTTTTGTAGGTTTATTTTAAAAGGTCCTTATATTCAACTTCCTCACATACCTAACACTATAGGGGTCCCTGGTAATTTTTGTTGTTTATATTGCAGTGTATGACAAATGCTCATCATTTTATATTGGTATGACTACTAGAAAATTAAATGTTAGAATGAAGGAGCATATGTATAATATTAGAAAAAAGGAAAAAAACCAAATATTTTATAGACATAGTGTTGAATGTATTGGTTTTAAAAAATATTTGTTTTCTAGCCTCGAACACTGTGAACCTGATTACAGGGGGGGGGGGGTGATTACAGGAATTTTTTAGCTCAAAGAGAAACTAGATGGCAAATTAAATTACAGACGGATCATTTTCCTGGGTTAAATGAAGCCATTAATATTAAATGTTTCTTAAAAGATCGTGAAGCATACGTTTTATAATGTTTGTTATTGTAATGTATTCAATTATGCCCATTCTATAGTGCATAATGATGAATGAAGAGTTTGTTTTTTGTAAAGGGCTCTTTAATTACGATTTTACACTATGCAATTGATTAATTGACCCTCAAGAATTAGTTAAAAGTTGAGAATAAAGGCAATAACTGTATTAAACACATACTTTTTAACTCAGATGTAGACTGCAAACACCTGCAGTATATAAAAGTATATAACGCTGCATACCTACTGTAATATTTTCAGTTATTTCATACACACATATTTGCCTCCAAATAAATAGGTCTTGCCCTAAATGAAATATTTAAAAATGCATACATATTCACATTGGGTTATCACTGAGCACTCTGTCAATTTATGATACAGTGAGACAGAAATGATTACCCTCCGATTGTTACCAATACTAAAGAATGATGGCAACTCAAGAAAAGAGGTGATAAATACTGACAAATTAACAAAATAATGGCATATATTAATAATAATAAATCTCACAAAGGCATACTGGTTTGGGACACTTCTCAGATGGCTGCACACTGAGTAATAGTTCCCTCAGTGTGAAAAGAAGCTCAGAAGAGAAAGCCAGTAAACTCATATTTTGGCATAAATTTCAGTAACTGTACTACCTGGAAATCACCAAAAATTAAATTCAGAGAACCCAAAAGAAAATCAATCACAAAAGGTGAGTTAAAAACACTGACTAGGAAGAATTCTGCAGCTGTTCATCAAAAAGTAGTGCAAGCTCCAGGTTTGGTGCAAGACATGACTTGCAGTAACCTAGAGGAAAAAAGTAAGTCAAATGCACTCAGACCTGATTAAAATAAATGAAACACTGAAGGAGTATATCAACTCAAATAAGAAAATGCTGAAAAAATGAGGAAGCTTTAAAAGATATTCAGATGCAGTGATAAAACTGCAAAAATCAGAGGTCAAAATGAAGAAAAGGCCGGCTGAATATAAAACTGCTCAAGAAGAGAATTTAAGAAAAATAATAGAATTAGAATACAGAGCACATAGGAAAGTTAGATTTTCTACTGTACCAGAGAAGCTGGAAGGAACAGATGGTATTAATTTTATGAAAGCACAAATAAGCAACTGGACTGGTATTCCACAGCAAGAGTTGTTAATTGAAAGGGAAGATTGTGTATGTAGTCCAAATCTGGTCATAGGAAAGCAAACTAGACCTTTGATAGTAAAGACACAAACCTACCAGCAAAAGGATTTGATTCTGACAAATCTGTGGCAGAAGGACAAAGTACTAAAAGTGAGAGACAGGAGAATGTTTGTGTAAAATGACTACCACCTGCACACCAGGTGGAAGAAAAGTAAATTTGTTCCACTAATTAGGGAACGTTGAGAAGCAGGTATGAGATTTAAACTTCTATACCCAGCTATTTTCAGAATATCCTTTTCTGCAGGGACAAAATTGTTTTTTTTTTTTGATGCAGAGCATGAAGAAGAAATACAAAAGTTTGGCAACAAAAAGTGAATTATAAAACAGAAGGAGATTCTGCTTCTTGATTCTTCTGGTAATAAAGATCACAGAGAGACTGTGCCAGTGAATTCTTTTCTGGTGTTTGCATGGAAAATGCTTGAGAGACAGAAAAAAAACAAAGGAGTTGACTAGAAGAGCTGAGAGTCCATTGAAAATGAGCAGAGACTGGTTTTGGGAGATGGAGATCAATAGGAATAAAACTAGCAAATTGGAAATTGACAAATAAATGTGGGATTACAAAGCATATTTGTGAAATATGGCGTAACAGGAAAACCTGGAAATATTAGTCTTTTTGAATTTCTTAAACTTGTAGGGAACTCTAATGCATACACCCTACTTCATGCTATTAATGTTTGGAAGATCATTTAGGAGGGGAGAAGAGGAAGGAAAGATCCTTCTGAAAATATTGCAAGGGAGTGGGATAAAAGTATGGAGGTTAAAAATAGGGTGGAAGTGAACGAAAGAGAAATTTGGTGAAGAAGTAACAGGAATTATTTAGAGGGACTGACAAAGGTTAAAGTATTGCAGAAAAGGGGGAATCTCACAGAACAATAAGAGGAGCGATTGCAGAATGCTAATCAGAAAATAAGGGATTACCTTGATAATATGCATCAGTTTAGAAAGACTGCTGTTAAGTGACTGTTTTTTTTTTTTTGTTTTTGCTAATAACTCCAGATCACAAAAAAAAAAAACTTTTAGCACAAGTCATTTAACAGAAATTAGAAAGGGTAGTTGCCAAGCTTAGGGAGCCAATAACAAGAAGATAAAACAAAGATTCTGTAGAGGTACTAGAAATATTTTGAAAATTTTATGAAAGTGTATAAGAGCAGAGAAATATGGAAATCAAGAATACGTACAAATGGGAATGTTTATGGAAGAAATAAATATGTTAATGTTAGAGGTAGATGAGGCTTTATTTCAAACAGGATGGGAGGAGATGAGATAAACATGGTGATATATAACCAATCCACATAAATGTCCCCAGGAGTGGATGGTATTCCTGTGGAAGGTAGGAAGTTAGGAGGGAAAAAACTGATAAAGACCTGCAATGTTTTGTTTAACAGTATTTTAAGAGGAAGACAAGTACCAGCATCCTGCAAGAAAGCAGTGGTGCCTATAATACTTAGAAAGGATAAAGACTTATCATACCCAGCTTTAAACAGACACATTTTGGTTATAAACCATGATTATAAAGTGCTTATATCTATAATGGCTATAAGAATGGCTAAAATTATGCCAGAATTGATAGATATGGATCAATGTGGTTCTGTGGATAGAAGCCAAACATTTTGCAATATTAACAGAACATTAATGATCCAGAGGGAAGCAGAATATAAGAAAATATCATTGTCATTATTAAGTTGATGCAGAAAAAGCATTTGACAGAGTAAGCTGTGAGTTTATGAGCAGGGCAGTAGAAGCATTTTCATAAGGTTGATTAGGAGGATATATGAGGGATCGGAGGTGAAAATTAAAGTAGGTGTGTTCCTTTCTGATAATTTCTGTTTGGGTAGAGCAGCCAGGCAGGCTTGGCCTCTTTCCTTTTTCTTATTCACATTATATTTAGAACCATTGGCAAAGAAAATAAGGAACCCAGAAATTCAAGAACATAATTGGTATGGTAGTTAAGAAAAGCTGGCTTTATTTGCAGTTGATATTTTAAACGTGATAAAACCAGGACATTTCAGTGTTATAGAACATTTTGAGACAGTTTCAGTTTTTAAAGGAGTAAAAAAATGAATGAAGCTAGAACAAAGGCAATAGCTGTAAATGATGTACCCACACACAAATTGATTCAGCAATATCCATATTTATGGGGACAAGATAAAATGAAGTACTTAGGAGTATGGATTAAAAAGGATTCTGGTCTGACAGCTAAGTATATGTGAGAAGAGACTAAACAAAAGATAACACCAAAGCTTAGAAAGATAATACCAAAGCTTAGAAACTGGAAGCTCTGTTTTATGGCTATGGATAGCAAGATACAAGCAGTTAAAATGATTTTAGTCCCTTTTGTTTTATACACAGGTCAGATATATTATTATCAACCAGAAGAGAAGTTGTGGATAGCAATTAATAAAGAGAAGGATTTTATCTGTGAAAGGAAGATGGCAAGAATCAAATGCGATAAGCTGACTCTTCCGATACAGCAAGGAGGTCTGGGAATGCCTGGTCTGAAGGGGAATTTCACAGCTGCACAGCACAAGCAGAAACCTATAACTCAAAGTGGAAAGGGATGATAATGAAATGGTAAAGCTCAAGAAAGAAGAAGAACAGACTGGGATTTTGGATGCAGATCCTTAAGGAGAGTAAAATAACCATACAGAATATTATATTTATGAAGTTTCAGAAAGTATTCTAAGATCTAAGCCAACACAGGAATCAAGAATGGAGATTCTGCCGATAGGGATGACTGCAATTAGGGATACAGATAATAGGTAAGAAGGGGGTGGAATTTATTGGAGAAAACTGGCAAAAAAACTAAGGTATCGGGAGAAAATAATTAGAGGAGGAAAGGTAATAGAATGGGAAGAGGTAAAGAATTTATTTGGACTGCAGGCTAGAGATTGCCTCCCCTATCGAGGATTGATATCAGAGTGCAAAGTGAAAGAAACAGGGTATTGTGATATGAATGCGATACATAAGATTTTTTCCTTGAGTGAATGAGAGATCGACCTCTGCCTCAGTATAGGAAACTGAGTGAAAGGATTAATTTAGTTATTCTTCATTTTTCTATGGAACAAAACTATTTCAAAATGTGTTTATCATCTAGTCTATGTGACTGAAAGACACTTGCTTATTATCTTCTTTTATATTTCTAGAAGTTTGAAAAGACACCTCTTTATTAGTCTATGTGACTAAAAGAAACTTGTTTATTACATTCTTTTACATTTCTTGCAGTTTGATAACACACCTGTTTATTAGTCTACATGACTAAAAGACATCTGTTTATTACATTCTTTCACATTTCTAGAAGTCTGATAAGGTACTTGTATGTTACTTTTTTTATATTTTTCTCAAGTGAAATTGCAGAGTCATAAGGGTTGGCAGGCTTGATTGGAACATTCTGGAATGGGTGGCCAACATCTCTGGTCTGTTCTGGAAAATCTTTGTTGATCCCTGAAGGTTAAGTTTAAAGGAAAACTGCTAAACTGCTAGGCTATAAAAGCCATGACTCTCTGCCATTTGGTAGAAGCCTTACCTGTGGAGTGAACACATTGCCCAGGACTTTCCCGATAGAGTCTCCTACCTGACTGAAATGGGGCTTCCCGGTCGAAGTGTGGGCTAGGATGAAGTCTTTTACTTTATTGGTGATGTATTAGTTTTTTTTTTCCTTTCCCTTTTACTTAATATTAATGCTTGAATGACATAGAAATATAGTTGCTTTGATATTAATATTAATGCTTACCTGACATAGAAGTATAGCTGGTTTGATATTAATATTAATGCTTGCCTGACACAGAAGTATATCTGGTTGGAAATTAATATTCATGCTTGCCTGATATAGAAGTGTAAGATTGTATTGTCTAATAAAGCTTTGTTCATTGTAGTGAAAATTCTTTGTCTTGATCATTTCTGCCCTCCTAAGAAATTGTGTTTAGGCAATACAGGTTTCCTAAGTGAAAGACCAGCACTGTTTTTTTAGTAGAATCTAGAACAGAAGCTGCTGTTAAAAAAGAAATAATTAGTGCAGCATATAAAATATTGCATGATAACTGTAAGAATCAATCAGGGGAGGTTAAAAGGGATTGGGAAGAGAGACTGAATAAGCAATTCATTAAGAAACAATGGAATATATGTATATGTTTCCCAAATGTGCAAAAGATAGAGGATCTTTGCTTGCAAGTGTTTACATAGGTATTTTTATACCCGAAGTAGACTCCAAAGAATTTTCTTCAGGGAGATAGCAAATATTAGAGGTGTGATGAGGAAGAAAGAGGTAACTGGGAACATATTTTATTGGAGTATAATGAATTGCCAGACTTTAAAAATTCCCTGCAGACTTTTCTATCAGAAATACTGGGTGAGCAAAGTGGTATGACTAAGGAAATGATTTTCTGAGCTATGGTACAGAATTAGAATTTCCTAGGCATAGTAAGGTCTTGCTGAGTCTAATTCTGGTGGCTGCTAAAAAAGCAATTACTAGAAAATGGAAATCAAAGTCTCAACTAGCTACACTAGAAGCAGCGAATATAGCAAAAGAGATAAAAAACAATTAGAAATGGGATCTTTAGAAAAGGGTAGGAGAAAATTATATAAAAAATGGAAATTGTGGGAACAATACATGCTGACAAGGAATGAGGTTTAAAAAAAGGCAGGATCTGACTGAAATATGTAACGCTCGACAGTGATTGGCTAGATTGTAAGTGATACATAGTATTTGCAACTAAAATTATGTCAATATGTTTTTTTTTTCATTCATATAAATGCATGATTGCCTATATCATAAGTGATAATTTAATTAAGACATTTCTTGTTTAATAAAAATGGCATACTGGTTTGAAGTGGCCAAAATCTTCTAAACTTCTGATATAAATCTAAAATGTAGCTACCTCCAAGGTCAAATGATATTCAGTTATTCTATTGAGGATAATAAAGATTAGGGTGTGTTGGTAGTTCAGGCACATATGTCAGGCTATGTAGGGGATTTGTTCCCCGTTATGTTAACACTAGTTATATGTATAAATAATTGGGTGGGTCCCATTTCAAAGAATCCACAGAAAATCTTCCAAAAGTATACTAAGAAAAGACTCCATGAAACAAAATTTAAAATCATGTTTTCTGCAGGGATTAAGATCCCCAATACCCACATATGATGGATTTTACCCACCACAGCTTTATTACTTAAATATAGTAACCCCAGGGAGACAAAGCCATGGGGAAGGAAAAATATGATAATAGTATGAACACAGTCTATGAACATTGATCTCATAGTTTAAGTACAGTAATAACAAATGTAGTGAGAAAATGGGGGAAAATGAAGAAATGGAACTGTGAATTATGTTACCCACTAAGGTGTGTGTGTGTGTGTGTGTGTGTGTGTGTGTGTGTGTGTGTGTGTGTGTGTGTTATCTATCATATTTTTAAGGCCAGTTATAAGACAGCAGAGATTCCAGCAGACTGGAATATAGCTATCATGAAGCCATTTTATATATAAGGGTAATGGTCCCACTGTTAAGCTTAATTATTACAGCAAAAGTCATAGAGGTATTTATACTTATAGAAACTTTAGAGAGCCTGAGCAAGAGCAACTAAGTTTACTATAAATCTACCGACACTGCTTAATCATTACATGCAATCAGATCTCCTATAATAATGTTATCTGAGCATTTGATATAAATGTATACATGGGTGTGTATTTATTGACTTTCCCACTGCTTTTGATAGGATATGTCATAAAGTACTGATTTACTGACTTTTAAGTTGGGTTTCTCAAGGCCACCATTAAACTGGATAACTGCTTTTCTGTATGACAGTAAATGTCATATAGTCTTCTTTACGAGAAATCATGGATTATGGTAATGAGATAATGCAAGGTTCTATCTTGGAACTATATATTTTTAGTTTATGTATTTCTGACTTAACAAACATTCCAGAGCAACAACTAGTAACTGCAACAATTAAAACTGGAATACCACCTTATGCCAATGTAAGCTGAACCCGTGCTTCCAGTAACAGCAAATTCTTCAGGAAAATGTTTCAAAAGTAACAGGAAACCGATGAATGTTAGAAGACACTCATTTAATATAAAATCAACATCAACTTAGCACTTTTGTCCCCTATTTAAAGTTTGTGGGCATTTTTGTCCCCACTGCCTGTTAGTCACCAGTGCCCATCCAACCAAATGCCCCATTCATTTGCCCATCAGCGGTAGTGTTGGTCAGCCATTAGGGCCATCACATAGGCAGCCATCAGGTGTAGTTCCAGATTTTTTTTCTACTTTTTTCCATTCCTCCTCTTGCGTGCCCCTTTATGAGAGCCCAAGGGTGGAGATGCTTTAGGCATCAGTGCTGCATCATCCCTCATTTCCACAATGGAATGACAGCAATTGGACTGTCTCACTCACCCAAAGGAAACACCACATGGTTGCTCCTCAGTCCTTACCAGGGAAACAAATGAGCATGCATGTGTCCATTTCACTTGTGCCTCCTCAATCCTAGGATTGGTATGGTCATCCTCCCAACCTGTACCATCAAACACCCAATCCACCTTTTCAGCTCAGATCACTTGGGTCATTGTCAGGGCTTTATCCCTGTATGCTATTAGTGCAGATAACAGCCACATTTTACTACTTGCATGCAGATCATTTAAAATTAGAGAAATACATCATGAACAGAGTGGGGCAGGAAGAATTACAGAGATATTTAGAAAATATACGCTGGTGGGATGAAGAAGATATAACAATAACAAAAAACAAGGCAAAATATATGGCATTTAGCCTCTTATGCTTACAACATGTTTACAAGACAAAATAATGAGTGGGTTATCGTCTTTTAGATATCTTGGAATATAGGTGGACTGCAAACTATATTTTACTTACAACACTTGCAGATGATACTATGTTGTACCTCATGGAACCAGAAAAGTGTTTTGGAATACTCTGAGACAATTCTGGGTTCTTTTGGGATATAAAATTTATAAAGTTAAAACCACGTCTATAGCTATAAACTATGTACCCATGCATGAACTGTTTCAGCAATGCCTATATTTGTGGGGACATGATAAAATGAAATACTTAGGTGTATGAAATAAAAAGGATTCAGTTATGGCAGCTAATGGTATATAGGAAGATAATACAAAAATTGAGAAACTGAAGGCTCTTGCCTATGGATATGGAAAGCAAGATACAAGCAATAAAAATGTTTTTAATCCTTTTAGTTTTATACACAGGTCAGGAATATATTTTTATCAACCAAAGAAGAAGTTGTGGATAGCAATTAATAAAGAGTTGATGGATTTTATTTGGGAGGGGAAGAGAGCAAGAGTCAAGTGCGTTACGTTGATCCTCCTAAAAGAAGAAGGAGGTTTAGGATTACGTGATTTGAAGGGAGATTTTAGAACTACATTGTTAAGGCTCTTATACATAATGCAAGCAGAAAGCTACAATTCAAAGTGGAAAGGGATGATGATTAAGTGGGTTAATTCAAGAAATAAGGCGAGATTGGGATTTTGGATGCGGATTCCTAAAGAGAATAATAAAAGTCATACAGAATATTACATTCATAAAGTAGTAGGGAGTATACTAAGAACTAAGCCACTGGAATGGAGAAAGGAGATTTTGCTGATAGGTTGACTGCAGTTATGGGTGCTGAGAATAGACAAGAGGAGGCTGGAATTTACTGGAGGAAGATAGTAAAGGAACCAAGGTTTTGGAAACAAATAATTTGAGAAGGAAAGATAACAAAATGAGAAGAGGCCAAGAAGACATTTGGATTGCAAGCTAGTGAATGCCTTGCCTTTCAGGGATTAATGCCAGAGTATAGACAGAGAAGAAGCGATAGTAGAATGTTAAAAGAAAGACCTGCACTGGTTGAGTCTTTAATTGAATCTAGAACAGAAGCTGAGTCATTAATTGAATGTAGAACAGAAGCTTCTGTTAAAAAGGGATAATTACTAAGGCATATAAAATATTGCACAATAATTATAGGAATCAGAAGAAATCAAAAAAGTATGGGAAGAGAGATTAAATGTGAAATTCACAAAGAAACAATGGTAGATTGTATGTATGGCTCCCAAATATTCAACAAAATTTAAAAGATTTAGGATTTTTGCCTAGAAGTGTTTGCCTGAGTACTTTCTTACCCCAAGCAGACTCCAAAGAATTTTTCCTCAGGCAGATGTCAAATGTTGAAGAAGAGGAAGAGATAACAGCTTAGCAGACTAAAAATTTCCTACAGAGTACTCTGTCAGGAATATTGAGTGAACAGATGAGTATAACTAAGGAAATTTTTTTTTGTTTGAGTTGAGATACATGATCTGAATTGCCCAGACATAGTAAGGCTTTGTTAAGTTTAATTCTGGTTGCTGCCAGAAAGTAATTAATAGAAAATGGAAATCAAAATCAACTGTATTTGAAGTAGTGAATACTGTACAATAGATAAAAGAACAGGAAGTGGGATCTTTAGAAAAGTGTAGAAGTAAATTACACAGAAAAAAATAGAAATTGTTGGAAAAATACATGCAGAAAAACGTTTTGGAGGAGAAATGAGGTTTAAGAGAAGACAGGAACTGAACAATTTATGTAGTGTTGCTTAGGTTACATGGTATATAACAATAGATGTAAATTATAATGTTTGCAAATGTGAACTTGTTAATATGGTTTGATTACTTTGATATAATTGCGAGTTTGCCTATGTCAGAAGTGCTAATTTAATAAAGGTATTAAAAAAGATGATGCAGGTGTGAAACACATACCAGCACCTTGCAGAGCTTGAGACAACTGATAGGTTCTGAGTCTACAGGGATGCACTATGTGGCTGAACTAAGCTGTATCACCAATGAGCAGAGCTGAGAGGTATACTTAGCATGCCAATGCCTTTGGATATAAAGGTATGTGTAGCCTTGACCATGCTAGCTGGAAGGACCTTACAGCATCCTGCAGAATACACTTTATACATATCACATGCCTGTGAACCATGAATACATAGAGTTCTTAACATCCTGCTACATTGTATGGAGGAGGTGGTGGTTCGTAGTACTGACTTCTATGCTGTATCTCCTTTAATGAGTAAAAAAACTGCCATAAATGTGTTAATTTTTATATTTGGGGGCTCAGAACTTCATACAACTGACTATGCTTGAAAGAAGTTCCAATTTTTGTTAAAAAATGGTAAAAAGAAATTCCTTAATTGCCCTGGTTATTTAAAAAAAAAACAGCTTGACATTATCATCACTAAGGAGTGCACTTCAAATGGAGAAATTAGTGATTGCACTTTATGACAGGTCTTTTTGCCATTTTGGGAGGGGCAGAAATACACTTCAGAGGAGGCAATCTAAACTACTGGAAAAAGCTGTGAGGAGCCACTTCTTATTTGTAGGTTGCTTGATGTGATAGGTGACTTTAGCAGATGGAATGAACGAGATGGGCGAACATAAACCAAAAAAAGGTGGTTTTGAGTATGGGTATGCTTGTGTGCTCCTTCATTCATTTTTATTAAGTGTGTGCATATGTGTGTGTTTGTGTAGCTTTTTTATTAAATAATTATTTTATTAAATAATACATGTGCTAGTCTGCTCCCTTTAACTTGGGTTATTCTGTTCAATGATGTTGTTTCTTGCCAGTCAGTGGAATAGTAAGGCAAGTATATATTGTTTATACATTCTGTATTGTTTTGTGTGAGGCTATGTGTATGTGAGGATTGCAGTGGGCTGCACTGAATGTCTAATAGCAATGACATGAAATGTATTAATGTGGGTATTATTTAAGTATGTATTAATGTATTTGATTGCAACCAGGCATCTGTGGTGTTCACACTCATAAAAGTGTCTGGTATTGGTGGGTGTGTGTGAGTGCATATGCAGGGCTAGTTGAAGTGGGTTGCATTGTATGGTTCTGACAGTAGTGAGCTGAAATACATTACTATGGCCATTATTTATGCATTTTGTCATTTGTTGGATTGCATCTAGTCATCTGAGGTGGACACAACAATATAATTAACTGTAATAGGTGGGCATTTGTGTTTGTGTGTGTGTGTGTGTGTGTGTGTGTGTGTGTGTGTGTGTGTGTGTGTGTGTGTGTGTGTGTGTGTGTGTGTATTATGCAGACACAACATGCTGCTTAGATCAAATGTTCCTGTTAGTAATCTTCAGCAAGTAAAGATGCATCTGCAATATTAATATCAATTGTTTATAAAACTGAAGATCCCAAACTGAACACTTCCAGTTTGCATTGCTAACCCACTTATTGTGGCCCACAGGGCCTTAGGGCCTTTCTATTTATCAATTAATTTCCAATTACCCACTTTATCCTGCTAAGTGTTATGGGATTAGTTGTATGTACTAAAACACTGATTAGGATAAAACAGGTGGACTGGAAGCTAACTTTTCTTTTCATGCAGGATATGGAATCTTCTTAAACCCTCCCTCACATTTTGTAAAAGGTTATGCCTGTCTAATCCATGTCCTGTTTATATGTAAGATAAGCAATTGCCTCATGTACACAGACAACCCTCTCCTCCTACCACCCAACACTACAACCTGTGAGAGATGCACTTACATAGCCAAAATGGAAGCAAAGCTCTCTCCACCCAAGATTGTGCTAAACAGTCAAGAGGAGAAGGTTAACACCCACACTACATCTCAAGCAACACATAGCCCTTCTAAACCCGCACCACCAACACCCACACATAGCAACACTAAATCCACATATGCAGAGGCCCTTAACTGTAACCTGCCCAAGCAACAAAGACCTCTGAAGCTGAAATGCAAACAAACACCAATCACAACCAATGTGTCACATAGTTCACAACACCAATGTGCCACCCAGCAACAGCCCCTAAGGCAAGACAATGTACCTAACACTTTAGTCATAGGTGACTCTATAGTCCGGCACACTGATGTCCTTCTCACCAGGTTGAATAAGGAGAAAATTACAGTCAGCTGCCTGTCGGGTGCCAGGATCCACCACATAACGCATGCAATCAAGTCACTCCACAACAAGTACAAATATGATTCTGTCATTGTCCATGTTGGAGTGAATGACTTGAGACGTACCTCCCTGGACTACATGAAAAGAGACATGGAAGAGCTCTCGGATCATGTGGCCCAGGCAGGTATGACCCTAGCCCTGAGTAGCATCCTGCCTTCGCCCAGAATGATACCACAATATAAGGATAAAATGATTGACTTCAACAATTGGCTAAGCTTATGGTGTCATTCAAAGGGGATCCAGTATCTGTCTGCCTGGGATGACATGATTGACAGACCACGATGCTTTGCCAGAGATGGTCTGCACCTGTCGCCCCTGGGATTCAGGTTACTGGCTAAGGCTCTTGCCAACCCTATAGTGCCTTTTTTAGGCAAACTTCAAAGGACAAAACTACCACCATAACAGGTACAAGCATGCAAAATCTGAAGGTAATGCTACTCAATGCTAGAAGTCTAAACCTCAAAATGCACTCTCTCGAGGCACTCCTAAAAATGGAAAACATTGATATCTGTGTAGTAACTGAGACCTGGTTCAAGGCTCTAGAGAGCACCCCTGCAATACCAGGCTACAACTCTTACCACACTTTTCGGCCACCAAACCAGGACCGAAATACTAAAGGTGGAGGAGTGTCAATATTCACCAAGGATATTCACACCACCAGGCTAGTTGGCCAACACAATGTGTCTGAAATTCTCCAAGTGCAACTAACACTAGGTAAGACTGCAATCCAAATTGTAGCTTGTTACAGATCCCCCACCATACCCCAAGATTCTCACTACACCTTTCTAAACATACTGGAAAATATTAAGATAGAACCAAACACCCTAATACTGGGTGATTTTAACTACCCTGCCATTAACTGGGAAAACTACTCATGTCCCAACACCTTTGCGCAACGGTTCTTGGAATTCATAAATTCCAATGCCCTGGATCAACTAATCCATAGTCCCACAAGCGTCTCCAATATCCTAGACCTGGTCATTACCAACATGGGAAATCAATGCTCCATACCTATGGTCACCCCCTCGTTAGTCAGGTCTGACCATAAGCTAATCACCCTTAACATCCACATCCCACCCCACCCCCCAGTAAAGAAACCACCATAAAAAACTTCTCCAAAGCCAACTTCATGCTACTCAAGTCAGACGTGACAAACTTCATAACACCCATGCAGACGGGAACTGAAAGTTCAACTGCTGAATCCTACACTAAGGCACTGTACGAGCATATCCACTCATGCATGAATCGTGCCATCCCAAATAGAACCAAAATGCTCTCATCCAAAAAAAGGAAGCCAATCTGGTGGTCCCCTGCCATAAACAAACTTTACAATAAAAGGAAGAAACTTTTGCAGAAAAGAGGAAAATCCCAGGATGCAAAAAACTCCCTTACTAGCCTCAGTAAGAAACTGAGATGCCTCATAAAATCCTCCAAAGCTAGTTACGAAAATAAAATTGCCAAAGATTCCAAAGACAACCACAAAGCATTCTATAACTATGTCAAGAATCTAAATGGCAATGCTCAGATCTGCTCTGAGCTAAAACAGAATGGCATTAAATATACTGATCCAAAGGATATTGCCAATATCCTGGCAGATCGATTCAGTGCCAACTTCACCCCGCTCACCCCTAAATGGCCCATCTCAATACCGGAAGATTGCCAAATTCCAGTAATAACAGCCACACAGGTACAAAACGCACTCTCTAAAGCCAAGAATACAGCATCCATGGGACCAGATGACATCCCAGGCTGTGTACTACATGAACTACAATATGAACTGGCACCTCACCTAAGTGTCATGTTTAATCATAGCGTCACCTCAGGTTTCGTGCCCACTGAGTGGTGCAGAGCTACAGTTATCCCAATCCACAAGGGGGGATCCACCTTGGATCCCGGAAACTACCGTCCCATCAGTCTGACAAGCCTTATCTGCAAGGCCATGGAGCGTATTATCATGGAACTTATAAACAAAGACATTGGCAACCTTCAAACACTGGACCCCACCCAGTTTGGGTTTGTGAAGGGCCGATCTTGTCTCCTGAACCTGATTGACTTCTTTGAATCAGTCTCCAGAGCCATGGACAAGGGTAAGGTGGTCCACACAGCCTATCTAGACCTTGCCAAGGCCTTTGACACCATCCCCCAACTCTGGAATCATAGATAAACTTACTAAGTTGGGCATTAATCCCTATGTCACCCAATGGGTTGCTAAATGGCTTACTGATAGAACCCACACTGTAAAAGTAGCCGACTCCAAATCCAGCTCCAGACAAGTGACAAGTGGAGTACCTCAGGGTTCAGTCCTGGGGCCGCTCTTGTTTGGCAACTACTTCTCTGAAGTACAGGTCAACACTAAGGGACTCTGGCTAACAAAGTTTGCAGATGACTGCAAACTGGGAGCCATTATTGAATCCCCAAATGATGTGGATACTCTACGAAAGGGCCTTACAGAAACAGATGCTTGGTGCCAGAGCCATGGGCTCAAGCTCAATGCCAAGAAATGTATTGTTATTCCCCTTTGGGAAAAAACATGTATCCATGAATTACCATATAGGTGGCAGTACACTAAACACAGAAAGTGTGATAAGAGACTTAGGGACACAGGTGGACAGTGGTCTCACCTTCGATAACCACATCGCCACAACAGTCAGGAAATCCTTCTATGTGGCACACCTCATCACGAAGGGCTTTTCATCCAGAAAAAATGAGGTCATTGTCCCACTGTATTCATCCCTCATTATACCCATTATAGAATACAACGCCCCATTTGGTATGTACCTCTCAAGACATCTGCAACAACTGGAAAGGCCTCAGAAATACCTCACTAAAAGAATCACAGGCCTAAAGCAGATGCCCTACGCTGACCGCCTTAAAAAACTCCAGCTATACTCTGTCGCATATCGTCTACTCAGAGGCGATCTCTGCTTAACATACAAGGCCATGTCAAACCCAGAGCTGTTGGACATGCTACACTTAAAGAAATCCCAATCCCTCAGAGCTACACGCTCCAGGGATCTAAACCTTGTCATCACAATAAACAAAACATGCTGGAGGGATAGGTTCCTGACCCAGAGACTCCCCAGACTCTGGAATAGATTGCCCATACATGTCAAGCAGAGTGCCTCTTTGAACCTCTTCAAGAGGAACCTTGACGATTGGATGGGAGAAAGGAAATTCACCCCAGGGATCACGTCAGTCGCCCTGCTAGACAGGGGTCCAGGAAAGTAAATAATGTGGGAAGAAATAGCCAGGGAATTGTTATGGCTAGGCTTGTATAGGCCCTAGGGCTGATAGCCTAGTACCAACCTATGAACCTATGAATTTATTAGTCTACTTATCTGTAAGGATCATAAGAAGCCTAGTCTTACATATCCATAGCTGATTTTAGCCCATATAGTTTGCATATAAATTACCCAAAGACAGACAGAACAAGGATATAATGGAACATTTGCTAACCAGCGGTGAATTTGGATTTTACTATCTATTCCTCTGAACTACATTTAAACAGAGTTAGAGAAGACAGTTCCAGTGAAGAGGTATTCTTTGTGGTATATGCCTATTTCTCCAACATGTTCTATTTCTGTTACAAAAGAGATTGGGTTCCCTACTGAAATATTGAAATATTGACACTTGAAATGCTGAATGTAGAGCAAAAAAAAAAAAAAAGACTGAAAACATAGAAGAAGAGCAAATTTTGCTAATTTCTTTTCTCTTTTGAACTTCTTTTTTAGAGGAGGATTGGGGCAGGCCACCCCCCCGAACTTATATATATATATATATATATATATATATATATATATATATATATATATATGTATATGTATACATACCAACTCTGAGATTAACATACCTCGCAGAAAAAGAATATTCCAAGAAATGACATCTCATATTTAGTATACATAAGTCCAATCTTTTGGATATTTAATCTCTGTATTTCGGGACTCAGTCTAATGCATCCGAGCAATTCAAATGCTAACCAAAATACTGAGATCCTTTAAGTGGGTGTTCACGCTACCATTGGACTTGTGAATGAGTAATTGATTTGACCTTTCTATTGGGGCTGTATATGCAAGACAGAGGTCACATTTTTCATAGCCTTTATGGTACCAAGAACAAAAGCAAGGGTTTGAAGTGTTCTTCGCTGATTTCATATTTTAGGCCCTTGATTTTTTGTGAGAAAATGTTGCTGCCACTCCAGCTATGACAAATGTTTAGGATGAAATAAACACTATATTTAATGACTGGCCTGAATTGAGACAAGTGCAATGGAATAATTACATCCCTGGAACTGTATACCATATCCTAGGATTAATCTGTGCAAGGAATAAGGACTTTATTTCAATACTGGTTACATGGTGATCAAACGTCAGCACTTGACAATTCTGAATTGCCCTGGATTAGGAATTTGTAGGTTACCTATGTCCTTATTTACTAACTTCATAATGATCCTTTCCACTTCTTTACAAATGAGGCTGGTCAGGCTTATGGGTCTATAATTTCCTGTGTCCATTGAAGCCCCACCTTTGTGCCAGGGGATGACTCTTGCTGTCTACCATTCAACCAGGATAAAGCTTGTTTGGAGCTTAATATTGAATAATCTCTGTTTGTGAATCAGACACGTCAAGTTTAGAATGGCCATTTGAAAGTCCAGTATGCTATCCAGTCCCATATTAGTAGTAGTGGTGTTCATGTCCTTGGCTAGTGCCTTGACAACTGTTCTTAGTAGACTTGAGTGGCATGTGATCTGGGAAAATGGCAGAGGAGAGAAGAGTACAATTTTAACTGTATTTTTTCTGGTAGTAGATCATCTATGTGCACTAGGTCTGAGCATGTGATATCCTTTATTATTAGATCTAAAAGAATTAGGCATTCCTTATGAGGTTTCTAATACATTTAAAGATGGCACTGCGGCTGTTTTTACTTCAGTGGTTAGTTTTACTTCATATCTAGCTTTTGTTAATTTGATCAGGGTCCAGGCTTCCTTGTTAAGTTTAGTAAGAGCATTATTGGCATCTTCAGAGTTAAATTTATTTTTGAATAAATTGAGTTATTTTCTTTTATTATTGATCTTGTTTATAATAAGGTTCTACCATAACAGTTTATTTTTAAATTTGGCGTTGGCTTTGCTTCTGAGTGGATCAGATATGTCTATGTAGCTATTTACATGTGTATAAAATTTGTCGGTAAAGGATTCCACATAAGCAGTAGGGTTATTAAGATGAAAGAGGCTTTTGAATTTTGCCAGGTCATCATTCAGGTTTAGTGCAGATATTTAGATCAGGATGCAACACAACTGACCCAATGCTTGCAGTGGGACAGTTGAAAAGACGCTAGAGATGAGGAAAGAGTCCAACTGGACATTCCTAAATTGGAAAAAGCACATAACAAGGTCCCAAGAAAGCTGATCTGGGCAGTACTGCTGTGGTTTGAAGTTCCAGAAACATTAGTAGAATTAATGCAAGCTATGTACAAGGACCAAATGACTCAAGTACAAACAGTGTCCGGCCTCACAGAGGGGTTCCCTGTGGGAGTGGGTGTATACCAGGGTTCAGCTCTGAGTCCACTTCTGTTCATACTGGTGACAGGCTACATTAGCAAGCAGGCTGGAGGGCACAAAGTTACTGTATGCAGGAGATGTGGCATTACAGACAGACTCTGAGTAATTACTTCAACAAAGCATAGGGGAATGGAATGCAAAACTGAAGGCACATGGGATGAAACTAAGCAGAGATAAGACAGTGGCAATGGCAGCAAAATGGGGAAATCAGAAGAAGTTGAAAATTGACATAGAAGAGAAGATAGTGGAACAGGTAAATAACTTCAAGTATCTGGGAGGGGTGGTTGAAGAGAAGGGATGTCTGAATCAAGAGGTCAAAGCTAGAATCAGAGGAGCTGCAGCCAACTGGCATAGAGTCTCACGTGTAGTCTATGACAGAAGAATGCCAAAAAAGCTGAAAAGCAAGGTGTACAAGACAGTGGTGCAACCAGTACTACAGTATGGTACAGAAACCTGGGCAGTAAAGGCAGAGCAGATGAAGACGCTAGAGGTGATGGAAATGAAGTGTGGGACAGATGAAGAAATGAGGACATACGAGCAGAAGCCGAAGTATCTCCAATTGCAGAAAAGATAAAAGAGAACAGATTATGGTGGCTTGGACACATGCAGAAAAGCAGAAAACAATCTGGTGAAGAAGATTTGGGAGAGACAGGAACAAGGTAAGAGAAAATGAGGACATCCAGCAAAGAGGTGAATGGACTGTGTGAAAGAAGATCTGCGACAGTCAGACATGAGTGTTGAAGAAGGCAGGATTGTGGCACTGACTCAAGAGAGATGGTGACGGTTAACATGATACACTGACCCCATGTAGAAAATGGGAAAAAAGGGACTGCTGATGATGATGATGATCATCATCATCATTCAGGTTTAGTAGATTAGTCTTGGCATAATCTCTGACTACCGAGGTATCGGAAATAAGTCTGGCTTCAGTCTTAAAGTGAACGACTTATTTTTGGTCCAATTTGACAAGGAAAAAAGTCACAATTGATGCCAAGCAAAGCTGTGCCATATAGTAAGGACAAAGTCCAGGATTTTATCACAACTGGTTGGGGTGTAGACTATCTGGTCCAAAAAGCTTATTTTGATGAAGGCCAGAAATTTCTGGGCATGTACGTTTGAGTAAGTATACATCTCCCAGTTAATAGAGTGGTAGTAGAAGTCTTCCAGAAGAGTGGTGCTTTGCTTAATGCATGAGGACTCCATCGTGGTTAGGTATGAACTATGCACTAAGGCAGACACAGAGGGGAGTCCTGTAGTCAACTCTGGTATGATAAGGGTTTTTTTTTTAAGAATATAGAAACACTGCCACCTTTAGTATCTTCATCTAATGTGGTGTGTCTGAATGTCTAATAGGCATTGAAACCTTGCACTGGTGGATCAGTTGCACAGAACAACCAGCCTTTGTGCAGAACTGAGATGTCAGCAGGAGCAGACTCTTCTTATTTTCAAAGATGTCTTTTCTCTTGCAGGAATTTTTATAAATACTGGTGGAACACCAGGTATACCTGTGGGAGGAGGCAGACAGATGTACTGCTGGTAACATTCATCTATGTTATATATTGATTTATAACATCTTTGTTTGATTGTTTGTTTATTTGGTTGTTTGTTTGTTTGTTTGTTGGTGATCAGGGTGGAGTTGGCTGCAAATGATAGCAACAAGTAGAAATACATTTCTATGGCCATATTTTTTTAATTATTTTTTTTCACAGTCAAACATCAGAGGTCATGATGGGGGAGGAGAGACTCTTTGTTTGAAGCAAAAGACAGTTAATTAGTTACAGTTAAATGATCAGAGTGTCCTTGTTGGGTGCGTGAATTACTCATGTCTGAGAGCAACAAGATGAACTATATTACTGTGGGTATTATTTCTTTTAATTTCATCACAATCTAACTTCAGAGGGAGAAATAAAAAGTGGCTATTTTTGTGATGGGAGTGGGAGGAATCCCATGTGTGAAAGTACAAGGCAATTTTATAATCATTATTGAATGTCATTGATATGGCTTATTGCCAGAGGCAGTATATGCATTTGTGATAATCAGTTTGAAAAGCATTACAGAGTTCTTCATACCTTTCACATTTTACCTGAACAGGGATCATCAGTGAATGGAAGCTTGTTATCTGTTTCTAGGGGGTAGCTATAAGTTAAAGCAAAGGGTGGGTACATGCTAACTGTTAATTAGTCACCGATATTGCTTTTGGGTTGTCAGTGCATGTGTCTGGGCAACAAAATAAGTACATTACTGTGGTCATCATACTTATGTGACTTCTTCACAGTCCAAGATGGTGCACCATCTCTTAAGAAGCATATTCTACTGGGACAGCAGGAATGAAGATAAAGCTGTTGTTGTACTTTAAAAACACAATGAAGACACACTTTGCATTTTGGGTTTGAAGTTGCTACTTTTGGTAATTTCACATACGTACTTAAGTAATTATTTTTAGAGTAATTTGAAAACAATCTTTTTTTTTCACATGGGGCCTTTCTCTATTAAAAAGTAACGGAAAACTACAATTTTATCCCTGCTTTAGCACCCATGTCCCTCACTGATATGGGCAACAAGTACAGTGTTAGCCAAATTAATAGAGGTCAGTGTTTTTATTGTTTTTATTTTTGTCTTTATTTTGTTTTGCCATATACCTCAATAAGAGAATATAAAATGACAAATAATATAATTTATGTTATATGAGAAAATGTTCTAATATTTTTGAATGACCCTTTGACCATTATCAAGGATTTAACTTGTTGAGGCATAGAATGAACAAGTTCATGGTAATCTTCAATCATAGAAGCATTGTGTTCCCAAGATGAAATGATTTCTTCAATCAGTTGCTGCTTGTTTGTTATGGTCTTTTTTTTCTTCTCTGACTTCAGAATAGCCTACAGGTTGTCTACTGGATTCACACCTGGGCTGTTACATGGCCATGGTAACACTTCAATACCATGGATCTCAAGGAAACTTCACTTGTCAATCTTTGTAACATAGGGCACCATCGTGCATGAAGATGAAGTCCCCTGTCCCAGTAAATCCCTTTTGTCTTTGCCCAGTCACAAGGCTGAGAGAGCAGATGTTGCTGTAGTATGGTTCTGTACTGTTCCTGTTTCATGTTTCCCTGAACAATGTAGAGCCAATCTGTTCTCAAGATGCTCATAACGCTCCACACCATTCACTTGAGTGGGGTGCTTGATGAGCTGAATGATGCAGTCATCCATCATTTGTTCTCCAGATTGTTGTTTGACATATTGTACTTACTGATCTGAAGACTATATTATGCTCTTATCACTGAAAACAACCGGTTCCCAACATTCTTATGACCAGTTTTGAAACTCTTTCTCCCAGAACAGTCTTTTTGCCTTCATTTGGTTGGACAATTTCTGTTTCTTCAGAGGTCTGCAAGCTCAAAGCCCAGCATCCAGAAGTCCCTGTCGAACAGTTCTGGAACTTATTGTAACATATGTTGTTCCAGCATCACCTCCAGCTATCTACTGGATGCCTTGCAATTCTTATGGCATTCTGTGATCAGATATGAATCATCCTGAGGAGTTGTGGACCTTCTGCAACCACAACTTCCAGAACGCCTGAGTGACAACCCTTCACCAGTATTCAGTTTTTCTGAATTTGGATGACAGATGACTGACTACCTCTGACCTTAGTGATTTCTGATCCAAGAATACCTTCTTTGAGCAGAATATCAACATTTGTATGCTTTTGTGGCGATAAGTCAGCCAATTTAGCCATTTTTAAGATTATGGAGCCGCATCATTATGACATAATTTTTCTTTAAGTAAGTAAGTAACATGTAGTAATTTCATGCTAAAAAGCTTTTTCTTAAATAAGTAGCAAACTGAAATGATTTTGTGAATTTCTGAAAGAGCCAGACTGAAAATCACTAAAGAAACTAAGACATTTCTATTATTTGTCAATATTTCTATTAATCTGGCCAACACTGTAAATTTATATTTTTATCTATTTATTGACATTAGATTACTGGGAAAATCTGACTAGGTAGGATCCCATTTTCAGTGGATGCCCTGGGAGAAAAGCACCAAAATATTACAAAGCATTTTAAGAATAATAATTTTGCAGTCTTTAAAAATAATACAAAAAATAAATATTACAGTTTAAATAATTACACCAAATTAGATATGAAGACATTGATTATGTATAGATGCAAGTTATATGACAATGATTTAACAGTTAGAGAAATGTTAGTCAGTTTATAGAGAAATTAAAGGTAGGTTAGTATAATACAAACAGGAATTGCAATATGAAGTGAGACAAAAACAGGTTGATGTATTTAAAGAGACAGACAGGGAAGAGAAATAGAAATAAGGATGTGAGGGAGGAAGGGAGCATAAGGAGGTGTAGGTATAAAGACGTATTTATCCACATTTAAGGATATAGTTTATCCTGTGGTCCACAAGAACAGAGCCAGCTTTTGGCTAGGAAGTCTTTAAGAAATGTTTTGAATAGCCCAACATTTCCTTGCTCTGCCCACCTCTAAGTTACTCATCTGCAAAATATAAGGGCTACAAATTACCATGGGAAAGTATGACTAGGCTTCTTAAGATCCTCCAAGATCAATAACCTGGTAAGTACCCATGAGCCTATGCAATACATAACCTTATAAATATATATTTCTCTTAAAACAAAAAAAGAGTGACACGCCCCTGGATTCATGAAGCTCGGCGCAAGGCCGGCGTAAGGCTTGCGCCGGCCGTGCAGCGTAGAACTGGCGTAGCAGCGCCACATGCATAGTAATGAGTGTGCGCTGCAACCACAACCACATGCATAGGGCACGTGCGCGAGTCCAGGGAGCCCAAGTAGGATGCGCCCGTAGGCGTGGCCAAGCTGGCAGGCGATGAGCAACCTAAAGTGCTGACTCTCACAGGCCGCCTGCAATAGTAACCGCACCAACCAGTGTCCGTGGATAATGAAACATATGCAGAGTATGCAACATAGTACCTGTCCACACAAAATGGAGAACCAAACATAAATCCACGAAGTACAAAATGTTCCCGTCCACGGAACAAAGGATACCCGGAATACCGTGTCCGTCACGCAATGCACTGTCAGCAGGCATACCCAGTGGAGGTGTACTGCATCATGTCAGCGCGCCACAACTACACATGACTAGCCCCATGGGCATGGTCACCAGCAGTCCCACAGTGGTAGTGAGAGTACACAGCTGGGCAGTCATGGCCATATAACAACCAGAAAGAAACTAGATATCCCAAACACAGACAAACATGTGTATAGTAAAATGTGCGAGACACAGCAATGTAACCGTCACATACACATATGATGGCGTATGCCGAATCGGAATATCCAGAAGCAGAACCCATGCATGCAAATGTAATACACAACAACCCCGTCATAGCACGTAACCCGCACCCATGTCCGAATGTCCACCCAATCCAGCTAGCAGCCTTGCGCAGTTGCACACCTACACACAGCGGTATACCCCATATGTAGTAGGAAGTATTGTCCTAGGCAGTGACAGGCATGCAAATATGTACCCCACATGTCAACATCCCATCCCAGGTACTGATATCCAAATGGCTGCATGTGAATGTGTCGGCAGAATGTGGACATCCCGCGTGTGGTTACGGACCTGTCGAAACCCCATAGGTGTTCACACGCCACGGTGTCCATAACTGTACACATCTGGACAAAGCAGTATGTGCAGCCACTGTACCGATGATTAGCTATGCAGACATGTCAAACACAATACACAGGGCAGAACAGCCATCCACCAAGCAGGTCACCCCCAGCAGGGTTGCCACATGCACAGATTGTCAAGGTGGGACATCACTCGTAGATATGTGTGGTTCCGTATGGCAAAACACCCACGGCCAATGCAAAGGATAGAATAACACGTATATGCCTGGATGAATGGTTATGCCATAGCATGCGAATAGCTTAAGCTATCCAACATAATAGTCATGTGTACCAGATACAAAATGCTTGTAACACGCAAGTAGTAATGCAGGAAGACATACACGACTGTGTTAATATCACAGGACATATGGCACGTGTCAAGTGTCGACGCAGGACACAAATGTCCATAATGGGGCCCCCTGCAAAGAGGAACAAGTGCCAACCCCACCCCCCACTGATGTATCGGCAGTATAAATACAACCCAAACACACACCAACACCACCGTCCAACCCATGATAGCAACGAAGGCCGGACAAAGACCAACACGATGCGTGCACAAATAGGGACACATGTAAACGGTACCCTGACAACCTTCCACAGGCCACCGAATAATAGTATGTACATACGCATGTAATGCTGCGAAGGATGTGTGGTAGTCCCTAGTATCACAGAGGTAGGTACACAGATACACTGTAACCAACCATCACATATGTGCACTGTACACAGCATAACTGCAGGTAATACATAGTTCAGTCATGTGCCACATAAATATCTACGTATGAATGAGGACAGGGGATAGACAAGTGTGAATGGGAAAAACGCAGAACATGGCATATGTATGATAACCGGCACCACCCACAGCATTGTATGCCAATAGCAGAAGCTATTGTTGGTTGTCCAAACACCCGTGTCTGTAAACACGGAATGAATATCATAGCAATAACCCACGCCTGGGTGTGGGTAATGCTGGATATACCCACGGTAGACGTGGTGCGGTCCCGAGGGCGAAGCCCGAGGGACCAAACAAAGGCAACCATGGGTAAATACAGCAGCACCTTGAGTCTTGAATCCCCTTGAGTACCCATTTCCCTATAGGTCCCTTCTGACTCAGTTACACAGCAAACGCTTTCACTTTTTCTAGCATGTCGAAGGGTCATTTGCTAGTTTCCTCTCCTGTTCAGCTCGTGAATCTGGGCATCCTGAGGCAATGTTACAATTGCCCCATGTACACAGACAACCCACTCCTTCCCCCACAAAACACAAATACATGTGAGAGATGCAACTATATAGCCAAACTGGAGGCTGAGCTCTCTCAACTCAGGACCGGCAAGACCAGACAGGAGGAGAAGGACACCACGCACACCACAAACCCAGTTTCACATATCCCTACCAGGTGTTCCAGCACAGACAGCTCACGCTCGCGGATTGCCATGCCTCGGTCGAGGATTCCAACCATTTCACCTAATCGCCTATCCAGTACATTAGCAATCTGCTGTTGAGCATTCGCCAATGACTGGATGTTGTCATTTAGGGAACGGATTGCAGCCCTCTGCAGCCTCTGCCCTTCTTGGTTCTGCCATTCTGCACGTGCCTGTGCCGCCATTACAGTCTGGAACATGCGTCTGGTGATACCAGCTGCTGCGCCCTGTACAGCAGGTGCATGTCTGCCAGAGGTCCTCCTACGAGCAGCACCAGACACATGCCTGTGTGGCACATCACCAGTCATTACACTGGCAACATGGTGTGTAGGCGCACCTTCTGTAGCCACCACACATTCCTGCTCAATGCCAACAGACGCTGACTGTCCTTCCTCTATGGGCAACGGTGATGTGGTATGTGTCGGCATCAGAACCGTGTGCGGGGATGAGGGGGACATAGGTGGGATGGTAACCAATGGCACAGCTTCTGCCCCTGACAACCCTGCCTGTACCTCATGCATATGGTCATCACCGCTAGTATCTGTGGGGACACTAACATCAGATGGACCGCAGGAGGGGAACGCACCTACACCACCTGTGAATACAAAGACATACTGTAAGGTACATTACACACAGACACACACAGACGCACACACGCAGACACACACACACGCAGACACCCATGCAGACACCCACGCACACACAGACACACACACACACACGCAGACACACACACACACACGCAGACACACGCACACATGCAGACACACACACACACACGCAGACACACACACACGCAGACACACACACACACGCAGACACACAAACGCAGACACACCATGCATGTGATATTGCAGATGGCATGCAGCATTCCCACACTACAGCACAGGGAATGCAGCCCAGACATTAATAGTGTTAGTATGCATACCGCCCTGGGGTGCACACTACATCAAGCAGGTGTCATATCAGTAGGCATGCAGTACACACAATCATGGTAGTTTGCATGCATCACCGTGATACACCATGTGGCCACAGATAGGTTAACAGTACACATGGCTGACGTTACCTTGACATGTAATCCGCCGACATGTGCGGTAACATGCGGACATGTGTGACACAATGGTGTCCCGCCACATGCACCGCATCATAATGGGCTTCACAGTGCAGTGTTGTGTGTACAGCCTACAGATAGAATGCATGTTTAGCAAATGTGTATGTGCAGGTGTGGTTAGTGTGAGCCGTGTACATAGCTATACAGTGGGGACTACGGGCACTGTGCCACTGCATGGCAACAGGATGCATGTATGTTGCTGTGTGATGCATAACATGGACGCATTGCATTGCCATGACTGCAACACAGTCATGCTGTTCCACAGCACATATATGGTAGACATCGGTGGCACCTCCGGTGGCTGCAGACAGGCATTCCGGTTGTCTGGTGTACCACATCAAATGTACAGGTGGTCCACTATGGCTATGATTGCACTATGTGTGGACAATGTTCAACGGTGTCTATCCACACCAGACGTACTGTGTGGCAACATGCCTGTGGCTATCACCCATGGCCATGTGTGACTGGGTCTTGGACAATTGTGTGTGATGGGCATCGTGTACCCATTCCTGTGGTGTCCCATGTGACATACACCCATACATGTCGGAGGTCTCACAATCCAGAGGGCTATGCAGACAACAGTGTGGATGTTTGTTATGTCGGGTGTAGGTCATGTGATGGTGTGACAATATTGCAGACAGAACACCACGGGCGTGGGACATGTCGGGTGGCATGTCACAATGTGTGCACACAATGCAGGGGCATATGTCACATTGGTGACACTTGTGTGCTGCCCAGATCACTGCTCACTGTGTGGTACTGTGTGCGTACCACGAATGGTGTTCCAATGCATACTACATATGCATCCATTGTAGAACACCTCCACCATTGTATGCATAGCTGACCGCACATATCACACTGACAGGTACTGTGATTTCATGCCGGTGTATAATAATGGTTGTATCTACTGCACACGGGTGGCATGTGTGTGTCTGGTGGTGCAACCTGTATACCGTAACTGGAACAAAACCCAGGTGTGCATGTTATACCTGGCCACATGACGAATAACTCTACACTGTAACATGCCTGTTACTAACAACAGTCTCACCTGCGACAGACCCATGTCTGTGCGACACACCAGAGGTACCTGTATAGGGGCGACACAACAGTATAAACATTATCCATGACTGCATGACAGCCACAGTTCACACTGTGCATGTCACATCATGTACCTGTGTGATAGCATATGGTATGCACACGTCTGCATACACAACATAGCATACTGTAGTATGCGGCTTGTGTGCCCATATACCTGGCATGTGTTGTTACTTTACATGATGTACAGTGACACCTACAACTACAGTGGATATCATACTCATATGCAAGACTGACTTACCAGGCAGCTCCAGGCTCATTGGTTGGGAGACAACCACCTCCACGATGGTGGCTAGTGTTTCTGCATGCTGTACCCTGGGTGTCCCCAGACTGGCCAGGAGCTCCTCTGTGTGTGTGAGTGGGGGCTGGGTTGGTGGCCCACCACCTGTTCCACCTTGTTCTCTGGTGATTGCGGTGGCACGCTGTTTCACGTGCCGTATGAGGTCCGTGCAGTGTCGGCGTACCTGCTGGTAGGTGCGGTTGTTGCTACCCATGTCATTCACCCTCCTGCGCATATCCTGCCACAGGTCATCCCGCTGCTGCGCTTGCTGTGGAACATGGCTGAATAGCAAGTCATAGTTGTCATGGAGCAATGGTATGATTACTTCATCCTCCTGGCGATTGAAGGCTGGCAGTCATGAACGAGGCATTATCTGTAAGACATAATGATGGTGACAGGTCACATTCACACTGATATACTGGCATACTGCTGAACATACATTGCTATGACATGTACGACATCTGCACAGTAATCTCTGAGACGCATCATGACACTGACACAGCTGACATGTTGCTGTCACACCTGTCACACCGTTATGCAGTGGGTATCATATCATATCTCTGTGTCAACTCATCACACTGTACATACCCCATGTAGATGGTAACCTGCTGTGGACATGTGTACCTGCCTGCACCTGTGTTCATACCAATCAGCATGTGGCCCGATGTGTGCACAGTTCTACTGTTCACCTGGATGCTGTGTATATGTCACATAGCATCACAGACGAAGCCGTTCTGGACATCAGCGGTGGCACTGCACACATACACATGGACACCTGTACATGCATGTGTTTTGCCATATACATCTACTCAGCACTGTACGGGTGTTGGACATCCTGCCACGGCTCACCTGTATTGCACATGTGATACACATGGGACAATGTCTAATCATATGACATTAGCAGGGATGGTCATACATAGCATGTGCATGCACGTTGTACACGCTGACACACAGCACTTGTGACACCACAAGGTGCATCAGTGCCACATTACTGATCTGGTCAGTTGATAGTGCAAGTGCCATGTGGCCATCGCACCATGTATGACTGTGATGGCACGTGCAGCCTTGCTGGACAGGGCTGCATGGTATGGCAGGGTATATCACATACATGGCACAGGGATGTGTCCCGCCTGTGGGATACCAGTATTGGGAGGGTGGCTGTCCATTCCATATGTCATGTCTATGGGTATATGGACATGTTGCATGTCCACCATCATGGTGTGGACAATGTCCTTCTGCAAGGTAGGCAGCATGCTGCATGGTGGGGGTGTGTACGGTGCATGCTGGCATCGCACATCCATGCATACACATTACCCCTGACAGGTGCTATGTGCTGTGATATTGTTCAACACAGTGCTGTATGTGCCCGCACGGTGATATCCCGTGCACATGGATGGTACCACGGCCTGACATGGGTACCACATATGTCTACATCCAGTGCCTGCTGTCACCACCATGTCGGCGGGTGCACCACACAGCACCATCCCTCCCACAGTGACCATGGTGTTGAGCACAGCCTAGGTATTCATTTATGGGGACTGGATGTTCACATAGCGGGGGCACTGCTGGTATCATCCATCAGACCATAAACGTATGACGCACACCTCACGCACACCTCACACACACAGCCCATTCAGTATGTTGTTCGCAACACTGACACAGCTATACTGCTAGGCCAGGGCCATTCCCAGCCGTACATAAACAGATGCATAACACGTCTGTATGTGGCATGGGCTACAATGACGGTGGGGTTCAACACATACCGTGTTCGACTGTGGCTGGCGCTGATGTTCTGTGCACATGTCAACACAGTAACCCTGTTCTACTGTAGCCAACGGTGATGTCCTGTGCACATGTCAATGCTGCACATTGTGTTGGTGTCTGTCTGTCAACAGGTCAGTGGTGGAACACGCAAGGGTATTTGTAATCAAATATGCATGCTGTCCTGTACAGCTGTACTGCTACCATCTCAGGTGCTAATGTGTCATGGACATGCACACCTTACCCGGAAAGGTGCATTGCCACCCGTACCCATCACCTCTTGTGGGTTGCTATTATCCAACACCCTATTTGTATTGTATGTTCAGGCTATTCTCCTGTGCAGGACATGTGGGCATGTAATGCGCTACTGCGTACCTTTGCACCCATTGCACAACATGTCACACAGGTACACTGGCAGTCATACACTTCACAGCTTGATGAAGGTATGACAGGTGTTGTACACACGTAACACATATCCTGTGGGACATGGTCGTATGTACAGGCATGTCTGACAGTCACGTACCAGTGCTACCCCTATATGATGGATATGTTGTACATGTGGCAATACAGCAATTGTCACATGTACTCGTGCAATGCCCCCCTACCAACGTAGAGCAGTACTGCCTGTGGGGGATGTGCTTCTGCATCCATGCTGTGCCCATAGCTGTCAGTTGTACATCATTATGTGCAACATACCTCATTTGGTGTTCTAACGGATGCATGATCATCACGGCTCCACATTGGTAGGGTCTGTCACACAGTCATTGTTGTACATGGTTTACATGCCAGCCATGGCTTACTATATGTGAATAAATGTAATTCATTGGGATATCATAATTATACATTAGAGCAGCGTATTCCAGCCATCATATAGCCTTCCTAGATGACACTGTTAGCCAGCCAGTAGTAGGTGTTCTGCCATCTGCCCATTAGTCACACAGTACGAGGGCTACTGTTACCCATTCTGGGGACAGGGTGCTGACAGCTGTGGATGGGTGTGATGCTGTCGACAACCATGACTGCACCTGACGGTCACGTCTGGATGGGTAACATTCACAACACACACCTACCTTCACGTAGTACCACATCATCTACAACAATGGACATTCCTGCCAGAACAATGTATGCATTATGTCTGTATGACCACTGTAGGCACCACTGGTGGCCCCCAGCATGGCAGCCGACAGCACCAGTGTATATCCCGCAGACCCATGGGTTACACCATTCACAACGCACCAGTCATGGATGACCCTGTTGTGGATCACATTGCAGTTCCACACATCATGTTACACAAGGCATCATGCACTGAGATGTTGCGGACAGGTGAACACCTCTGCAACTCGACATACGCACACATGACACATCACCTGGTACAATATATCTCTCATACAACATGTTATTGTGACTGCCCTGTGATGGCAATACACAGACTACATGTACTGGGACATGCAATGGCTCACCAGGGTTATAGCCCTCTGGGTGTGTGTCTAGCCATGGTGTACAGTAGGCAATGGTCTGGACACAGGGACACTGTACATTGACCTACTGTGTCACTGCAACTGTTGCCTCTGCTCCTACTGTTATTGTACAGGCATGTGGTATCTGACCGCTATGACAGTCCTGGTCGACCACAATGCTGTGGCACTCATGACCTGCAGCCATCGGCCTGGGGTGTAGAGCACACATGTACATCTTCACTTGCTATACTGCCTCTGTGGCAGTTTCACATAACTGTCTCCGGCAGGGCTGTAACAGGCAGGCACGGCATGGGGTCATGTGGGACAATGCTTGCATCTTCCACTGTGCTGCACACAAGCGAGGCACACACACTATTGCACCACTCACATATCTCTGCGGTGACTGGGACCTGCCTCCATGCTCTGCGCAGCACACCTGCAAGTACGGATTGTACACGGACCGTACCACCCAGGCACATACCTGGACTGGAACAACCACAGGTGAGGGGTTCACACATCACACAGTGTTTTGCACACATCCTGGATAGTTGCCTAACACAATGCATCATAGGCGCTTCATGTGCAGATACCCATCTTTGTGACCGCTATACACATTGTAACACGCAACAGAGTCGACATTGTACACCACAGGTTACATACCGTCTGTGTTGTTATACTGTACATTGGGCCTCAGACAGCTAATACTGCCATGTGCTGACAGCAACCCACACTTCCCTGGAATAGACACCCATGTACCTACACATGCTTGAGTCATGCACTCCGCTCAGCTGGATGACACATTACACAACACATACCATACCTACACTACCCTTAGCATGCACAATACTTCCATGTGACTGGTGTGATGCACCTGGGGTTATCCCCTCTTTGGTGGATTCAACACATATGCTACACGGCCCTGCTAGCCACACCCTGGAAACACACCCATCGCAGCATACACTGAACATGTGTACTACAACCAGTACTACAGACGTCTGCTGACAGCAGTTGTTAACGGCATGACACCCCAGCAGATGGACACTGCACATACATATGCTGACACATACCACAGTGCGCTTCAGTAGCATGTACACAATTGCAGGAACCATGCTATTCCACACAGAGACATGGCGGTACTGACCTGTTCACAGACGCCACTGTGGTGGTCATGTTCCATGCACATATGATGTACAACCACATGTGCAGGCTGTTGCACAGTGGTGTACATTCACATGTGTGGGGTGCATCACTTGTCAGCCATGGTGGGTCCTCGAGGTCCATCATCACATACTCCAAGGCTAGCTACCTAAACATGACTGCCGCACATTGCGGTGTGGGGCCTCAGGCATTGTGGTGGTGTGTCAGTATTGTTTGGCTACATCCACATCTGATGTCACATACAATAGTCACCCAGGCATTGCAGACCGAGCTAATGTTGGCAACATGCCAGGCGATGGCGTACTTACTGACAATACACCCTCTCACTCACTACAGGGTCACAATCCGTACATGGACATCATAGTGTCCCTGTGGACACATACACAGTACTGACATGCACACAATATGTCCTGGGATGCTGGCCCGATGTCACCTTCCGATGTCCCTGGCTGTAATGTCCCACCAAACTGTTCGGTATATGTCTCCGCACCAGGCCACTATATTCACTGCTAGCATGTTGTCGGACATTGTGTACCCTGACCGCTGCACAACGGCATTTCTTGCACTACCCACGGGTGGCACTGCATTGCACATGTGGGACTGTAGTCATACACACATGACTGGACCATTCTGAATGGCAATGGGGCACATCCTCACGAACGTGATTCCCACACACATTGATGGCCTCCAGGCCTTTCCTAGCACCTGTGTTAGGCTTGTGTATGCCACAGCATGGCACATACACATGCTGGCCACCTGTCATACCGTTGCATGGGCGGTTGGGGTGGTACGGAGGCCGACACATCAGACGTTGTCCTCACATTGCCTTTCAGCACCATTCCATGTTCTGGTATTGGCAACTTACACATCCACCTGCACATCATACACTGTGTCTCAGAATGTTATGCTATGTGGCTCATGGACAGGACACACAGTGGTGCGAGCATACCATAGTACCTACTACATGTCAGGTACATATTGCATTACACAGTCCTCAGTCATGGGGCCCCTCATGTTCACTATATGCTTACATACAGAACATGCTGTCACAGAGTACTGTCCATGCCTAGATATCCCACGCCTACATACCAAGTGCCATTATTGCTCCACCAGCTCATACTGATACCAACCATACAGGTGTCAGTGTAGTGGATACATCATATGAGTATCATGGCATCAGGATGCATGACACATGGTGCATGCACATCACCTTTGCATAACAACATTCACCCACTGACTATCACATGGATACTGGTCCCGTACATACATATCACATTGTACATGGTTGCTGTACACACATATGCCACACACAGTCCTGTGGTTACCGTATTCCACTGTGGCATGGATACCCTTCTGCAAGGCCACACCTATCTGTACTGTTTGTGATGCTGGTACATAGGTAGCCATTGTACCTGTGAAATACACACACCTACACACAGTCAAGGGTACAATACCACATTTATGGTGTACCTTCAACAACAGCTACAGCTTTACATGGCACAACATTGTCATGCCATGATGTTTACCGGGCTCAGACAGTTTACATATGCGGCTGACATACGGACAACACATCTGTACACATCTGCATACCACATACTCAGGGGTGTCTTCTGCTCTGACACAGCCCATGTCCTCCACATTACTGATGCATATACTCCTCATACATGACATCTGCGGTGGGCAGTGTGAACGGAATGCTCCTGGATATGTGCACACACGCCACACTGCATGGGCTGGGTTTCTGTGTTACTTCCACAAACACAACACACACCATGCTGTGGAACATAGGTCCTGTGCACATCCCGCAGGGACACACAGTAGCACTGTTCATGTGATACCTCCCTTGCTGTTTGAGTGACACATAGTCCTGGTACCACCACAGCAGCGGTACTGTGTAGACGTGCAGTTGACACCCACCTCTGCTGTTCACAGGACACTACCATGGGGAGGTGACACTACTGTGTACACTGCACATGTGTTTACACATGGACCTGCCAGACTGCATTGTTGCCCACTGTGCACCTGTGCAGCTGCTACAGGTCCTTTGGGCATGGTTACTTGGTGTCCCTTCCATTTCGGCTAGCTATCATACTACTACTCTGTCCCATACCTACAGGCCATATGTATCCTGTTATTGTACATACCAATAGGCGATACCTGTGTTATGAATGATATGCCTGTGATACTGTGTATGATATCTGTCATATCTACCTAGACAGCTTTACATTACACATATTTCACATAGTATCCCCTAATGCAGGGCATACTTGCACTTCGGCCGCACCTTACGTATGACATCAATGGTATATGCCCATACACATGCGTGCTGTGACAGTATACATACATGTCCTATCCCCTGCTATGGCACTTCCTTGTTGGACATCCACTGCCAGCAACGGCGTATGGTATGGCATTGTTCTCTCTAATGCCCCCCTGTGGCATCCCTTGTGGTGTCTCCACTGTGTACATGATGTCCCACTGCTGTACACACGTTGTCCACAAGCATTGGTATGCTCAGCAGGATATCACTACATAACTACCTTTCACCACTTTCTGCATTACGCACAAGTGTAATTAATTACAACCACCATTCACATACAGTACAGCTTAGTCATACACATCATGCGTTACACAACCGTACATATCGTGTGTTCTACATACCTTGTTGGTGTTTCATTCCATGTTTCGTTCCGTGTATCGTTTTTCCGTTTTCTTTCGCTTTCGGTTGTACACTGCTGGTTCGGTATGAGCATACGGTTTGAATATCCTGAGAGTCATCCTTAAATACGTCGATACCTGCAACATGTGAATTCATCCCACCAATTGCTGTTCCTCAGTGAGTAATTATGTGCATATCACCTGTGCATCTACTCCATTCAGAAATTACACATCGATACTGGGGTATAATTCCTCACCTGGGCATTGGCTATTTGCCCTACCTTCATGGAGATGGTCTGTATTGTGTTATGTTATGTGTAACTGCAACCGCTATGCATGGCGACAGGTATATTTCGAAGTAATGTTACCCGTGGATTGTGTGTGTAGGGTGTAGTATTTGGTTCGACATGTGGGTGTCCCTGTCCTGACGATGAATGATAATGGAGTATTGCATTCAAAACTGTAACATGGCTGTTGTATTCCTTTATACAATGCATGCAAGTATGCATCCGCCTTTAATTGTGTCTCCCACGCAAGATGTTGTGGTTATGCAAATGTCATTGACTGACTGTATGTTTGTGCTGCTATTACGGTTTGTATTCCTTTAAAATCTACGGTGGGGGATATCGGTGGTTGTACATGACGGATACGGGTTGTGGGCCTTGCATCTCTACATAGACAGTATAGTTGTCTGTGTGCTCCATCCCTACCTGGAGAGTTAACAGTTAATAGTCTTTTGTTATGGGAGTGTAGCTTGGGCTGTTGTTAATTGGTTCCAATATCGTCTGCAGGTGGCCTTGCTGCATGTATACCCCCGTAACTTCTGTGGTATATCAGCGGCTATGTGTACGTGAGTAATTACGTGCATATCACCTGTGCATCTACTCGATTCGGTAATTACGCGTCGATACTAGGGTATAATTGGATTCTCCGCCTGGGTGTTAGATATTCGCCCTACCTTCGTGGGGATGGTCTGTATTGTCTTATGTTATCTGTGACTGCATCTGCTATGCATGGGAACAAGTATGGTCTGCATTCATGTCACCCATGGATTGTGTGTGACAGGTGTAGTATTTCTTTTAACAAGTGGGTGTACCTGTCCTGCCGACGTATAATAACAGAGTATTGCATTCAAAACTGTAACATGGCTATTGTTTGCATTTCTACAATGCATGCAATTATGCAGCCGTCTTTAATTGTGTCCCCCATGCGATATGTTGTGGTTATGCAGATGTCATTGACCGACTGTATGTTTGTGCTGCTGTTACGGTTTGTATTCCTTTATTATGTACAGTGGGGGATGTCGGTGGTTGTACGTCACGGATACGGTTTGTGGGCCTTGCATCTCTACATAACCAGTATAGTAGTCTGTGTGCTCCATCCCTACTTGGAGAGTTGACAGTTAATTGTCTTTTGTTATGGGATTGTAGGTTGGGCTTTTGTCATTTGGTGTCGGTATCGCCTGCGGGTGAGCTTGATGCATGTATACCTCCATAACATCTGTGGTATATCAGCGGTTGTGTGTACGTGACAACTATCCCTTGTCATTCTGTCCCAGATATTTGCAGTCATTGTGGTCCTGTTGTTGGGATAGCCTGTTTGCCAGTGGTTGCCACATATTCAGATGGGAATTGATTGTTTGACACTTGTAGAACACACAGCGGTGTTTACGGGCCGACACGTGGCCACGGTCAGTACTGGGGTAGCACATACGTATTTCCGCAATACATACCTATTGCTGTGTGACTTTGCCGACGTCTCTTATTGCAATTAACATATCAGTGTCGTACATACAGGCATGACTATTACATACGTCCTTTCCATTTCATATGGGGTATATTCCTGTGCTACCATCTGGGACATATTCACTTTGTATCGTTCTATGTCACGACACACCTAGCCAGGGTGGGGCTGTCACTACTATTTTGGGACTAGTAGTGTACATATGCCTGAGGCTAGTTTACCGTATGCCTACACCTAATATTCCACTCTGCCTCTAACGTGGCACCAACATACACATGTTGCAGACACACACACATTACACTCACACAGCGATGCACACAGCACCCTCAGCACACACGTACACATACTACGGCACTCACGGGGACGGTTGCACACAGTACCTACGTGGACCGCAACACCGGCAGCGGTGTCTACCTCTCCCTTCATATCATCATACTATTACACGCGCATGTACTGTTACAGTACTGTGGTCTGGCGATCTTTCCGCCTCGCTGTTATGCATACCGGTATGTTACCCATTCCATGGTTGGCGGTATCCTCTTATGTTGAACCTCCCGGATGTTCAGGTTGTCGTTTCATTATGTATACTATGTACAGATATCGCGGGTAACATCTCGGTCACCTTATATCCCTCTAATTCCCTGTCTTAACTGTAGTATATATATATGTATATGTGTACATATATTTCTATATATATATATATATATAATATATATCTATCTACATATATATATATATATATATATATATATATATATATATATATATATATATATATATATATATATATATATATATATATATATATATATATATTTATATGTATACATCTTGCGGCAAACGTGGCAGGCATACAGCAACGCCGTATGCTGTAGGACCCACGTACTGTTCAGGTGTTGGCGTTACATGCTCCACTGGCTGTTGGGTGTACACTGTTTGGGGGCTGCCTATGTTGGAGTCACACATGAGGCCACCCATACAGTACAGTTTACAGGTGGTCATGTTTGTGTGCCGTCCATTTCACTGTGTGTGCAGGTAGGGAGGTGTCAGTCCATGGGGCCTACGCTGTCAGAGTATGTGCTATACGTTCCCTCTTTGCCAAGGCGTAGGCATATTGGGTATGCCTCCGTCTGCCTACTGGGGCTGGCACAGTGTGTTCCTGGTCTGGAACCCTCTGTGCCTGGACTGGCCTTGGCAGTTGTGGTGGGCTTTGTGGCCCTTCACCATTATGTCCCTGCAGCAGCTGCTTCCGCAGGATCATATTATGTAGCATGGCACATACTATGAATATGTGGGCACATGTGCCTGGAGAGTACTGCAAGGCTCCACCAGATGTATCCAAGCACCTGAACCATGATTTCAGCATCCCGAACACATGCTCTATGATTATTCTGGTTTGTGCGTGTGCCTCATTATGGCATTCTTGCATGTGTGTGTGTGCATTTCTGATGGGAGTCATCATCCACGGCTCCAGTGCATAGCCAGCATCCCCCACGAGATGGCCTTGTGGGATGTCCCCCCTGGCAAATACCTGATACAGCTGTGAGGCATGCCAGATATGGGAGTCGTGGTAGCTTCCAGGGCTGCCAGCACACACATCCATGATAATGCCCTGAGCATTGCACACGACCTGACAATTGATGGAGGGGAATCCCTTGCGGTTTATGTAGCGTCTACCCTGCTCACCAGGTGGTGACTTGATTTGTATATGCGTACAGTCTATCGCACCCAGTACCTCCGGGTATTGTGCCACACGGTGGAAGTGGTGCATATTGCTAGCCAAATCCTCCTGAGATCTGGGGAAGTATATATGCTCATTGGCATGTGATAACATGGCATCCAGGAACTGGTGTAGTACCCTGGATGCTGATGCCTGTGAGATGCCCATTATATCTCCAGTTGGCCTTTGAAAGGTACCTGTGGCCAGTATTCGCAAGCTTACACATACCTTTGTGTCCACTGGGGTGGGTTCCCCTCTGTTGTTTCTTGTTCTCAGGCGTGGCCGGCACAGCTCCACTATTTGCTGTAACGTGTCCCTGTCCACCCTGTAACGCTCTACTATCTCCAGGTCTTGTAGCCCCTGGTAGGTTACCCTTGGTCTGAACACTCTCCTTCTCCTCTGAGGCCTACGGTGGTTGTCGGCATCCTCCTCCACAACACCATCTGTCTCTAACACATGCTGATGGATCACAGCCACGGCAGCACCGAACATGTACATTTGAAAAGTTCCCCGTGTGTTTACACTTATGGTGCGGCGTTTGGGAATACACGGCTGTGTGTTGTGTGCATTCACACTTTATACTATTGTGCTGTGCACACCAATGATGTCATAGGGTGTGTTTGTACGGCCGTATCTGGGGGTTATCTTCCGTGTTTTACCAATGGCACTACAAGGCTGTTGCCTTTGGTGTTGCATTACTCTTGCCTGCCATGGATTACCTTTCGACCTTCCCTTACTATTTCTGCACGTTGCACCTACTATTTTCTGGCATGCATCCTGCAGAGCACTGTCATTTGTACTTTCTGGGACATGGCATATCATGTGTTTTGTGTGCTGCCACCGTTGTGCTGCCTGTCTGCTTTGCTCTGCTGTGTCAGGTCTTCTATCTTTGCAATCTGCTACCTCCCCTACTTTCTTTGCATTCATGTGCCTCCCCTATCCTGTTTTGCAGGTTTCTGCATGCAGAGTTGTCAGCTGCTGCCAATTGGCCTTCGTGGGTTGATTAGTGTTGATTGCTCATTAGTACTCCAATTATACTTCTTCCGCATTTCCACATATTCTTAACATCACCTTCCTGTTTCCGATGTTGTTTGCGGGGCGAGCGTCACATGACTAGGTTAAGGGAACGTAGTCATCCTCGTACACATGCACTTCTGCGCGCATTGTGTGCTCTCAGCTGAACTATTACCCCACACCCCGGTCCTGCAGCTGTGATTTGCGATGTACAGCCCAGGTTTGCTGTGCTCCAATGTGCTTCCTGCTATGGTGGCACACCCCTCTGCAGATGACATGTATTCCCTCTGAGCCACTCCTCGGTGTATTACCGCTGCGCTGTTTGGTACAGCCTTACGCCGGCGGGGGATTTGCGATTCAGTATTATCTGCCTCATTTGCATGGCATTGACTACTAATTCATAGTTACCACGCCGAACACTGCCGCGAGTCCTTGGCAACCCTTGCACCGTGGTTGTGGCGTTCCATGCATACCATGGTGTATTATGCTGTGAACCTGCTGTGTATTACGCTGCTGTTTTATAACATTGTTATATTATTTCATTGTGTTGCACCTTCTGCATACATGTCCTAGGGTTCTGACATGAGTTGCTGTGGACATGCCATTTAAGTTGTTATTTACGTGTTGTGCATGTTTTTTTTGACATTGTCTGTGTATTTCGCCATTGGCATATGTTAACTGTGTGATAACTGGGTCTGACACTCTTCCATTACTCCGATGTTATGTTTGTGGAAATGTAAACCGTTTTTTTTGGTTTACATTGCCGTGGGCTTATGCTACGCCTGCACCACTTCGTGAATCGCTATATGCCTTCATTTGCATGGTGACACACTGCGCATAGGGTGTTTAGCATACCTACGCCAGGGGCTGCGCAGATCTGGCGTACGCTGGTAGTGTACGTGGTATTGAGTCATACCTGAATCGCTTGGCGGCCATATTTGGCATTATAACGCCTATGCTATGCGTGCGCCTGGCGCAAGGTTCATGAATCCCGGGGACAATGTATATTTCCCTATAAACAGTGTTTTTCATTTTTTAATAGTTCAGTAAATACTAGTTATTAAAATTGTCTTGCAATGTCTAGGGGCCAAGGCAGATGTTTATGACACTGAGGGCCGGATGTACGAAAGCTTGCACGGAATTGTACAGTAGTGTAAGACATCAAACAGGCAATATGTTTGCCATATGATCCAGGAACAGCCAGCAGGGTCGTGCACGAGAGCTGCTACAACTACTCTTGCACAGACAGCGTCATGGTATGCAAATTACCTCATTCGCTGGTGAAAGCTATGCAAATGAGGTAAATTTGCGATCCAGGAAACACTAACCTGTCCGTGGAAGATTAGTGTTATCTGCAGAAATGTACTCCATTGGTAATGGAGTACCATTCTGCAAATAGTTAAACGGAGCTATGACAGCTCCAAATAAAGGATGCATACAGTTGAGGAAGCATGCCAATGGCCAAATATAAGGCCATTGGCATTTATAAATGTTTAAAAATATGAAAATCTAACTTTTTCCCCTGATCTCTGATGTTTAAGCATAGCGTTGCACCGTGCAAACATGCAGCGCTTATAAAAACAAGAACATGATTTAAAAAAAAGCCAAAAATAGTCATTTTCACTAAAAGCTTATTCTGCCATGCAGGTGAATGGCAGGCTGAAAACAACATGGCCACTGAGTAGTGGTTTTTAAGGTGGGGAAGCTCAGTGTCAGAGATGTAACCATGCATTAGTAGGCAATCCTATGCAAATGAGGATAAGAACAGGGAATCCCTATTTTCTCCAGCATGTGAGCCATATCCCAAGAGTGTAAGAGTAGGAGTAGGTGAGTAGTAGAGTAGAATATAGGTGACATCATGAGGGGGTGTGTCAGACAGGCTGTAAGCTAATTGGAGCACAGTGGCTTATGTTTGCTTTGAGTTGCTCAGGATTGCAAGAGGCGTGCCTACAGTTGTCCTATTTGAAAACCTCAAACCAAAGGTGCACAATGTTAAAAGATAGGAAACTCCTTGCAAACATGCACACAACGTGTGCACACGTTTGTGCTTGTTTGCGTGGTGCTTCCCCCCAGGTGGAAACAGAAAGGCAAAAGGAAGGAAAAGAAGTAGTAGGAAGTTAACCAAGGAGAACTAGCTGAGCTGCCAGGTGAAATATATCAGAATCAACCAATTACACAGGCAGCAGACTAGCCCAGCCCAGCCCAGCACTTTAAACTCTGCAAACAGAATTCCTCCATGTTTTTTCCCCAAAAACTCTGCAACACTGCAGTATACAAACAGGGAAAGCTTAAAAAGCTTAAGTCAAACAAAATGTTATGGGCTGCTCTTGCTATCATAAACCAACATGTGCAAGGTGCTGAGGGTGGTGATGTTGTGAATGCTGCTGAGCAAACCACAGTGATGAGACAGAGATGAGTGTACAGACCCAGGGTAACCTACCAGGGGCTACATGAGCTGGAGATAGTGGAGCGCTATAGGGTGGACAGAGACCTCCTAGAGCAAATTGTTGAGCTGTGCCGGCCACGCCTCACACACAGAACCAACAGAGGGGAACCCATCGCAGTGGATACCAAGGTATGTGTTGGCATAAGATTACTAGCTACAGGTACCTTCCAAAGACCAACTGGTGATATGATGGGGATTTCACAGGCATCAGCATCCAGGGTACTCCACCAGTTCCTGGATGCCATGTCAGCACATGCCGGTGAGCATGTATATTTCCCCAATTCCCATGAGGCATTGGCCAACAATATGTGTCTTTTCCACCAAATAGCAGAATACCCTGAAGTAGTGGGTGCAATAGACTGCATGCACATATGCATCAAAGCACCACCCGGTGAGCGTGGTGGGGTCTACATCAACTGCAAGGGCTTCACCTCCATCAACTGCCAGGTCATGTGAGATGCCCAGGGCATAATAATGGAAGTGTGTGCTGGCTGCCCTGGAAGCTATCACGATTCCCACATCTGGCATCTGATGCAGCTGTACCAGAGATTTGCCAATGGGGACATCCCTGATGGTCACCTAGTGGGGGATGCTGGATACACATTGGAGCCGTGGCTGATGACACCCATCAAAAATGCACACACACCTGAACAAGAACTCCATAATGAGGCACACGCACAAACAAGAAACATAATTGAGCGTGTGTTTGGGATGCTCAAGTCACGGTTCCAGTACCTGGACACATCTGGTGGAGCCTTGCAGTACTCACCAACTACATATACCCAAATTGTTATGGTATGGTATGTGTCATGCTACACAATATGATCCTGTGGAAACAGCTGCAGCAGGAACAGAATGGGGCAGAGCCAAACAGCCCCCCACCATTGCCAAGGCCTGCACAGGCACAGCATGACTCAGAGGAGGAACAACCTGAGCCTGCCCCAGTAGTCAGAAGGAGGTGTGCCCAGTATGCCCTGGCCTTGGCAAAGAGGCAACGCATAGCACATACACTGACTCAGTAGTAACCCTGGAAATGACATCTCTCTCTGACTCGCACATACAGTAAAACGGATGCCTAACTTGACACTACCTGTTTTCAAACATGTATAGGGAGTGTACTATGTGCATCCGACATAGGTAGCCCTGCAGCACCACCTGAGGCATGAGTGCCCTATATTATGCAATATAAAGCACTGCTAAGCACATTTTACCAGTATTGAGCATATTTAAATACAATTGTGTGTAGCTGTGCACCGCGCTAACCAGCGCAACATTGGGCAATGTCGGGCAATGTTGGGCAAAGTCTGGCAAAGTTGACCAAAGTCGGATAAACACGCTCACACCTGCTTTACTGTTCCTTAACCAGTCAGGGCTGCCCATCAGGTCTGCCCAGCAGGAAAATAAAAAGCAGTGACAGGGCTCAAACTCAGGATACTGTGCACTATAGTCACAGTACTGAACCACTAAGCCATGACAGCATTGCACTGGCACAGCATCAACTTAAGTCACTCACACATACCAATTAGGAGGGTCACATACCTAACAGTCACAGCCAGCAGGACAATTGTAGACAAACTCAAACACAAACAAATGCTGTATCATGCCCACTGAAGAGGCATATGAGTAACCTCCCCCCAGGCTTATGCAGACAGATAACAGCAGGCCAGGCACTGTGATGTGGGTTGGGTAGGCTATCAAGTCACAAACTAATATGTGTGTAATTGGAAGCTAAGGTCTGTAGTACAGTGGTATGCCTCAAGCCAGTCTGATAGACAACAGAACAGACTGAAATGGAGTACCTGACATAGCAGTGCAGGCCTAGCAAATGTGTATAAGTGTCAGGTGTACCCCTCATCCTGTGTACACCCACAGTAACAATCAGGTGTGTCCCCCCAGGTAGAAATGAACAAATAATAGCTGTCCCCAGTGTATGTAGAAATGTTGATAAGTCTATGCAAATTGACTTATGGAAGCCCTGCAGGCACAGCGTGCTTCCTGTCAATGTACAATACAAAGGTGAGCCCTGAAGTAAAAAACAACTTGAATTTTCACACATATATAGTATATATATGCCTATAGTAGGCATGCTCACACACTTAAACTTAGCAAATTTCAGTCAACAACATACTGAAAGGTCATACTGAGCAGGCTCACACTTAGGCCATGTCTGAGTACAGCAGTGGGCCACACATATCTGGCAGTTGCAGTTCTTACTCCAGACGCATGTCACTATTCACTAATCCTGCCTTGCACACACAGTGATATGAAAACAGACCCATATAATATATTGGACCCCTGTCATAATCAAACTATGTAATGCAAGTACTTAAGTTGTTCAAAGAAAGTGAAAATCCAAAGAAGATCAATAAATCTCCAATCAGTATCATCAAGAAACAAAGAGCACTCCTAACATTATACAAGCCATGTTCTGGCAAAAATATTGCCAAAGAGTCCATAGAGAACCATGAAGCTTTCTTTAGCTATGTCATAAATATCAATGTAAACTCATATATGTTCTGAGTCAGTGCAAAGTGTAAATGAATACATGTACATGACTGACATTGCCAACATCTTATCAGACAGGTTCATACATATTTACCCCCCCCCCATGACAAAAGGGCCCATTGCCATACCTGGAGATTGTGAAAAGCTAGAAATCACATATACAATGGTTAAACAGCTCTATCCAAACCTAAAAACACGGTGTCTATGGAATGACATGGTGTCCCTGGCTGTGTCATATGTGAATTCCAAAACAAACAGACCCTGCACCTGAAAAGTCTGTTGAGACTCACTCTCTGTACAGGATATGAAACTGTCAAATGGGTTACAGCAACGTTTGGCACACTCCACAAGTATAGGTGCACAACAGACCATGGGAACTATTGTCTTATAAGCCTAATAAGCCTGATCTGCAACACCATGGAGTCCATCATTATGGAACTCATAAACAGAGCTATTGGGAGCCTGCAAACACCCACCCCTACCCATTTTGGTTTGGTCAGGGGCAGATCATGGTCCCTAAACCTGCTAGACAGTTTTCAAGGCAGTCACCCGGGACATACAGCAATGAAATGAGCTCCACATGGCCTATATAGACCTTAAAAAGCTCTTTTCCAACATCCTACATACTTGTCATATCCACAAAATCAACAACCTGTGCATAAACATGTATGTCATCTGATGGATTGCCAACTGGGGCACAGATAGATCCCACAAGGTAAGAATTGTGGTCTCCCTGTTGGAGTCTAAGCTAGTAACAACTGCTGTCCCCCATGGCTCAGTCCTGGGACCCCTCCTGTCTGATGTATACTTTTCAGAAATACAGTCAAACACATGAGGGCTATGGTTAGCAAAGTTTGTGGATGACTGCAAAAAGGTTGTCATAATCGATGTTTGGGACAACAGAGACATCCTTAAAAAGGGTCTCAGTCAGACAGATGTGGTGTCAAAATTATGGCCTCGAGCTACAGTTATACATATACCACATAGGTGCCAACACCCTAAATATGGAGGTAATAATAAGGGATCTATGGACACATGTGGATAGTCATCTCTGCTTCCAGAAACACATTCACAAAGTGGTTAGAAAATCATGCTACGTGTTCCCACAAATTGCCAAGGTCTTTGCATGTAGGTCAAAGGAGGTTCCCTCTACTCATCAGTCATCAGACCCATCAGAGAGTATCACGGCACATTTGCGATGAATCTGACTAGGCATCTTCAGCAGCTGGAAAGACCACTGAAGTATCTCAACAAGAGAATTACTGGCCTCAAACAGTTGCCCCATGCAACATGACTGAAGTTAACTCAATCTGTACTCTGTTTCATACTGTCTACTCAGGCGATCTCTGCCCAACAGACAAGTCCATGTCCAATGCAGAACTGATGTACATGCTCTATCTGAAGTAAACCCAAGCTCACTGTGCCACATGCTCTAGGGATATCATCATCACAACAATAAATAGAACATGTTTGAGGGATACATTACTAACTCACAGACTTCCCTTGCTTTGGAACAGGCTTCCAACCTACATTAAGCTGAGTCCCTTACTGACATTCTTCCAGAGGAGCTTTGATGAGTGTGTGTGAAACTGAACTGTCACATCATGGATCACTTCATCAGCTCTACTACACAGAGGCCTAGGGAACTAACCCCATGTGTGGTGATAGCTCCACACTCTGGCCATACTAATATATGCCTTCAGGCAGATAGCTTATTACCTACCTATGTACCTATACATATGTAGGGGGAACACAGTGTAATAAGTTAAAGATGGATGGGAAGAGATTTGTGTAAGAGGGTGACCATGACAGGGAGCCATCCAGGACAGTCCCACCCAGCACACATCCCAATGGCACAAAAGACATGAGGTGCACATCTCACCCACTGTACATAATAGCCAACAGTATCTGTAAGAATTATAGTGTATGTAGTGTATGTACCTGCTGTACAACATGACTGTACAATGAAGTACACATCTACCTTCTGTAGACATGTACCTGTCACATAGGTTCATAGGTATGTAGTAGACTTTCTTCATGAAGGCATATATTAGACTAGGCAAGTTGTGCAGCTTTCACCACCCCATTGGGTAGTCTCCTAAGCCCTAGTTCTAATAGTTAGTACCCTAAGCCCCTTTCTAGTGGGGCTGCTGATGTGATGCCTGGCGTAAATTGTCTGTTTCCCATCCACTCATCAAGGTTTCTATTGAAGAGAGTCAGCGAAGGGCTCTGTCTGATGTACATTGGGACTCTGTTCCACAGTAAGGCAAGTGTCTGGGATGGTACTCTATCCCACCAGCATGTTGTATTCATTGTTGTGATGAGGTTCATATCCCTGGAGTGTGTAGTGCAATTCAATTTTGTTATTCGTAGATGGAGCATGTTCAACAGTTATGTGTTGGACATGGCTCTGTATGTTAGACAGAGTGTGCCTCTGAGTAGGCGGTATGCAATGGAGAACAGATTTAGTTTTACCAGTTGTGTTGCATAACACAACTGTTTGAGGCCAGTAATCCTCTTGGTGAGGTACCTCTGTGGTCTCTCCAGCTGCTGGATATACTTAGTCGAGTAAATCCAAAATGGTGCATTGTACTCAATGATGGGTCTGATGACTTAATAGTAGAGGGCCACTACTACCTCTTCTGATCCTGATGCAAACCCTTTGTTGATTAGTTGGGCCACATAGGATTTCCTAATGACTTTGGCAACATGGTTGTCAAGGGAAAGATGACTATCTACATGTGTCCCTATATCCGTTATTACCCTGTCAGTTTTTAGCGGATAACACCTATGTGATAGTTTGTGGGTACTTTGTTTTCCCCAAAGGGGATTACTATGCATTCTTTCACATTGAGCTTGAGGCCATGATTCTGTCACCACACATCTGTCTCATATAGTCCCTTCTGGAGAATATTTGTGTCATCCGGGGAATCTATTATGGCAAACACTTTACAGTTCCCAGCAAAATTAGTCAACCACAACCCTCCTGTGTTGGCATGTACTTTTGAGAAATCTATACCAAAGAGGAGGGACCCCAGGACTTGACCCTGGGGGACACCAGTTGTTACTGGTGTAGAATCTGACATGTAGCCAGCAACTCTTAATTTGTGGGATCTATCTGTGAGCCAGTTTGCAATCCATCTTGTGATGTATGGATTCATGCCCGGGTTGGTGAGTTCATCTTTGATACCTGACTGGGGAATGGTGTCAAAGGCCTTAGCGAGGTATAGGTAGGCTGTGTGGAGCTCCTTTCAGTCATCTGTAGGTTGGATAATTGTCTCAAGGAAATCCACCCAGTTCAGGAGGCGTGATCTGCATTTGACGAAGCCAAACTGGGTGTGCTCAACTGTGTGAAGGTCCCCAATGACTTTATTGTTGACTTCCATTATGATTGGCTCCATTGCCTTGCAGATCAGACTTGTCAGGCTCATAGATCATGAATGCCAAGGGTCTTTTGTGGCCCCACCCCTGTGGAGTGAGAAGAATGTTGCTGTGCAACATTCTATGGGTACATATCCTGTAGAGAGGATGTAGAGAGAGGTGCAGGTATCCTTGATGAATATGGATACATCCCCACCCTATGTGCTATGATCCAGGTTCTGATGCTGGAAGGTATGGAATGAGTAGTATCCTGGTAGTGCTGGTGTGCTCTCTGGAGCCTTGAACTAGGTTTCTGTTACTGCACAGATATCAATATTCTCCATACTGAGAAGTGCCTCAAGTGTGTGCATTTGGAGGCTGAGACTTCTGGCAATGAGTAGCATTTAGCTCACTTTGTGGTTATTTCTGTTGGTTACGGGGTCTGGTTTGTCCTGAGTGACCGGTGTTCCACACCTGAAGTCAATGCCTCATTGGTCCGATCTGACCATAAACTAATTATCCTACATATCCACATTCTGCCTCCACCCCCCATTAAGGAAATCATGTTAAAAAATTTCTCCAAAGCCAACTTCATGCTTCTTAAGAAAAAAGTGTTGAACTTTATGACACCCATGCAGATGGACAATACAGTTCTGACTACTGAATCCTACACAATTGCACTTTATAAGCACTTACATGAGTGCATGAATCATGCTATCCTAAACAGAACCAAGATGCTATCCTCCAAGAAAAGGAAGCCAATCTGGTGGTCCCCTGCCATAAACAAACTGTACAACAGAAGGAAGAAGCTATTGCAAAAGAGGGTAAAATCCCATGAGTGGAGGAGCTCCCTGGTCAGCCTCAGTAAGAAGCTGTGATCCCTGATAAAACCCTCCAAAGCTAGTTATGAAAACAGAATCACTACTGATTCTAAAGACAGCCACAAAGCATTCTATAGCTATGTCAAGAATCTCAATGGCAACACTCAGATCTGCTTTGAATTACAGCACAATGGCACTAAATATACAGACCCAACTGATATTGCCAACATCCTGACAGATAGGTTCAGTGCTAACTTTACCCCCCTCTCACCCATGAAAGAGCCCATCTCTATACTAGAAGAATACAAAGTTCCTGTCATCACGGCTGCACAGGTAAAAACCACACTCTCCAAAGCCAAGAACACAGCATCCATGGGACCAGACAATATCCCAGGCTGCGTTCTACATGAACTACAGAATGAACTGGCACCACACCTAAGTACCATGTTCAGTCATAACCTCACCTCAGGCTTTGTGCCTGCTGAATGGCGTACAGCGGCGGTTATCCCACTACACAAGGGGAGCCACCACAGACCCCGGGAACTAGCACTCCATTAGCCTGACAAGCCTGATCTGCAAGACCATGGAACATATCTTCATGGAACTTATAAACAAAGACATTGGTAATCTCCATACTCTGGACCCCAACCAGTTTGGTTTTGTAAAAGGCAGATCATGTCTCCTAAATCTGATAGACTTCTTTGAAGCAGTCACCAAAGCCATAGATGAGGGTAAAATGGTTCACACAGCTTATCTAGATTTCGCCAAGGCTTTCAACACCATCCCCCACTCTGGAATTATAGATAAACTCACTAAACTAGGTATAAATCCCTATGTCACAAGATGGGTTGCCAACTGGCTCACTGACAGAACCCACACTGTGAAAGTAGCAGACTCCAAATCCGACTTCAGACCAGTGACATGTGGAGTACCACAGGGTTCAGTCTTGTGTCCTCTCCTGTTTGGTATCTACTTCTCTGAAGTACAGGCTAACACAGAAGGTCTTTGGCTAATGAAGTTCGCAGATGACTACAAACTATGAGCCATAATCGAAACTACTAATGATGTGGACATCCTACAAAAGAGCCTCACTGAGAAAGATGCCTGGTGTCAAAACCATGGCCTCAAGCTCAATGCCAAAAAGTGCATTGTCATCCCCTTTGGTAAAAACTCTGTACCCATGAACTACAACATAGGCGGTAGTATACTTAACACCGAAAGTGTGATAAGAGACCTTGGGACACAAGTGGACAGTATTCTCTCCTTTGATAATCACATCGCCACAGTAGTCAGGAAATCCTTCTATGTGGCACACCTCATCACAAAAGGTTTCTCATGCAGAAAAAAAGAGGTCATTGTTCCCCTCAACACATCACTCATTAGATCCATTATAGAGTACAACGCCCCTTTTGGTATGTACCTCAAAAGACATCTACAACAACTGGAAAGGCCGCAGAAATACCTCACAAAGAGGATTATCGGCCTCAAACACATGCCCTACACAGACCGTCTCAAAAAACTCCAGCTTTACTCTGTCGCATATCGCCTACTCAGAGGTGATCTCTGCCTAACATACAAATCTATGTCAAACCCAGAGCTGTTGGACATGCTCCACTTGAAGAAATCCCAATCCCTCTGAGCTACACACTCTAGGGACCTAAACCTTCTCACCACAATAAACAGAACATGCCGGAGGGATAGATTCCTGTCCCAGAGACTTCCCATACTCTGGAATAAACTACCTATCTATATCAAACAAAGCTCCTCATTAGCACTCTTCAAGAAAAATCTTGATGATTGGATGAGAAATAGGAAATTCACCCCGGAGATCACTTCTGTGTCTCTGCTCGACAGTGGCACAGGAAAATACATTTCTTGGGTGGCAAAAGCCAGGGTATCTTTTTGGCTGGGCTTGTATAGGCCCCAGGGCTGATAGCCTAGTACCTTCCTATAAACCTATGAACCTTTGAGACTTGCCTTTTAGGTAATATGGGGACAGCAAGAGCCTTGGCCAGTATTCAGAAGCATAGGGGCGACAGGTGCAAACCATCTGTAGCGAAGCAATGATGCTTGTCTAAAATGTCATCACAGGCAGACAGAGACTGGATCCCCTTTGAATGACACCAGAAGCTCAGCCAATTGTTGAAGTTTATCATCTTTCTGTTATATTGCAGGGTTGGGAGGGTGGCTTAATGGCTAAGGTGTTTGCCTTACAAACACAAGGTGCAGGGTTTGAGTCTCACAAAGGGTAATTGGCTAGGCTTAAAATGGCTCGCAAGGGCAGTTAGCTTAGTACTGAACTATGAACTATGAACTATGAACCTATGTAGGTGAAGGTAAGACGCTACTCAAGGTCAGGGTCATATCAGCCTGGGCTACATGATCATAAAGCTACTATATATCTCTTGTCATGTTGTCCTGGGAGGTATGTCTTAGATCATTCACACTGACATGTACGAAGAACACGTCATATATGTACCTGCTCTGGAGTGATGTAAGTGCTTGTGTTATGTGGCAGATCATAGCACTTGACAGACAACTGACAGTAACCTTCCCCTTGTCCAGCCGAGTGAGTGGAACATCTGTGTGCCTGACTATGAAGTCACCTATTACTAGTGTGTTGGGTATGTTGTTTTGCCTTAGGGCCTGTTGTGAGGCACACTGCTTTGGTGTATTTTGTGTTTTCTGGTGTGTGCTTGGAGGTGCATGTTGCTTGCTTGTCTGCTCAGGAGGACACTCTCTCTTTTTCAGATTAATATTTGTATTCTCCGAGTATGGTAATGTGTATTTATGTGTGTGTTTTGCTGGTGCGTATATTGTAGGTCTATGTGAAACTGTTGGTGTTGTGGTTGTATGACCCTACTCCTCTTGACTGTATTGTCCAGTATTGGGTTGACAGAGCATAGCCACTGGTTTGACCCTCTGTGTGCCAGCATGTGGTGCATCAACCCATATATGGTCATAGCCCATGCATGTAATACACTCACAATACATCTAGTATGATAAGCCTGCTGAGGTTAGCAAATGTGAAAAAACCTTTGGGAAAACTGTCAGCAAGTAATATCTGTATTGCACCCTGTAACTCCATATTGCTTGCTGAAGTGTAAAGTCGTACTTAGTTTGGATTAAGAACCCCGCACTTGCCAACTGTGTGTGGTGTGTGTCTGTCTCTCCCTGGGAAAGAGCAACCTTTTTGGAGATTACTCACATCCCTTAAAAGTGGTATACTCATCTTTGTCAAGTCTGATGATGTCACCATCCTATAAATATACCTGTGGAAAGGAGAAATTCAAGTAATGTGTATAGCGTGTCATGTAAATGCGTGCTGCTGTAGTATCATAATGTAGTTAGGTAGGGGCTTGAATCCTGCACTTGTCAACTGTGTGTGTGCACCTACCTGGGAGAAGCACCCTTTCTGGAGAATACTCACACCCCTTAAAAGTGGTATACTCATCTCTGTCAAGTGTGATGATGTCACCATCCTACAAATATACCTGTGGAAAAGAGAAATCCCAATAATGTGTATAGCACATCTTGTAAATGCCTACTGCTGTAGTATCATAATGTAGTTAGGTGGAGATTTGAATCCTGCACTTGCCAACTGTGTGTATGTGTCTCCCTGGGGAGGAACAACCTTTTTGGAGAATACACACACCCCTTAAAAGTGGTATACTCATCTTTGTCAAGTCTGATGATGTCACCGTCCTACAAATATACCTGTGGAAAGCAAAAAATTCCAGTGATATGTATAGCATGTTGTGTAAATGCGTACTGCTGTAGTATCATAATGTAATTAGGTAGGGGTTTGAATCCTGCACTTGCCAACTGTGTGTGTGTATCTCCCTGCGGATGCACGACCTTGTTGGAAAATACTCACATCCCTTAAAAGTGGTATACTCATTTTTGTCAAGTCTGATGATGTCACCATCCTACAAATATACCTGTGGAAAGGAGAAATCCCAGTAATGTGTATACTTCTTGTGTAAATGTGTACTGCTGTAATATCATAATGTAGTTATGCAGGGGTTTGATCCCTGCACTTGCCAACTGTGTGGGCCTCCCTGTGGAGGAGCAACTTTTTTGGAGAATACTCACACCCCTTAAAAGTGGTATACTCATCTTTGATAAGTCTGATGATGTCACCGTCCTACAAATATACCTGCGGAAAGGTGAAATTACAGTAATGTGTATTGTGTAAATGCATGCTGCTGTAGTATCATGATGTAGTTAGGAAGGAGTTTGAATCTTGCACTTGCTGACTGTGTGCGAGTGTGTAACACCATTGGTCAATGTGGAGTGGGTTTTGATTTTCTAGTGTATGACATATCACAATGATAACTGTATGTGCATTACACATGTAAGGTAGCTGTAGGGCAAAGCCATATACATACATGTGACCTCAGTTATTTCATAGGTGGGTACTCTGTTTTCTCCATGAATGCATCTGTTATCCTTGCCAGAGCATACTGGCTTTCCAGACCTTAGGTCACTTCTGTATGCTAGTGACAAGCTTAGCCACTGCAGTGATCCCTGGGCTACGTCTTCTGTTTCACATCCACTAATCACAGTTTCTATTGAAGAGTGTGAGTGAGGGTTTATGCTTGAGGTATATTTGAATCCTGTTCCAAAGCAAGCAAAGTCTAGCAAGGATGACTACTCATTATAGGTGTGCAACAACCTCTGTGGTTCTGCATGCAAACTCTTTATTGCTTATGTGCTCCACGGAGGATTTCCAAAACCCTTTGATAATATGATTATCAAAGAGATGACTAAACACATGGCTCTATGTATACATTAGTACCTGTTCCACATTTTGGGGGCTACTATCTATGTTGTACTCTGGGGATACTTTGTTTTCTAAAAGTGGATAACTATACTTTCTTTGGCTTATAGCTTTACAGCATGAGTTTGAAACCAGGTATCTGTCTCTATGATACCCTTTTGAAGGATGTGTGTGTCATCTGGAGAATAAAGTATAGCCCGCAGTATGCATTTTCATCAAACATGGGCAGCCATATCCCTACTGTGTTTGCCTGTACCTAAGAAAGCTATTTGCCAAACAGGAGTGGTCCCAGGACTGAGTGCAGGTGAATGCCACTTGTTACTGGCATAGAATTGTATATGGAGGCTGCAAATGTTACTGTGTGTCTTACATCTGTCGTCAGTTGTCAATCCATCATCTAACAATTGTTTGTGGCCTGTCTGTTGAGGTTATGTATAATACCAGAATGTGGGATGGGTATGAATTACTGGTGAGCTGTAGCTTGGCTGTGTGGACCTCCCCTCCCTCACCTATAGCCTTGTTAACTGGCTTGAAGTCTACTAGGTGTAGGAGCCATGATCTGGCCTTTAGAGAACCTAAGTGGGTATGGTGCAGTGTTTGCAGGTTCATAATGTCTCTGTTAATGAGTTCCATAATGCTGTGCTCCATAGCCTTCCTGATAACATTTATCTGGCTTATATGGTGAGAGTTTCTAGGATCTGTTGTAGTTCTACCCTTAATCAATTTATGTTAACATTTGCACTGGATGTGATGAGGGTGGACAGGTTTATGAATAAGTATATTAGAGGGTCAGGCCAGGTTTGAAGGTTAGTAGACCAAGCCAGATAGGCAGGATTAAGTTGGTTTGTACATGTGCTGAGGAGGGATGCAGAGTATATTGTGAAATAGATGCTAAGGATGAAGCCGCCAGGTAACAGGAAAAGAGGAATGCCTAAGATGAGGTTTATGGCTGTGGTGAGAGAGGGCATGCAGGTGGATGGTGTGACAGTGCAAGATGCAGAGGGCAGGAAGAAATGGAAACAGATGATCTACCGTAGCATCCCCTAATGGGAGCATCCAAAAGGAGAAGAAGAAGAAGATGTTGTAGCTCAACCCTTGTGGAATGTGAACACCATTACTGTGCATCATTTCACATGTATGTAACCTGTATAGAGGCTGCATCTGGACAGAGTGTTTAGGTCAGTTGTGACTTCATATGTCAGCTTGTATATGACACAACCAGGGACACTGTCCAGTAAAATTGCCACTTTGGTTTGGACTTTGGTAAAGAGATGTTTTAACTAGAGTGTCTGTGAATTATCAGGTTTTACATTCTTCATGTCTGGAAATGTGGCCCTTGTGTAACTACAGGATGGTGAAATCCGCATTCAAACTGCCTGATAAGAAACAGGTAGTGTCAGTCAGATAAGTGTACTTTGTGACCCTTTACATTAACTGTGACCTGATCTGAGATTTCCCCTGTAGATTATACACAACACTAAAGAAAGCTTTAGTGTTGTCTTTGGAATCCTTGCAATTTTGTATTTTGAAGCTTGCCTTGTATGTTTATTGAGGGATTGTATTTTCCCAATGATACTGACCAGAGAGGTTATCCCTTCTTGGTATGTAACTCTTTTTTGGTACAACTTCACACCTTCTATTATATATTTAGTTTATGGCAGGGGTCCATGAGACTAATGCACTTTTACTGTATAAGTGAGAATTTCTTGTGTTTGTGATAGCACGGTCCATGCAACCCTGTAGCTGAACAGTGTGCATTACTAAAGGATTATGCAGCTGGAACAGTGTTAACCTTAGTAATGCAAACCAATGACAGATATCAACAACAGCATCACCCACAGCACAGTGTCAACCCGTGTCATACACGTACTCAAGTTCCAAAATGTGCGTAGTACAATGCATACTGGCCACCAATAGAAAATATGGAGTGTTAACACTGGCCAATACAGGGCATGTCACCCTGCCCATGTGTCCAATATGCATGTACATGTAGACAGTGCATGTCCACCATGTTCACAAATGGACACCTGCAAACCTGTGTTGCACACACCCGCACTTACTGTCCACTGTATAATGCATGCTGACACAACTACACACATCAGCCAAGTGGCACATGGGCAAACAAAACACAATTGGAATAAACACTGGTGAAAACAATACAACATTGCTAACTACAGTTTTAATGTATCATGCCTGATCAGCTACACCTTCAAGGATATCATTACACTTTACTGCTGACAACATACTACACATCCAACCATTGCTATACTTTAATAAAATCAGCCTGTGCATCAGCACCATGTTAGCCTGTTCCTGCATCAATGTTACAGATGACAGGAAGTGGCACAGGTTTCATCATATGCACAGGGTGTGTTGTTGGTTTGCCAGAGGCCTACACTGAGCCATACAATCGACATGTGTGTGTGAGTGTGTGTGTGAGGGCCATGAGTACTGTTATGGGCCAATGTTGATGTAATGTGTGCGGGTATGAGTTTGCCCTAGGTTTCTGGTTTATGTGTGTGTGTCTGCATGCACACAGTTCCACCATGTGGCTGCCATATACAGGGATTTGTGAGACAGCTACAGACTCTACCTGGCAGGCTTTACAGATATGGAACCTGTGCCTGGCAGGGGTGCTACAGACAGTATCAGGTACTAATCCAGATTGGGTACTATCAGAAGAGGTTGACATATGTCCACTGGATCCAGGTCCCTGCTGGGACTGGCCAGAGCCACGTGCACGTGGTCTACTAGGACAGTCTATGGACAGCCCCCCAACATTGCTGGGGCTGGTACTGGCACTACAGGAGTGGCTGTGACTTGCTGGATGTCCACGGCAACTTACAGCTGCTAATGTTGCTGGCATACATCCACTTCGACATCTCAACCAGCCTGCACTGTCCTGACACATGGACATGACATTGTGGAGGACATCCAATGTCTCACCCCAATGTCTATCAATGACCTCAGTGTAGTTACATTATGGAACCTGCTAGGTCACGGATACTGTCATTTACAGAGGTATAATGAGCCTTCTGTGCCCTTAGCCCCTGTCTGGTGTACCACTCCATTCGTGTCTGTGACTCCATGAAAGCCTGGAACATGCGTGTGGTAGAAAGAGGTGTGGAACATCTGCCAGGGGCATGATGACAAGCAGTGCTCTGATGAGAACCCCTGGACATCTGCCTATGTGGTACCATTGCAGACATCTTGCTATGGCTGCTGTGTCCTGATACATGTGCCATAGATACCACACTGTCCGGGACAGTGCCAACCATGCACTGTCCCTCAGCTAAGGGCAATGGTGATGATGGATGTACAGGCAGTATGACTGTGTGCATGGATGGGGTGGAGACTTGTGTACTGTCAATTGGTGGTCCAACAACAGACTCTGACAAAATTGCCTGTGCCTCAACACACCTATCCTCATCATCACTGTCTGTCTCAGTGACATCAGGTTCCCTGCTGTACTGAACAAGCCCCACCTCGACACCTGTGAGAGGAAAACAGGAAACACACTTTAAGACCTGAACATGACTTCAGACCACATGCACACATGCGCACATGCACACATGTGCACATGCACACATGCACACATGCACACATGCACACATGCACACATGCACACGTGCACACATGCACACGTGCACACACACAAAACTACACTCCTCCCTAAAACAGACACACACAACACCAGCAATCACAGAACATACACAATAGCAGGTGATGGTGGGGTATAGTATCACAAGCAAAACAGTCATATCACACATGTCAGCATGCAGGACATGTGTTGCTCAACAGCATGCAGTGCAAGTGTAGTCAGTCCTTGTTACTACCAGTATACATGGCTTTGATGCATGTGTTTTGTTATTAGGTGATAGCCCTCCCCCTGGAACACAATGCATACATGGATACAACATTGCTGTGCAGGTATTCATAACCCTGAAATGTGCTGTGCACCATAACTCACACGTGTACATACCATTGCTGGATGTGTGTCAGATAGGTATCCAATGCTTATTACAGCCTCTGTGTCTTTAGCAAATAATTGTGGACACATTTTAGCACATGCATGATGAGTATTCAGACAACATCATCAGTGGTGCATGGATAATTGATGGAATACCATTTGGCCACATACACAATGTACGGTACTTATGGTGAGTGTAGATCATATTGTGGTCATGCCAGTCTCATCCATGACATGGCATGCTAAAACACTACTGCATATTTAAACACTGCACATACCCAATATGTGTCATATGACCTAGCCACTCAATAGCATCACAAGACATATATGTGTCAGTTGTGCAAATGGTGATTGATATGCATACTGTTTAGAGGTGCATATGTGTGCACAGCCAACATTAAGGTGTATAGCAATGAAAGCTATATGTAGTACTGTGGCTCCAATAACTGGATGGGGGTATAGTACCATAGGCCATCATCATGAAGCATCAGGTGGTCACTCAAGACTACAAATGTTTCACAAACCAGCACTAATCATGCTGTGCTGGAACTGTACTACCTTGGCTAAGTTCGCCATTTCACAACCAGTTGTTACGTGAGTTTGTAAGGAGGCCAATAAGGAGCATTCTCTGACATGAATGTGTAGTGTGTTGCAGAGTGTTTAAATGCCCCATGATAGGCCTCTACCCCAAGGTATATTATGTGTAATGTGTGGATGAGATTTTGGATACTGGAGAGTGTCTTTACAGAGGGTTTGGGAATCATTTATGTGTAACATGTTAAAATGCTCTGTGTATGGCATAGATGTGTATGTTATGTGCATGTTGAGTATCAACTGTGCCTATCCAATGGTCACTACAGTCTAGCCACATTTGTTTGAGATGGTCTGGGTAGTGCATGTATTTGAGGCAGCTAATCACATTAGTGAGATGTATGTGCTCTTACACCAAACATGCACAGCATGCATTATGGGTAGGTGTGTTACATGTGTACATGGCCTACACCTTAACTATGGCATGCACTTTTTATTTACAATAATAAATGTAGAACACACTCACCAACATCTGTCCGCTGCATTGATGTCACCCCAGAGGGACCTACATAGAGATGAGACAGTTTGTCAGTGGCCACAACTGTGGCATTGCTACTGTGTGTTTGCAATCTTACAGTACAACAACAGTTTACATTCACAGGGCTACATATTATGTTCCAAATGATCAGTATTGCACAACAACAGGCTCCACATATTTGAATGACACACTCCACATCTCACATATGCATGATCTACCAATACAGATAACAGTAGTCTACAGATATGCCATGTTACCTGCATGCTCCATGTGTGCTTGCTGGGTTGCTCCCACCTCCATCATGGTGTATGTCTGCTGCTTTTGTTGCTGGACAGGTGCCACCAGGCTCAGGAGCAGCTCCTCCACTCTGGTGAGGGGGGAATGGATATTAACACCACCTCCTGTTGCAAGCTGTTGTCTATGCACATCAGCAGCACACTGACGGACATGTCTGAGAAGATCACTGCAGTGGTGGCGTACCTGCTCATATGTCCGGTTATGCAGGCCTACCTCATTGACCCTGCAGACAACATCTTGCCACATTGCAGTACGCTTTTGCTGGTCCTGGCTGGTTTGTGAGAACATGAGACGGTAGTGCTGAATCATACTGCTAGTAATGATATCATCTTCAGCACTACTGTTACTGGGGTTCCTGTGATGGGCCATGATCCCTGGAAGACATAAATACAAAAATATGTCTGAGCAAGTCATATGGCACATTTAACATTATACAGTACAGATATCACTGAACTGCCATATATAGCAACCTATAAGCTAACCGAGAGTGAAACACTGTAACTGCCACTTATCACTGCTCACCCCACAACTGCTTGAAAGTGCCTTGCTCACTTTCTATCTAATGAACCATGTTCTGCACAGCAACAAAATAAAATCACTATATAAGACTATACAAGAGTACCTGGCACACTGTATGCAACACAATGCACCACCTAGCAACAGCAGATATACATCAAGCTGATGTGTGAAGAAATATATCATCCATCACAATCAGTGTAAGGTCCAGTAAATGTATTACTATTATACCACACAACTTGTTAATGCCAAGCCCGTGGCCAAAATATGTGCACAATTGGGAATAGAGGTTGCATACTGCTGTAGTACACTATGAATGTTGCTAGATACGCAGTTATATGTTTTACCACACATATGTCAAAGGACATGTTACAGACATACCCACACACACATCAGACATAATTACAGGACACAAAGATATGACAACCCAGATAAGCTTTCAGTGTGTACTATACGGTACTGTGTGTCAGTACTTACACAACCTTAATCTTGAGAAATGTAATCTGTGATGAATACAGGGACCACACAAAACAGTGGATGCAAGCAATGTGGACATACACCATACTTTGCTGTACAGGCCCAGAGCTTCAAGTAGTACTACAGTACACACAGGATTTGCAATCAACATCGGTACCAATCAATAATCATAGATGTAGTGCTTTAGCCTCTAATGACACACCCTAGTTAAAACCAAGGGACTTAATCACACTGTATGCAATAGCACTTGTTCTGCCTAGCAACAGAATATACAGCTTTTGCTAGGATCAAAGCAAGGACCCATAATACCATGACATAAACAGTTTCCCACTAAGCTATCCCACAGATACATATCTTTGATGTATTCATAAACATATTGACCATCACAGTCAGTCAACAGTACAGAGAATCTATTGCAACAAGTAGATGTAGGTGTGTATGCGTATCTATAACTATATATATATATATATATATATATATATATATATATATATATATATATATATATATATATATATATATATATATATATATATACATATACACATCCATTGGTCTACATATACTGATATATATGTAGGCACATATACATTTCACCTTTCATAGTGAGAATATCAATTATACAGAGGATGTAAGGTGTACAGTAATGTAATAAAATTGCACAGTCTTGGGATAAATGCATTGAAGGTGTTCACAGCCCAGGTAGCTTTAGTAGGCCTTACTGGCTTCAACATTGCAAACTGAACAAACCACCCACAGTGTTTAACCACCACATGTCATATACCAGCACTGTATGCTGTCTTGTTTGTCACACACTAAAACCTACATACAAATATGTGCATACTAACCTTCGCCAACATATATATCTCCCTCCTTCACAAACATTTGCAATATGTCCCCTGCTCTATGCACATATACAGATGTGAATATATGACACATATATATTTCTCCGTATGTGTGTGGCATACACACACAAGGTCCACACTGTTGTAAGTTCCTGGACCTCACAGCTGAACTGTTGGGCCTTGCTGCAACACAAACAGGTGTCACATATGAACACACACTAACATTAGGGGGGTATATATGGCAACAGATGCTATATAAGCATACTAGACTGCTACAGCAGTTGCCAATGCTAAGCTACACTTTAATATGACTATCATGCATGTGTTGTTCTGTCACACCCATGTTTATATAATGTTAGCGCTAATCACCCCAACAGCCACTGGCCACTCTACTGTACAGAACACAGATAACATGGATCAGATCTTTGACATTTAATGCTGAGCTACACATTTCACAGGTATGTCCCACTGCCCACAGGTACACACAGTATTGTCCATAGCAGTAGTTAAGCAGAACATCTGTGCATAAAGAAGTACTGCTGCCACATATGATTGGTTCACATTATGTAGACTATTCTTCAATAACATCTACTACATGCCAGTAAATATACATACCTTTCCTTTGTAAGATTTGGTAATATTTCTTTTTCCTTTTCTCTGTCTCTCTCTCTCTCTCTCTCTCTCTCTGTCAGTTTCTGCAATAGAGTGATCGAGTTTGTTGGCAGATATTGCAGCCTGCTTTTGTAGGAATTTGCATATGAGCATGTGATGGCCTCTGCACCAATTGTTGGCCACCATTTGCTAATTGCATGCAGCCTGCTGTGTAGTAATTGCAGTAATCACTGTCATAGCAACACAGTACTATAAATTGCTGACTCATGTAGGCTTGGCCCTTTCAGCTTTCCAAGATGGAGATCATCCTTGTTTGCTGTGGACATCATTGTTTAAGACAGAAGGTTGGTATAGTTATTATATCAGAAGCCAGGGGTGTAACCAGAGATTTACATTTTGTACTCAGACCTAATGTTGCTGCTTCCAGTACCCACTTGTCAGTGTAGAAATGTTCTCACCCCTCAAAATGCTACCCCAGGATACATGGAAAGATGTACTTTATTTTCACCTGTTACAGTTAACTGCCATACTAAGCTAGTTATTGAGATGTATTCCTATGGCACAATAATTGTTTGTGAACTGCTATACTCTGAATATTCATTTACTCAGTTCTAAACAGTTTGTGCTTTTTTAGTGTTGACATTAGCACAAGCTGCTCAGAAAAACTGGACACATTTCCGTACTGTGAGTATGCTTACCTACATCCTTGGTAGACCCTGCACACACAGGTATATTCTACATTTGGGTAGGGTTGCAGAAGTACAGAGAGTGTAAGTACTATTGTGTGGATTTTATCTTGCTGGACTTACAGGGTTGCTGTGTACATGTTAGTTTATCAAGGCATGTAGTCTGTCTGCATAACTCCCGACTGTGGACCTATCCACATGATAGCCAGAGAATAGCCTGTTATTTTTTGTCTGTGCACCACACAGGTCTTTTCAGCAATAGAGCAATGGCATTCTTATAGTTGGTTGCTACCAGTACATGGCTACATCCATTTGTATTTCAGTGTTGTATTCCTCCATAAGGGTATGCTTCCAAAACTCCTTCCAAATCTATTTGCACAGTGTGTAACAGCAGAAAGGCTGATATGCCTCTGTGTTTCTACCTCTGCCAGACCTCTTAACCAATCAGGTACATAATTGACCAGACTCAGGGAAAAGTCAAGAAAAAGTCAGGGACAATCAGGGACACCTTTAAAATATTAGTGCCATTAAGTTGAGACATTGACAGAATCAGAGCATATGAATTAATACACCTTTTCTGAAGTAAAAGAAGTATCTAACTCTTAATTTTTGTCATTATTCATTAAGTGTAATTCACTACCTTTCTGGCCAAAGTCAGTAGTTTTCGGAGGGATTTAGAGGGACAGAGCTAAAATTTGTGTCAAAATCAGGGACATCCCTGAAAATTAGGGACAGTTGGGAGGTATGGCCTCTGCCCTACACAGATATGCCAGTGTTTGTCCTGCTGTGATACTGTGCGGGATTGTAAAGTGATGGTGTAACATTATTTCCTGCTAGAATGGCTGCTTCTCTTATCACAGTCATGTAATGTAATCCCACAACAACTGTTGGTCATCAGCCACAGAACAAGTTGTGTTGTATGGTATTCCTATTTTTCCTTTGCATTCACTCATTCTGATTCATGATATATTTATTTAAGCACCAACTAGATGTATATCTACCGTGGCTTAGTGGTATTGTGTGCAAGGTCCGGGTTCGAGACTTACAGAGGTGTTTTATTTTTCTCCTGAGCAGAACAAGGGCCCTCACATATAGAGTGACTAAGGCAGTTTTAAGCAGTTGTAAGTGGGTTTGTGTGGGTTTGCGTACTGCTGCGCATTGCTTAGCCAAGCACAAACAAGAGCAAACTCTCGCAAACCTGCTAACTACTGCTTAATAGTGCTTTCTCCGCTAACCCCATGTTCATTTCTTTGAAAGAAAAGAAAATGGGGAGATAGGAAAGTGGTGAAAAAGGGCACAAAGAGGGAAAGACAGTATGGAAAATAGCTCGGGATGTGCAGGACGGGTGTAGGGAAGGTCCACAGCGGCCCATTTCTTCAACAGCAACAGCTGTGCATATGCAATAAATTTGGAGGTAGATATGAAACCTTCAACCCCTGAGATAGGGGTGAAGACAAGAAAGTATGTTGTAATGCCAATTAAATAACATTTCATGTGTCCAGTGGACATGTGTGCAAAATAGGCAGCTATGTATGGGGTGTAATTTTTTTTGGGAGAAGATTGCCTTTTTTTTTCAGGTGAGAGTGGAATGTGGGGTAGGGGAAGTAGGTATATTTGGGAAGGTAGGTTGTGGAGGTAAACAGACAAGACAAACAAGACACATACAGGGGCGGTATATGACACGTGGTGGGTGAACACCTTTGACGGGGAGGGATGTTTGGAAATCGCAAGCCCATGAGCCCCCAGATGGAACAGTGGGACTGAGGTCCCCAACCATGGGCAGTCACCACTGCACCTTCATGGCCCAGAGGGTGGCTGTGCTGGGGGCTGTGTAGGAGGGGCAGGCTGACCGGGGGTTGCACCACTTGGGCCTCAAGCTGGCGTAGAGGTTCTGCAACAGAACATTCAATCTCTCTACGCACCACAGCCCGGACCATTCGAAGGGTGATAGGTGCCCCTCCTCCACCCACACTTCCACAGGGGGGCCGAGACTCATCCCCTGCAGCGCTTCCACCCGAAGGTGGCACAGGGCCAACAGAGGAGGAGGTCCCAGGCTGGGCACCAGATCTGCTGGTGCCAGGTGCCATGGCCAGCTGAGGTGGGACAGGTGGGTCCGCTGGGACCGGCCTTCCCATACTAACTATGTTTTGGAGAGTTTAATAAAGATATGGGTTAGTAACAGTCAACAGCATTCCCAATTAGTTATAACAGCATGCAGAAGTATTCCCATTAACCCAACACACCAGATTTTCAACAGTTGAAAAGCAAGCACAACACATGCATATATAGAACAATAGTGGACATTACAACAGCATGCAGGTTTAATTGATGGCAACAGGCCACCAATATTGTGGTATTTCAACAGGGCACATGCATAGAAATAAATGCAAATATTTATAAACCAATAGGACATATGTCCTAACAAATGTTTTGAGATTAGACATACCGTTTGAGGTGTGGAATTGCATCTTTATGGACATACAGTAGGGTGGAAAAAGATGGCTCAATTAACAACTTATATATCCTTCTAGTTTTCACTACATTCCTATTAACTGCAGTTATATGTCCCTTACATGTATTATTACACTACCTAATGTCCTTATATTGTGCAATTGGATTTTGCTAGATCATTATACACATGAGCTGTAGCTTACATACAAACTGTCCAAGATGCAGATGTTACTACAACTTATTTTGAGAGTTGCTCACACACACTACTGCTAATATGGTACACTGACAGCTCTACTTTCATATAATTATCTAGATATGTTCAGGTGAAGGTATCAGTTATATGTTAACAGCTCCCTATATTTCTGACAGCACACTGACATTTCTGGGGAACACAGTACCAAGCTACTCATGTGCCAGATTAACCTGTACATGCTGGACATGAACCAAGAGTTGAGGGCTGTAAATATGCATAAAAGCTACTGGCACTCCCTTCATCCATGTTATATGGGCCTACCCAAGTGTGGGTTGACACTGCTTAATACAACACTACTATTTGTAGAATGCAACAGTACAACAACATATCAAAGAAAATGACACAGACGCACTCCAGGAATTATACATTTATTAAAGGATTATCACACCTTTATTTATTGGGTTAAAACACTTTTGAAGGCTCTCTCATTTATTTTATATAATGGTACATGCAGAATAATTACTAACCTGCCCGATGACACAGCTTATGCATCCTATCTTCATGGACTTGCTGGTTCATAGCCCGGGCACCTGCAGCTGTGAAGTAAATGCAGTGATATTGAGACATACCTGTCCATAGTATAGACAAGCATAGCAATTCTTAACTACTTAATACAATGGCTACTTACTCAGTACTGGTGCATTAGGCATCGCACGGGATTCCTGGAGACACTGGTCCAGAGTATCCTCCCTACGTCGCTTCAGGTCAGAATAATGGTGCCTGTCCTGACCTGCTCACCAGTCTGAGGAACACCAGTGGCACTGGTGAGATCATGGGCAAGACTGTTCCAGGCCTCTGTTTTATATCGGGTACCCTGGTACTGGCCCCACAGGAGTCTTTCCTCATGATTGTGGACAAGGAGCCAAACCATTACTTTAGACTCCTCAATGCCCCAGTGTTGCACTCTAAATCGAGTGTCTTCTCCAACACTGGCCATGCTGACTGCAGAAGGAAGCTACAACCAGTTATAGCAAGTATTCCTGCCTGTGGAGCTTAAATCTGCCTCATTTCCGCACTTATTTGTGATTGGCCACTTTTGGAAAAACTCAGCTGTAGGCACGCCTGCTTAGCTGATGTTGGCAATGTTTAAAATTCCTTTTATAGATGTATGTCTGTTGAAAGTGCATGTTTATGAAATGCTGTCATGGCTTAGTGGTTAAGTACTGTGACTATAGTGCACAGTATCCTGAGTTCGAGCCCTACTGGGCAGACCTGACTGGTTAAGGTACAGTAAAGGAGGTGTGGCTGTGTTTAACCGACTTTGCCCAACATTGCTCAATGTTGCTCGACGTTGCCCGACATTGCGCTGGTTAGCGCGGTGCACAGCTACGCAAATACGTTGTGATTGAGCTGGTTAGCGCGGTGTGCAGCTACATGCAAAGACATTGCACTGGTTAATGTGGAGCGCAGCTACACGCAATTGGATTTAAATATGCTCAATACTGGTAAAATGTGCTTAGCAGTACTTTATATTGCTTAAAATAGGGTACTCATGCCTCAGAATGCATAACCATTTCACCTTCATATATGTATAATTCGTTCACTACTACATTTAACATTTCAATGCTTTTTACAAAACTTATACATAAAAAATGTCAGGAAATATTTTTGTATACAGATTTCCAACAGAAAATGGAATGTGCAGTAGTGGGACTCGAACTGGGAATGCCTCCTGTTTGTACGAAGTCTCTAACCACTACGCTATTGCTATTTTGCTTAATTTGCATATATATTTCTTATTATCCTCTTCTGGTGTCTAAGCTGCTAACTGTAGCTAAGCAATGGGCAAACCTGCGCAAACACGTGCAAATGTGGGTAGCTATATCGGATGAAATAAAAAAAAATAAAAACTCTTTTTATTTTTAATTTTGTCAGTTGTTTAACATATGAGGGAGTGTAATGTTACATTGTGCACATGTGAGCGGACTCACTCATGTAACTCAAAATTGCGGTGTTTCTTCATTGCAGGGCGTAGATTTTTGGACTGCTCGGCAGTCCGACACGCCCCCTACACTCGTCCATGCTCCATGTAAGCTTTAGAGTTGAGGCAGAGTGCCCTCATTAATATGCATGGCACACTGCCATCATACTCTTAGACTGGCGCTTCCATGTAAGACTAATCTAGTCTTACACAGAAGATTAGTAAATCCGGGGGTGAAAGTATAACGACAAAACTGTAGTTACTCCAACTAAGCATCAAAAGTGAAACTGACCATAATGCTTAAAAATATATTTGCACCAGGGTGCATCCTGCAACTACCCACATACTTCTTTGCTACCTTCCAGTTATAAGACTGCTGAACCACAGAATAAGGAGGATCCTCCATGATACTACAATTTCAAGTTTAGTATACATATTCCTTTGCTAGCAGTTTTATAATGACCCTTTCAATGTCTCGTATTACTGCCATAAATGTTTGCCTGACCCCTGACCTTTGGCTGATTATACTTCTCCTCATGTTTTCTTCACGATCATTATAATTGAGAACCCTGACTTAGACATATGGTGTCAAAACTTATGGTACACATTGATGAGCATGAAATTGGCTATCAAATAACTTTTACTGTTTTGTAAGAAAGGAAGGAAGATTACATGTTAATAAGAATCATGGCATCTTTAAGTTATTTGTTAAAATTATTCTCTGATAATTACTTCATTAATTCATTAATTAAAATAATAAGACATTAGAACTTGCACTAATATATGTATGGGATATATTATTGCTTACTTTTAAATTGCATTTTCTACGATTCTAAAATCTATGGGAAAACCTTAGAAATTACTATGTAAAATGAAGATGTTCCGATAACATCCAGTGTGCCAATAGTTAAAAAAGTAGAAGCAAGAAAATGAAATATAGTTTTCAAAGAAAAGGGTCAGAAGTATTATTAATCCATGAAATCGCTACACTCATTGATTATAATGGTTTACGTAGTGAAATGCACAAAGTCATAAAATACCAGGATATGCAAGCAGAAATTAAAGGAATGTGGGATAAAGGCATTCAGATTTTTCCAGGAGTAGTAGGAGCAACATGACTAATAAAACAAATTTGTAGGTGTACATGGCAAACATCAAACACTGAAGTAATATTAAATTCTTGAACTCGCATCGTATCTTGACTCAGAAATTCTGTCCCTTCTTGTTACAGTATTAGAAACCCAAAACATTTGAAGAAATTAAAAAGAGGGATAAATGGAGCATAAAGAGTAGCTAAACCTCATCCCTACATGAAACCTTATTAAAAGAGTCAAGCTATTTCCGCAGATAGGCTTCTTCAGGACACCTGAAAATCACAGTGTTTCCATCGTATTTAATGACATAATGCAACTGTTGTCAATCAACATACTTGAGTCAGCTAAAGAAAACCATTTTGTATGCATATTCTTATACCTTAAATGTGGTCTCACATTACATTTGCCATTTAGTAATATCACCGGATTCCAAAAGAAATGTCCGCTCAGTGAAATGCACCAAAATAGGACTTTAGTGAGCTAAAGTAAGATGCGATTCCAATACCATCTGAAAGTCAGGTGCATATGCTAATAAGTATGGCATAGGATAATTATGGATTCTGGACTTTGTTTTCCCCAAAGGGGATTACTATGCATTCTTTCACATTGAGCTTGAGGCCATGATTCTGTCACCACACATCTGTCTCATATAGTCCCTTCTGGAGAATATTTGTGTCATCCGGGGAATCTATTATGGCAAACACTTTACAGTTCCCAGCAAAATTAGTCAACCACAACCCTCCTGTGTTGGCATGTACTTTTGAGAAATCTATACCAAAGAGGAGGGACCCCAGGACTTGACCCTGGGGGACACCAGTTGTTACTGGTGTATAATCTGACATGTAGCCAGCAACTCTTAATTTGTGGGATCTATCTGTGAGCCAGTTTGCAATCCATCTTGTGATGTATGGATTCATGCCCGGGTTGGTGAGTTCATCTTTGATACCTGACTGGGGAATGGTGTCAAAGGCCTTAGCGAGGTATAGGTAGGCTGTGTGGAGCTCCTTTCAGTCATCTGTAGGTTGGATAATTGTCTCAAGGAAATCCACCCAGTTCAGGAGGCGTGATCTGCATTTGACGAAGCCAAACTGGGTGTGCTCAACTGTGTGAAGGTCCCCAATGACTTTATTGTTGACTTCCATTATGATTGGCTCCATTGCCTTGCAGATCAGACTTGTCAGGCTCATAGATCATGAATGCCAAGGGTCTTTTGTGGCCCCACCCCTGTGGAGTGAGAAGAATGTTGCTGTGCAACATTCTATGGGTACATATCCTGTAGAGAGGATGTAGAGAGAGGTGCAGGTATCCTTGATGAATATGGATACATCCCCACCCTATGTGCTATGATCCAGGTTCTGATGCTGGAAGGTATGGAATGAGTAGTATCCTGGTAGTGCTGGTGTGCTCTCTGGAGCCTTGAACTAGGTTTCTGTTACTGCACAGATATCAATATTCTCCATACTGAGAAGTGCCTCAAGTGTGTGCATTTGGAGGCTGAGACTTCTGGCAATGAGTAGCATTTAGCTCACTTTGTGGTTATTTCTGTTGGTTACGGGGTCTGGTTTGTCCTGAGTGACCGGTGTTCCACACCTGAAGTCAATGCCTCATTGGTCCGATCTGACCATAAGCTAATTATCCTACATATCCACATTCTGCCTCCACCCCCCATTAAGGAAATCATGTTAAAAAATTTCTCCAAAGCCAACTTCATGCTTCTTAAGAAAAAAGTGTTGAACTTTATGACACCCATGCAGATGGACAATACAGTTCTGACTACTGAATCCTACACAATTGCACTTTATAAGCACTTACATGAGTGCATGAATCATGCTATCCTAAACAGAACCAAGATGCTATCCTCCAAGAAAAGGAAGCCAATCTGGTGGTCCCCTGCCATAAACAAACTGTACAACAGAAGGAAGAAGCTATTGCAAAAGAGGGTAAAATCCCATGAGTGGAGGAGCTCCCTGGTCAGCCTCAGTAAGAAGCTGTGATCCCTGATAAAACCCTCCAAAGCTAGTTACGAAAAAAGAATCACTACTGATTCTAAAGACAGCCACAAAGCATTCTATAGCTATGTCAAGAATCTCAATGGCAACACTCAGATCTGCTTTGAATTACAGCACAATGGCACTAAATATACAGACCCAACTGATATTGCCAACATCCTGACAGATAGGTTCAGTGCTAACTTTACCCCCCTCTCACCCATGAAAGAGCCCATCTCTATACTAGAAGAATACAAAGTTCCTGTCATCACGGCTGCACAGGTAAAAACCACACTCTCCAAAGCCAAGAACACAGCATCCATGGGACCAGACAATATCCCAGGCTGCGTTCTACATGAACTACAGAATGAACTGGCACCACACCTAAGTACCATGTTCAGTCATAACCTCACCTCAGGCTTTGTGCCTGCTGAATGGCGTACAGCGACGGTTATCCCACTACACAAGGGGGGAGCCACCACAGACCCCGGGAACTAGCACTCCATTAGCCTGACAAGCCTGATCTGCAAGACCATGGAACATATCTTCATGGAACTTATAAACAAAGACATTGGTAATCTCCATACTCTGGACCCCAACCAGTTTGGTTTTGTAAAAGGCAGATCATGTCTCCTAAATCTGATAGACTTCTTTGAAGCAGTCACCAAAGCCATAGATGAGGGTAAAATGGTTCACACAGCTTATCTAGATTTCGCCAAGGCTTTCAACACCATCCCCCACTCTGGAATTATAGATAAACTCACTAAACTAGGTATAAATCCCTATGTCACAAGATGGGTTGCCAACTGGCTCACTGACAGAACCCACACTGTGAAAGTAGCAGACTCCAAATCCGACTTCAGACCAGTGACATGTGGAGTACCACAGGGTTCAGTCTTGTGTCCTCTCCTGTTTGGTATCTACTTCTCTGAAGTACAGGCTAACACAGAAGGTCTTTGGCTAATGAAGTTCGCAGATGACTACAAACTATGAGCCATAATCGAAACTACTAATGATGTGGACATCCTACAAAAGAGCCTCACTGAGAAAGATGCCTGGTGTCAAAACCATGGCCTCAAGCTCAATGCCAAAAAGTGCATTGTCATCCCCTTTGGTAAAAACTCTGTACCCATGAACTACAACAAAGGCGGTAGTATACTTAACACCGAAAGTGTGATAAGAGACCTTGGGACACAAGTGGACAGTATTCTCTCCTTTGATAATCACATCGCCACAGTAGTCAGGAAATCCTTCTATGTGGCACACCTCATCACAAAAGGTTTCTCATGCAGAAAAAAAGAGGTCATTGTTCCCCTCAACACATCACTCATTAGATCCATTATAGAGTACAACGCCCCTTTTGGTATGTACCTCAAACGACATCTACAGCAACTGGAAAGGCCGCAGAAATACCTCACAAAGAGGATTATCGGCCTCAAACACATGCCCTACACAGACCGTCTCAAAAAACTCCAGCTTTACTCTGTCGCATATCGCCTACTCAGAGGTGATCTCTGCCTAACATACAAATCTATGTCAAACCCAGAGCTGTTGGACATGCTCCACTTGAAGAAATCCCAATCCCTCTGAGCTACACACTCTAGGGACCTAAACCTTCTCACCACAATAAACAGAACATGCCGGAGGGATAGATTCCTGTCCCAGAGACTTCCCATACTCTGGAATAAACTACCTATCTATATCAAACAAAGCTCCTCATTAGCACTCTTCAAGAAAATCTTGATGATTGGATGGGAAATAGGAAATTCACCCCGGAGATCACTTCTGTGTCTCTGCTCGACAGTGGCACAGGAAAATACATTTCTTGGGTGGCAAAAGCCAGGGTATCTTTTTGGCTGGGCTTGTATAGGCCCCAGGGCTGATAGCCTAGTACCTTCCTATAAACCTATGAACCTTTGAGACTTGCCTTTTAGGTAATATGGGGACAGCAAGAGCCTTGGCCAGTATTCAGAAGCATAGGGGCGACAGGTGCAAACCATCTGTAGCGAAGCAATGATGCTTGTCTAAAATGTCATCACAGGCAGACAGAGACTGGATCCCCTTTGAATGACACCAGAAGCTCAGCCAATTGTTGAAGTTTATCATCTTTCTGTTATATTGCAGGGTTGGGAGGGTGGCTTAATGGCTAAGGTGTTTGCCTTACAAACACAAGGTGCAGGGTTTGAGTCTCACAAGGGGTAATTGGCTAGGCTTAAAATGGCTCGCAAGGGCAGTTAGCTTAGTACTGAACTATGAACTATGAACTATGAACCTATGTAGGTGAAGGTAAGACGCTACTCAAGGTCAGGGTCATATCAGCCTGGGCTACATGATCATAAAGCTACTATATATCTCTTGTCATGTTGTCCTGGGAGGTATGTCTTAGATCATTCACACTGACATGTACGAAGAACACGTCATATATGTACCTGCTCTGGAGTGATGTAAGTGCTTGTGTTATGTGGCAGATCATAGCACTTGACAGACAACTGACAGTAACCTTCCCCTTGTCCAGCCGAGTGAGTGGAACATCTGTGTGCCTGACTATGAAGTCACCTATTACTAGTGTGTTGGGTATGTTGTTTTGCCTTAGGGCCTGTTGTGAGGCACACTGCTTTGGTGTATTTTGTGTTTTCTGGTGTGTTCTTGGAGGTGCATGTTGCTTGCTTGTCTGCTCAGGAGGACACTCTCTCTTTTTCAGATTAATATTTGTATTCTCCGAGTATGGTAATGTGTATTTATGTGTGTGTTTTGCTGGTGCGTATATTGTAGGTCTATGTGAAACTGTTGGTGTTGTGGTTGTATGACCCTACTCCTCTTGACTGTATTGTCCAGTATTGGGTTGACAGAGCATAGCCACTGGTTTGACCCTCTGTGTGCCAGCATGTGGTGCATCAACCCATATATGATATGGTCATAGCCCATGCATGTAATACACTCACAATACATCTAGTATGATAAGCCTGCTGAGGTTAGCAAATGTGAAAAAACCTTTGGGAAAACTGTCAGCAAGTAATATCTGTATTGCACCCTGTAACTCCATATTGCTTGCTGAAGTGTAAAGTCGTACTTAGTTTGGATTAAGAACCCCGCACTTGCCAACTGTGTGTGGTGTGTGTCTGTCTCTCCCTGGGAAAGAGCAACCTTTTTGGAGATTACTCACATCCCTTAAAAGTGGTATACTCATCTTTGTCAAGTCTGATGATGTCACCATCCTATAAATATACCTGTGGAAAGGAGAAATTCAAGTAATGTGTATAGCGTGTCATGTAAATGCTTGCTGCTGTAGTATCATAATGTAGTTAGGTAGGGGCTTGAATCCTGCACTTGTCAACTGTGTGTGTGCACCTACCTGGGAGAAGCACCCTTTCTGGAGAATACTCACACCCCTTAAAAGTGGTATACTCATCTCTGTCAAGTGTGATGATGTCACCATCCTACAAATATACCTGTGGAAAAGAGAAATCCCAATAATGTGTATAGCACATCTTGTAAATGCCTACTGCTGTAGTATCATAATGTAGTTAGGTGGAGATTTGAATCCTGCACTTGCCAACTGTGTGTATGTGTCTCCTGGGGAGGAACAACCTTTTTGGAGAATACACACACCCCTTAAAAGTGGTATACTCATCTTTGTCAAGTCTGATGATGTCACCGTCCTACAAATATACCTGTGGAAAGCAAAAAATTCCAGTGATATGTATAGCATGTTGTGTAAATGCGTAATGCTGTAGTATCATAATGTAATTAGGTAGGGGTTTGAATCCTGCACTTGCCAACTGTGTGTGTGTATCTCCCTGCGGATGCACGACCTTGTTGGAAAATACTCACATCCCTTAAAAGTGGTATACTCATTTTTGTCAAGTCTGATGATGTCACCATCCTACAAATATACCTGTGGAAAGGAGAAATCCCAGTAATGTGTATACTTCTTGTGTAAATGTGTACTGCTGTAATATCATAATGTAGTTATGCAGGGGTTTGAATCCTGCACTTGCCAACTGTGTGGGTCTCCCTGTGGAGGAGCAACTTTTTTGGAGAATACTCACACCCCTTAAAAGTGGTATACTCATCTTTGTCAAGTCTGATGATGTCACCATCCTACAAATATACCTGTGGAAAGATGAAATCCCAGTAATGTGTATAGCGCGTTGTGTAAATGCATACTGCTGTAGTATCATAATGTAGTTAGAAAGGAGTTTGAATCTCGCACTTGCTGACTGTGTGCGAGTGTGTAACACCATTGGTCAATGTGGAGTGGGTTTTGATTTTTCTAGTGTATGACATATCACAATGATAACTGTATGTGCATTACACATGTAAGGTAGCTGTAGGGCAAAGCCATATACATACATGTGACCTCAGTTATTTCATAGGTGGGTACTCTGTTTTCTCCATGAATGCATCTGTTATCCTTGCCAGAGCATACTGGCGCTTTCCAGACCTTAGGTCACTTCTGTATGCTAGTGACAAGCTTAGCCACTGCAGTGATCCCTGGGCTACGTCTTCTGTTTCACATCCACTAATCACAGTTTCTATTGAAGAGTGTGAGTGAGGGTTTATGCTTGAGGTATATTTGAATCCTGTTCCAAAGCAAGCAAAGTCTAGCAAGGATGACTACTCATTATAGGTGTGCAACAACCTCTGTGGTTCTGCATGCAAACTCTTTATTGCTTATGTGCTCCACGGAGGGATTTCCAAAACCCTTTGATAATATGATTATCAAAAGAGAGATGACTAAACACATGGCTCTATGTATACATTAGTACCTGTTCCACATTTTGGGGGCTACTATCTATGTTGTACTCTGGGGATACTTTGTTTTCTAAAAGTGGATAACTATACTTTCTTTGGCTTATAGCTTTACAGCATGAGTTTGAAACCAGGTATCTGTCTCTATGATACCCTTTTGAAGGATGTGTGTGTCATCTGGAGAATAAAGTATAGCCCGCAGTATGCATTTTCATCAAACATGGGCAGCCATATCCCTACTGTGTTTGCCTGTACCTAAGAAAGCTATTTGCCAAACAGGAGTGGTCCCAGGACTGAGTGCAGGTGAATGCCACTTGTTACTGGCATAGAATTGTATATGGAGGCTGCAAATGTTACTGTGTGTCTTACATCTGTGCGTCAGTTGTCAATCCATCATCTAACAATTGTTTGTGGCCTGTCTGTTGAGGTTATGTATAATACCAGAATGTGGGATGGGTATGAATTACTGGTGAGCTGTAGCTTGGCTGTGTGGACCTCCCCTCCCTCACCTATAGCCTTGTTAACTGGCTTGAAGTCTACTAGGTGTAGGAGCCATGATCTGGCCTTTAGAGAACCTAAGTGGGTATGGTGCAGTGTTTGCAGGTTCATAATGTCTCTGTTAATGAGTTCCATAATGCTGTGCTCCATAGCCTTCCTGATAACATTTATCTGGCTTATATGGTGAGAGTTTCTAGGATCTGTTGTAGTTCTACCCCTAATCAATTTATGTTAACATTTGCACTGGATGTGATGAGGGTGGACAGGTTTATGAATAAGTATATTAGAGGGTCAGGCCAGGTTTGAAGGTTAGTAGACCAAGCCAGATAGGCAGGATTAAGTTGGTTTGTACATGTGCTGAGGAGGGATGCAGAGTATATTGTGAAATAGATGCTAAGGATGAAGCCGCCAGGTAACAGGAAAAGAGGAATGCCTAAGATGAGGTTTATGGCTGTGGTGAGAGAGGGCATGCAGGTGGATGGTGTGACAGTGCAAGATGCAGAGGGCAGGAAGAAATGGAAACAGATGATCTACCGTAGCATCCCCTAATGGGAGCATCCAAAAGGAGAAGAAGAAGAAGATGTTGTAGCTCAACCCTTGTGGAATGTGAACACCATTACTGTGCATCATTTCACATGTATGTAACCTGTATAGAGGCTGCATCTGGACAGAGTGTTTAGGTCAGTTGTGACTTCATATATCAGCTTGTATATGACACAGCCAGGGACACTGTCCAGTAAAATTGCCACTTTGGTTTGGACTTTGGTAAAGAGATGTTTTAACTAGAGTGTCTGTGAATTATCAGGTTTTACATTCTTCATGTCTGGAAATGTGGCCCTTGTGTAACTACAGGATGGTGAAATCCGCATTCAAACTGCCTGATAAGAAACAGGTAGTGTCAGTCAGATAAGTGTACTTTGTGACCCTTTACATTAACTGTGACCTGATCTGAGATTTCCCCTGTAGATTATACACAACACTAAAGAAAGCTTTAGTGTTGTCTTTGGAATCCTTGCAATTTTGTATTTTGAAGCTTGCCTTGTATGTTTATTGAGGGATTGTATTTTCCCAATGATACTGACCAGAGAGGTTATCCCTTCTTGGTATGTAACTCTTTTTTGGTACAACTTCACACCTTCTATTATATATTTAGTTTATGGCAGGGGTCCATGAGACTAATGCACTTTTACTGTATAAGTGAGAATTTCTTGTGTTTGTGATAGCACGGTCCATGCAACCCTGTAGCTGAACAGTGTGCATTACTAAAGGATTATGCAGCTGGAACAGTGTTAACCTTAGTAATGCAAACCAATGACAGATATCAACAACAGCATCACCCACAGCACAGTGTCAACCCGTGTCATACACGTACTCAAGTTCCAAAATGTGCGTAGTACAATGCATACTGGCCACCAATAGAAAATATGGAGTGTTAACACTGGCCAATACAGGGCATGTCACCCTGCCCATGTGTCCAATATGCATGTACATGTAGACAGTGCATGTCCACCATGTTCACAAATGGACACCTGCAAACCTGTGTTGCACACACCCCGCACTTACTGTCCACTGTATAATGCATGCTGACACAACTACACACATCAGCCAAGTGGCACATGGGCAAACAAAACACAATTGGAATAAACACTGGTGAAAACAATACAACATTGCTAACTACAGTTTTAATGTATCATGCCTGATCAGCTACACCTTCAAGGATATCATTACACTTTACTGCTGACAACATACTACACATCCAACCATTGCTATACTTTAATAAAATCAGCCTGTGCATCAGCACCATGTTAGCCTGTTCCTGCATCAATGTTACAGATGACAGGAAGTGGCACAGGTTTCATCATATGCACAGGGTGTGTTGTTGGTTTGCCAGAGGCCTACACTGAGCCATACAATCGACATGTGTGTGTGAGTGTGTGTGTGAGGGCCATGAGTACTGTTATGGGCCAATGTTGATGTAATGTGTGCGGGTATGAGTTTGCCCTAGGTTTCTGGTTTATGTGTGTGTGTCTGCATGCACACAGTTCCACCATGTGGCTGCCATATACAGGGATTTGTGAGACAGCTACAGACTCTACCTGGCAGGCTTTACAGATATGGAACCTGTGCCTGGCAGGGGTGCTACAGACAGTATCAGGTACTAATCCAGATTGGGTACTATCAGAAGAGGTTGACATATGTCCACTGGATCCAGGTCCCTGCTGGGACTGGCCAGAGCCACGTGCACGTGGTCTACTAGGACAGTCTATGGACAGCCCCCCAACATTGCTGGGGCTGGTACTGGCACTACAGGAGTGGCTGTGACTTGCTGGATGTCCACGGCAACTTACAGCTGCTAATGTTGCTGGCATACATCCACTTCGACATCTCAACCAGCCTGCACTGTCCTGACACATGGACATGACATTGTGGAGGACATCCAATGTCTCACCCCAATGTCTATCAATGACCTCAGTGTAGTTACATTATGGAACCTGCTAGGTCACGGATACTGTCATTTACAGAGGTATAATGAGCCTTCTGTGCCCTTAGCCCCTGTCTGGTGTACCACTCCATTCGTGTCTGTGCCTCCATGAAAGCCTGGAACATGCGTGTGGTAGAAAGAGGTGTGGAACATCTGCCAGGGGCATGATGACAAGCAGTGCTCTGATGAGAACCCCTGGACATCTGCCTATGTGGTACCATTGCAGACATCTTGCTATGGCTGCTGTGTCCTGATACATGTGCCATAGATACCACACTGTCCGGGACAGTGCCAACCATGCACTGTCCCTCAGCTAAGGGCAATGGTGATGATGGATGTACAGGCAGTATGACTGTGTGCATGGATGGGGTGGAGACTTGTGTACTGTCAATTGGTGGTCCAACAACAGACTCTGACAAAATTGCCTGTGCCTCAACACACCTATCCTCATCATCACTGTCTGTCTCAGTGACATCAGGTTCCCTGCTGTACTGAACAAGCCCCACCTCGACACCTGTGAGAGGAAAACAGGAAACACACTTTAAGACCTGAACATGACTTCAGACCACATGCACACATGCGCACATGCACACATGTGCACATGCACACATGCACACACATACACATGCACACATGCACACATGCACACATGCACACATGCACACGTGCACACACACAAAACTACACTCCTCCCTAAAACAGACACACACAACACCAGCAATCACAGAACATACACAATAGCAGGTGATGGTGGGGTATAGTATCACAAGCAAAACAGTCATATCACACATGTCAGCATGCAGGACATGTGTTGCTCAACAGCATGCAGTGCAAGTGTAGTCAGTCCTTGTTACTACCAGTATACATGGCTTTGATGCATGTGTTTTGTTATTAGGTGATAGCCCTCCCCCTCCTGGAACACAATGCATACATGGATACAACATTGCTGTGCAGGTATTCATAACCCTGCAATGTGCTGTGCACCATAACTCACACGTGTACATACCATTGCTGGATGTGTGTCAGATAGGTATCCAATGCTTATTACAGCCTCTGTGTCTTTAGCAAATAATTGTGGACACATTTTAGCACATGCATGATGAGTATTCAGACAACATCATCAGTGGTGCATGGATAATTGATGGAATACCATTTGGCCACATACACAATGTACGGTACTTATGGTGAGTGTAGATCATATTGTGGTCATGCCAGTCTCATCCATGACATGGCATGCTAAAACACTACTGCATATTTAAACACTGCACATACCCAATATGTGTCATATGACCTAGCCACTCAATAGCATCACAAGACATATATGTGTCAGTTGTGCAAATGGTGATTGATATGCATACTGTTTAGAGGTGCATATGTGTGCACACACGCAACATTAAGGTGTATAGCAATGAAAGCTATATGTAGTACTGTGGCTCCAATAACTGGATGGGGGTATAGTACCATAGGCCATCATCATGAAGCATCAGGTGGTCACTCAAGACTACAAATGTTTCACAAACCAGCACTAATCATGCTGTGCTGGAACTGTACTACCTTGGCTAAGTTCGCCATTTCACAACCAGTTGTTACGTGAGTTTGTAAGGAGGCCAATAAGGAGCATTCTCTGACATGAATGTGTAGTGTGTTGCAGAGTGTTTAAATGCCCCATGATAGGCCTCTACCCCAAGGTATATTATGTGTAATGTGTGGATGAGATTTTGGATACTGGAGGGTGTCTTTACAGAGGGTTTGGGAATCATTTATGTGTAACATGTTAAAATGCTCTGTGTATGGCATAGATGTGTATGTTATGTGCATGTTGAGTATCAACTGTGCCTATCCAATGGTCATTACAGTCTAGCCACATTTGTTTGAGATGGTCTGGGTAGTGCATGTATTTGAGGCAGCTAATCACATTAGTGAGATGTACGTGCTCTTACACCAAACATGCACAGCATGCATTATGGGTAGGTGTGTTACATGTGTACATGGCCTACACCTTAACTATGGCATGCACTTTTTATTTACAATAATAAATGTAGAACACACTCACCAACATCTGTCCGCTGCATTGATGTCACCCCAGAGGGACCTACATAGAGATGAGACAGTTTGTCAGTGGCCACAACTGTGGCATTGCTACTGTGTGTTTGCAATCTTACAGTACAACAACAGTTTACATTCACAGGGCTACAGATTATGTTCCAAATGATCAGTATTGCACAACAACAGGCTCCACATATTTGAATGACACACTCCACATCTCACATATGCATGCTCTACCAATACAGATAACAGTAGTCTACAGATATGCCATGTTACCTGCATGCTCCATGTGTGCTTGCTGGGTTGCTCCCACCTCCATCATGGTGTATGTCTGCTGCTTTTGTTGCTGGACAGGTGCCACCAGGCTCAGGAGCAGCTCCTCCACTCTGGTGAGGGGGGAATGGATATTAACACCACCTCCTGTTGCAAGCTGTTGTCTATGCACATCAGCAGCACACTGACGGACATGTCTGAGAAGATCACTGCAGTGGTGGCGTACCTGCTCATATGTCCGGTTATGCAGGCCTACCTCATTGACCCTGCAGACAACATCTTGCCACATTGCAGTACGCTTTTGCTGGTCCTGGCTGGTTTGTGAGAACATGAGACGGTAGTGCTGAATCATACTGCTAGTAATGATATCATCTTCAGCACTACTGTTACTGGGGTTCCTGTGATGGGCCATGATCCCTGGAAGACATAAATACAAAAATATGTCTGAGCAAGTCATATGGCACATTTAACATTATACAGTACAGATATCACTGAACTGCCATATATAGCAACCTATAAGCTAACCGAGAGTGAAACACTGTAACTGCCACTTATCACTGCTCACCCCACAACTGCTTGAAAGTGCCTTGCTCACTTTCTATCTAATGAACCATGTTCTGCACAGCAACAAAATAAAATCACTATATAAGACTATACAAGAGTACCTGGCACACTGTATGCAACACAATGCACCACCTAGCAACAGCAGATATACATCAAGCTGATGTGTGAAGAAATATATCATCCATCACAATCAGTGTAAGGTCCAGTAAATGTATTACTATTATACCACACAACTTGTTAATGCCAAGCCCATGGCCAAAATATGTGCACAATTGGGAATAGAGGTTGCATACTGCTGTAGTACACTATGAATGTTGCTAGATACGCAGTTATATGTTTTACCACACATATGTCAAAGGACATGTTACAGACATACCCACACACACATCAGACATAATTACAGGACACAAAGATATGACAACCCAGATAAGCTTTCAGTGTGTACTATACGGTACTGTGTGTCAGTACTTACACAACCTTAATCTTGAGAAATGTAATCTGTGATGAATACAGGGACCACACAAAACAGTGGATGCAAGCAATGTGGACATACACCATACTTTGCTGTACAGGCCCAGAGCTTCAAGTAGTACTACAGTACACACAGGATTTGCAATCAACATCGGTACCAATCAATAATCATAGATGTAGTGCTTTAGCCTCTAATGACACACCCTAGTTAAAACCAAGGGACTTAATCACACTGTATGCAATAGCACTTGTTCTGCCTAGCAACAGAATATACAGCTTTTGCTAGGATCAAAGCAAGGACCCATAATACCATGACATAAACAGTTTCCCACTAAGCTATCCTACAGATACATATCTTTGATGTATTCATAAACATATTGACCATCACAGTCAGTCAACAGTACAGAGAATCTATTGCAACAAGTAGATGTAGGTGTGTATGCGTATCTATAACTATATATATATATATATATATATATATATATATATATATATACATATACACATCCATTGGTCTACATATACTGATATATATGTAGGCACATATACATTTCACCTTTCATAGTGAGAATATCAATTATACAGAGGATGTAAGGTGTACAGTAATGTAATCAAATTGCACAGTCTTGGGATAAATGCATTGAAGGTGTTCACAGCCCAGGTAGCTTTAGTAGGCCTTACTGGCTTCAGCATTGCAAACTGAACAAACCACCCACAGTGTTTAACCACCACATGTCATATACCAGCACTGTATGCTGTCTTGTTTGTCACACACTAAAACCTACATACAAATATGTGCATACTAACCTTCGCCAACATATATATCTCCCTCCTTCACAAACATTTGCAATATGTCCCCTGCTCTATGCACATATACAGATGTGAATATATGACACATATATATTTCTCCGTATGTGTGTGGCATACACACACAAGGTCCACACTGTTGTAAGTTCCTGGACCTCACAGCTGAACTGTTGGGCCTTGCTGCAACACAAACAGGTGTCACATATGAACACACACTAACATTAGGGGGGTATATATGGCAACAGATGCTATATAAGCATACTAGACTGCTACAGCAGTTGCCAATGCTAAGCTACACTTTAATATGACTATGATGCATGTGTTGTTCTGTCACACCCATGTTTATATAATGTTAGCGCTAATCACCCCAACAGCCACTGGCCACTCTACTGTACAGAACACAGATAACATGGATCAGATCTTTGACATTTAATGCTGAGCTACCCATTTCACAGGTATGTCCCACTGCCCACAGGTACACACAGTATTGTCCATAGCAGTAGTTAAGCAGAACATCTGTGCATAAAGAAGTACTGCTGCCACATATGATTGGTTCACATTATGTAGACTATTCTTCAATAACATCTACTACATGCCAGTAAATATACATGTGTCACATACCTTTCCTTTGTAAGATTTGGTAATATTTCTTTTTCCTTTTCTCTGTCTCTCTCTCTGTCTCTCTCTCTCTCTCTGTCAGTCTCTGCAATAGAGTGATCGAGTTTGTTGGCAGATATTGCAGCCTGCTTTTGTAGGAATTTGCATATGAGCATGTGATGGCCTCTGCACCAATTGTTGGCCACCATTTGCTAATTGCATGCAGCCTGCTGTGTAGTAATTGCAGTAATCACTGTCATAGCAACACAGTACTATAAATTGCTGACTCATGTAGGCTTGGCCCTTTCAGCTTTCCAAGATGGAGATCATCCTTGTTTGCTGTGGACATCATTGTTTAAGACAGAAGGTTGGTATAGTTATTATATCAGAAGCCAGGGGTGTAACCAGAGATTTACATTTTGTACTCAAACCTAATGTTGCTGCTTCCAGTACCCACTTGTCAGTGTAGAAATGTTCTCACCCCTCAAAATGCTACCCCAGGATACATGGAAAGATGTACTTTATTTTCACCTGTTACAGTTAACTGCCATACTAAGCTAGTTATTGAGATGTATTCCTATGGCACAATAATTGTTTGTGAACTGCTATACTCTGAATATTCATTTACTCAGTTCTAAACAGTTTGTGCTTTTTTAGTGTTGACATTAACAGAAGCTGCTCAGAAAAACTGGACACATTTCCGTACTGTGAGTATGCTTACCTACATCCTTGGTAGACCCTGCACACACAGGTATATTCTACATTTGGGTAGGGTTGCAGAAGTACAGAGAGTGTAAGTACTATTGTGTGGATTTTATCTTGCTGGACTTACAGGGTTGCTGTGTACATGTTAGTTTATCAAGGCAAGTAGTCTGTCTGCGTAACTCCCGACTGTGGACCTATCCACATGATAGCCAGAGAATAGCCTGTTATTTTTTGTCTGTGCACCACACAGGTCTTTTCAGCAATAGAGCAATGGCATTCTTATAGTTGGTTGCTACCAGTACATGGCTACATCCATTTGTATTTCAGTGTTGTATTCCTCCATAAGGGTATGCTTCCAAAACTCCTTCCAAATCTATTTGCACAGTGTGTAACAGCAGAAAGGCTGATATGCCTCTGTGTTTCTACCTCTGCCAGACCTCTTAACCAATCAGGTACATAATTGACCAGACTCAGGGAAAAGTCAAGAAAAAGTCAGGGACAATCAGGGACACCTTTAAAATATTAGTGCCATTAAGTTGAGACATTGATAGAATCAGAGCATATGAATTAATACACCTTTTCTGAAGTAAAAGAAGTATCTAACTCTTAATTTTTGTCATTATTCATTAAGTGTAATTCACTACCTTTCTGGCCAAAGTCAGTAGTTTTCGGAGGATTTAGAGGGACAGAGCTAAAATTTGTGTCAAAATCAGGGACATCCCTGAAAATTAGGGACAGTTGGGAGGTATGGCCTCTGCCCTACACAGATATGCCAGTGTTTGTCCTGCTGTGATACTGTGCGGGATTGTAAAGTGATGGTGTAACATTATTTCCTGCTAGAATGGCTGCTTCTCTTATCACAGTCATGTAATGTAATCCCACAACAACTGTTGGTCATCAGCCACAGAACAAGTTGTGTTGTATGGTATTCCTATTTTTCCTTTGCATTCACTCATTCTGATTCATGATATATTTATTTAAGCACCAACTAGATGTATATCTACCGTGGCTTAGTGGTATTGTGTGCAAGGTCCGGGGTTCGAGACTTACAGAGGTGTTTTATTTTTCTCCTGAGCAGAACAAGGGCCCTCACATATAGAGTGACTAAGGCAGTTTTAAGCAGTTGTAAGTGGGTTTGTGTGGGTTTGCGTACTGCTGCGCATTGCTTAGCCAAGCACAAACAAGAGCAAACTCTCGCAAACCTGCTAACTACTGCTTAATAGTGCTTTCTCCCGCTAACCCCCATGTTCATTTCTTTGAAAGAAAAGAAAAATGGGGAGATAGGAAAGTGGTGAAAAAGGGGCACAAAGAGGGAAAGACAGTATGGAAAATAGCTCGGGATGTGCAGGACGGGTGTAGGGAAGGTCCATAGCGGCCCATTTCTTCAACAGCAACAGCTGTGCATATGCAATAAATTTGGAGGTAGATATGAAACCTTCAACCCCTGAGATAGGGGTGAAGACAAGAAAGTATGTTGTAATGCCAATTAAATAACATTTCATGTGTCCAGTGGACATGTGTGCAAAATAGGCAGCTATGTATGGGGTGTAATTTTTTTTGGGAGAAGATTGCCTTTTTTTTTTCAGGTGAGAGTGGAATGTGGGGTAGGGGAAGTAGGTATATTTGGGAAGGTAGGTTGGGGAGGTAAACAGACAAGACAAACAAGACACATACAGGGGCGGTATATGACACGTGGTGGGTGAACACCTTTGACGGGGAGGGATGTTTGGAAATCGCAAGCCCATGAGCCCCCAGATGGAACAGTGGGACTGAGGTCCCCAACCATGGGCAGTCACCACTGCACCTTCATGGCCCAGAGGGTGGCTGTGCTGGGGGCTGTGTAGGAGGGGCAGGCTGACCGGGGGTTGCACCACTTGGGCCTCAAGCTGGCGTAGAGGTTCTGCAACAGAACATTCAATCTCTCTACGCATCACAGCCCGGACCATTCGAAGGGTGATAGGTGCCCCTCCTCCACCCACATTTCCACAGGGAGCCGAGACTCATCCCCTGCAGCGCTTCCACCCGAAGGTGGCACAGGGCCAACAGAGGAGGAGGTCCCAGGCTGGGCACCAGATCTGCTGGTGCCAGGTGCCATGGCCAGCTGAGGTGGGACAGGTGGGTCCGCTGGGACCGGCCTTCCCATACTAACTATGTTTTGGAGAGTTTAATAAAGATATGGGTTAGTAACAGTCAACAGCATTCCCAATTAGTTATAACAGCATGCAGAAGTATTCCCATTAACCCAACACACCAGATTTTCAACAGTTGAAAAGCAAGCACAACACATGCATATATAGAACAATAGTGGACATTACAACAGCATGCAGGTTTAATTGATGGCAACAGGCCACCAATATTGTGGTATTTCAACAGGGCACATGCATAGAAATAAATGCAAATATTTATAAACCAATAGGACATATGTCCTAACAAATGTTTTGAGATTAGACATACCGTTTGAGGTGTGGAATTGCATCTTTATGGACATACAGTAGGGTGGAAAAAGATGGCTCAATTAACAACTTATATATCCTTCTAGTTTTCACTGCATTCCTATTAACTGCAGTTATATGTCCCTTACATGTATTATTACACTACCCAATGTCCTTATATTGTGCAATTGGATTTTGCTAGATCATTATACACATGAGCTGTAGCTTACATACAAACTGTCCAAGATGCAGATGTTACTACAACTTATTTTGAGAGTTGCTCACACACACTACTGCTAATATGGTACACTGACAGCTCTACTTTCATATAATTATCTAGATATGTTCAGGTGAAGGTATCAGTTATATGTTAACAGCTCCCTATATTTCTGACAGCACACTGACATTTCTGGGGAACACAGTACCAAGCTACTCATGTGCGAGATTAACCTGTACATGCTGGACATGAACCAAGAGTTGAGGGCTGTAAATATGCATAAAAGCTACTGGCACTCCCTTCATCCATGTTATATGGGCCTACCCAAGTGTGGGTTGACACTGCTTAATACAACACTACTATTTGTAGAATGCAACAGTACAACAACATATCAAAGAAAATGACACAGACGCACTCCAGGAATTATACATTTATTAAAGGATTATCACACCTTTATTTATTGGGTTAAAACACTTTTTGAAGGCTCTCTCATTTATTTTATATAATGGTACATGCAGAATAATTACTAACCTGCCCGATGACACAGCTTATGCATCCTATCTTCATGGACTTGCTGGTTCATAGCCCGGGCACCTGCAGCTGTGAAGTAAATGCAGTGATATTGAGACATACCTGTCCATAGTATAGACAAGCATAGCAATTCTTAACTACTTAATACAATGGCTACTTACTCAGTACTGGTGCATTAGGCATCGCACGGGATTCCTGGAGACACTGGTCCAGAGTATCCTCCCTACGTCGCTTCAGGTCAGAATAATGGTGCCTGTCCTGACCTGCTCACCAGTCTGAGGAACACCAGTGGCACTGGTGAGATCATGGGCAAGACTGTTCCAGGCCTCTGTTTTATATCGGGTACCCTGGTACTGGCCCCACAGGAGTCTTTCCTCATGATTGTGGACAAGGAGCCAAACCATTACTTTAGACTCCTCAATGCCCCAGTGTTGCACTCTAAATCGAGTGTCTTCTCCAACACTGGCCATGCTGACTGCAGAAGGAAGCTACAACCAGTTATAGCAAGTATTCCTGCCTGTGGAGCTTAAATCTGCCTCATTTCCCGCACTTATTTGTGATTGGCCACTTTTGGAAAAACTCAGCTGTAGGCACGCCTGCTTAGCTGATGTTGGCAATGTTTAAAATTCCTTTTATAGATGTATGTCTGTTGAAAGTGCATGTTTATGAAATGCTGTCATGGCTTAGTGGTTAAGTACTGTGACTATAGTGCACAGTATCCTGAGTTCGAGCCCTACTGGGCAGACCTGACTGGTTAAGGTACAGTAAAGGAGGTGTGGCTGTGTTTAACCGACTTTGCCCAACATTGCTCAATGTTGCTCGACGTTGCCCGACATTGCGCTGGTTAGCGCAGTGCACAGCTACACGCAAATACGTTGTGATTGAGCTGGTTAGCGCGGTGTGCAGCTACATGCAAAGACATTGCACTGGTTAATGTGGAGCGCAGCTACACGCAATTGGATTTAAATATGCTCAATACTGGTAAAATGTGCTTAGCAGTACTTTATATTGCTTAAAATAGGGTACTCATGCCTCAGAATGCATAACCATTTCACCTTCATATATGTATAATTCGTTCACTACTACATTTAACATTTCAATGCTTTTTACAAAACTTATACATAAAAAATGTCAGGAAATATTTTTGTATACAGATTTCCAACAGAAAATGGAATGTGCAGTAGTGGGACTCGAACTGGGAATGCCTACTGTTTGTACGAAGTCTCTAACCACTACGCTATTGCTATTTTGCTTAATTTGCATATATATTTCTTATTATCCTCTTCTGGTGTCTAAGCTGCTAACTGTAGCTAAGCAATGGGCAAACCTGCGCAAACACGTGCAAATGTGGGTAGCTATATCGGATGAAATAAAAAAAAATAAAAAAACTCTTTTTATTTTTAATTTTGTCAGTTGTTTAACATATGAGGGAGTGTAATGTTACATTGTGCACATGTGAGCGGACTCACTCATGTAACTCAAAATTGCGGTGTTTCTTCATTGCAGGGGCGTAGATTTTTGGACTGCTCGGCAGTCCGACACGCCCCCTACACTCGTCCATGCTCCATGTAAGCTTTAGAGTTGAGGCAGAGTGCCCTCATTAATATGCATGGCACACTGCCATCATACTCTTAGACTGGCGCTTCCATGTAAGACTAATCTAGTCTTACACAGAAGATTAGTAAATCCGGGGGTGAAAGTATAACGACAAAACTGTAGTTACTCCAACTAAGCATCAAAAGTGAAACTGACCATAATGCTTAAAAATATATTTGCACCAGGGTGCATCCTGCAACTACCCACATACTTCTTTGCTACCTTCCAGTTATAAGACTGCTGAACCACAGAATAAGGAGGATCCTCCATGATACTACAATTTCAAGTTTAGTATACATATTCCTTTGCTAGCAGTTTTATAATGACCCTTTTCAATGTCTCGTATTACTGCCATAAATGTTTGCCTGACCCCTGACCTTTGGCTGATTATACTTCTCCTCATGTTTTCTTCACGATCATTATAATTGAGAACCCTGACTTAGACATATGGTGTCAAAACTTATGGTACACATTGATGAGCATGAAATTGGCTATCAAATAACTTTTACTGTTTTGTAAGAAAGGAAGGAAGATTACATGTTAATAAGAATCATGGCATCTTTAAGTTATTTGTTAAAATTATTCTCTGATAATTACTTCATTAATTCATTAATTAAAATAATAAGACATTAGAACTTGCACTAATATATGTATGGGATATATTATTGCTTACTTTTAAATTGCATTTTCTACGATTCTAAAATCTATGGGAAAACCTTAGAAATTACTATGTAAAATGAAGATGTTCCGATAACATCCAGTGTGCCAATAGTTAAAAAAGTAGAAGCAAGAAAATGAAATATAGTTTTCAAAGAAAAGGGTCAGAAGTATTATTAATCCATGAAATCGCTACACTCATTGATTATAATGGTTTACGTAGTGAAATGCACAAAGTCATAAAATACCAGGATATGCAAGCAGAAATTAAAGGAATGTGGGATAAAGGCATTCAGATTTTTCCAGGAGTAGTAGGAGCAACATGACTAATAAAACAAATTTGTAGGTGTACATGGCAAACATCAAACACTGAAGTAATATTAAATTCTTGAACTCGTATCATATCTTGACTCAGAAATTCTGTCCCTTCTTGTTACAGTATTAGAAACCCAAAACATTTGAAGAAATTAAAAAGAGGGATAAATGGAGCATAAAGAGTAGCTAAACCTCATCCCTACATGAAACCTTATTAAAAGAGTCAAGCTATTTCCGCAGATAGGCTTCTTCAGGACACCTGAAAATCACAGTGTTTCCATCGTATTTAATGACATAATGCAACTGTTGTCAATCAACATACTTGAGTCAGCTAAAGAAAACCATTTTGTATGCATATTCTTATACCTTAAATGTGGTCTCACATTACATTTGCCATTTAGTAATATCACCGGATTCCAAAAGAAATGTCCGCTCAGTGAAATGCACCAAAATAGGACTTTAGTGAGCTAAAGTAAGATGCGATTCCAATACCATCTGAAAGTCAGGTGCATATGCTAATAAGTATGGCATAGGATAATTATGGATTCTGGACAGTTGTGGCTGATTCCACAACACAATGTGTGCACCAGATGACAATAAAAAGTAACAAACTGTTCTTATCAGGGTAACAAACTATCCTTTTCAGGCCCTTAACAACTTATCCTTATCAAACCCTTCATTGAGTATAATAGCCCCTTTGACATGTACTTGGCCAGATATTTACAGCAGCTGGAATGCCCACAAATGTTCTTTAACAAAAGAATCCAGAATATAAACACATTGTCCTGTATGAATAGCCATAAAGTCATATCTCTGTTCTAGGTTTCCTAAGGCTACTAAGAGGCAATCTATTCCTTGCATACAAGGCATCCTCAGATGGACCTTTTGCACATCCACAAAATAAACAACATCAGAACCACTAGATCCAAGGATTTTAAATTTTGATTGGGAAATAAATATAACATGTTGATGAGACAGATATGTGGCTTAGAGGATCCCCATGCTGTGGAACAGGCTTAACATCCATTTGAAGCAGTATCCATGCCTAAACCTATTTAAGCATAACCTTGACCAATGGATGGGAAATTAGAAATTCACCCAGGGTCTGGCCCCCATGTCTCTGATAAATAAAGGAAGACATTAACTATGCCCAAACTAACATACCCTCAACATACCCTTGAGAAACTTCCTAACTAATGTACCCCTCCTAATAAATGCCCATGAACCAAAGGGACACAATTTGGTTGGAATACATAGATAAGCTTATAGAGGCTGTGGTGGTAGACCAGCCTAGAATACAACCTATGAACCAATAAACTTATTTTGGAAGATTATGCCAATGCATTACTGAAGCATTTAGTGCAGGACACATTTGCTTTCAATAAACATAAAAAAAAATCTTATGATATTGTAATATTTAATTGCAGGTTTCACAAAAACAAGGGCAATAATGAATGATGATGAAAATATACTACAGCAGGCTGGGGTGTTACAAGTGATGTCGAAAGACAAACTGCAAATGTGTCCTAATACCCACAGACAGACAAACCAGATGGCTGCAAGCAAGGCAGCAGTTAAACTACCTCTCTGTTCAAGATAAAATAGGCAGATACTGATCTGATAGCTGATACAATAGGAGTGTCTCAGATAGCTGCTATTTTTATATTAGGTCACTTCCTGAAAGTTGTGTATGGGATGAGTTCACCTGCTTTCCATCAACACCCTGTGAGTGGCAGGCTGCTACAGAATGCTTCTGTGTCATAGTCAGTTTCTTGTGTCCATGGTCCTTGGGGAAATTGATTGTACCCATGTGCCAATCAAAACCCCTTCTGAAATGGCTGCAGCACTGTACTTCAAAAGAAAGTGGCTAACATTCAGTTCTCTGTTAGTGAGCTTATCAGCTGGCCTCATTGTTAACCTGATGGCAATTCACCTCAGTAGTGAGCACAATGTAGCTGTATGGAGGAGAGTACATTAAGGGCATTACTTCAAGAGGATGAGATCCCTAAGGAGCTACTACGTGGTAAGTATATCTGTATATGACTGATGAAGTCTATGCTCCTATACTATTGTGTACTGTAACCATGATGATGTTCTGTCCATTTATACCAGTAGGTGATTTTGGTTATCTGCTGAAGCCCTGGATCATGATTCCATTCAGAACCTCATCCATGCATCCTATGGACACATCAAAAAAAGCACACACCATGACACAGAATACCACTGAGCAATGAATTCAGATGTCTGGACACAACTAGGTGCATACTTTAGTACACACCACAAAAGGCTGCACAAATGGTCACCATGGCTGCAATATGTTATACAATAAGATTACATCCATACACAGAGGCCTGCCAGCCCTAGTTGTGGGTGATTTACCCCGAGAATGCAAGGTGTATGAAGAGGAGGTATTACATGTTTCTCATGATGATCATGAAGGCACTTCAGTTGTACACGTATAAAAATCAACACGTGATATGTACTTTTTGGTGATGGTATACCAACACCAAACATCACAGCTACAGTAATCCATCTGTGACTCATACAAGGGGAACATTATACATAGCATTACAAAACATGCAAGTATCTAAATGTGTCTTGCTGCTGAATTTACATACCATGTGGAAAAACTAGAAAAATGATGAGGATGCCTGCAGGATTTTGCACAATTGTTATAGAACGAGGAATGGTCACAGGAACAGCAAATATTGTGGACACACTTGTGTTTTTCTGCCCCCCATGTGGTCAATGCCATTGTGACACATAATGGTAAGATATACTCACTGAATATATGGACTGCAGTGTGTTTGCGTGTGTGTGTGTGTGTGTGTGTGTGTGTGTGTGTGTGTGTGTGTGTGTGTGCGTGTATGGTACAGTGGGGGTAAGACGTCAGCTGTCTGGGTGTGGGTAAGGAAGAAGTTGCATACCACAGTAGTGGGATAAGAGTGGAGAAATGAAGTGTGATAGAAAGATAAAACTCACATGACATATCAGCTTGGTTTGTCTAATGTGATGCCATAGCATAGGTCATAGGTCATACACTGTGCAAGAACAACATCAAAAATGTGTACAAATTAGGCAAATTATGTGCCATGCAGGGTACTGTAGTGACAGAGGATGCAAACAACATTACAGCTAGGAATTCCATGGCCTCTAAAACCAGTGCATAATTGACTGCCACTAAGACACCTGAACAACAGCTGATGTTGCACTTGTAGACATGACTGCAGTTTCAAAAAACAAGGCAAACTCAATTTGTATGGAAAATCACACAAGCTAGGATTATCAGGATAATATGCTTTTTGTGAAAGGAAAGAAAGAACAAATGGATCTTGTAAATACTCAAAAACTTGTAAAAGTTCAAAAACTGGGACTCATATAGAAACAAACATTTTTTTTCTGCAGCAACCAAAACTACCCTTGCAGAAACATTTTTACTTCCCTCTCTTCGGTATGGTGCCCTTATCTTAACTAACTTACAAAATTCTACCCTATGCAAGTTGGAACAGTGCTACTACAAAGTTGCAAAGTTTCCCACAAACTGTAAATATCAGACACACCACGATAAACCACTCCTAGAATTAAACTGGCTTGAACTACCCAACCAACTTGCCTTAACTCAGCTTTCCACCTTGCACAACCTTATTTTCAGGCCTGCCCTGCACTAACCAATCTAGTCGCACCTTACACATCAAATTGATCCCTATGATCAGAAGGCAAAAATCTCTAGCTATCTCAAAACCCACAAGAAAACCTGTTCACTCTCTGTATTCATACGCTGTCTCTATACATTGGAATTCACTACCTCTAGCTACCAGGTTTATTCCTGGCCTAACCCATTTCAAAGCCCCTTTAAAAAATCATCTGAAAAATAAATGGCTCTGCTACTGCATAAAGCCTGCCTAATGCTCAGATCTTCCTCTTCTCTCACATTTCAGTCCTTCACAGACTGCAAGATTGTAAAGCTCTTCTAACTCCTTCTCTGCTTCTATACCATATTGTTAAGCTGCTGCTCAGGCTTTATTGCTTCTATTCTTCATAACTCTCTCTTGCTATATGTCTGCATCACTAACTTTCTGGCTGCTGTTTCTACATCATGTATGATGAGAGTGACTATTATAGTCTGTAATGTTTTAACTGTATAGAACTGTTTAGATGTGTAGTAATATATTACAAACATCTTGTAGCAGTTTGTTCTTTCAACTTATTTTTTGTATAGCATTTCTAATGTAATCTTTATTGTATTGGATTATACTGTATTTGTATTGTACTGTATGTGGAGCTTTTCTCCCCTAGCCTCTGCTGAAAACGGGTTCTGTAGACCCAGTCAGACCACCCCGGTAAACAAATGTCAAATAAAATAAAATAAAATAATTGGATGTATGTATGCTGTTTCATACGTAAGTGGAAAATATATGTGCATAAACATATACTATTATACTATGAAATGCAAGTGTTGATGTGACATTCATTTATTGGCAGTACTAGAGAAAAACATACTATGGTAAACACAGCTATGCTGTTTCATGTATACCAGTGCAAACAGTTATGGCAAACAATAGGTACAGGTATATCACTAATGTGATTGCATGTGTTATGTACAGAATTGCAATGGTAGCGAATTGTTAAAAATGGTAGTCATAAAACCATGTATACCCCAATGTAAATGTCTTATATTGCCATGACAGATTATCATGACAAATGTAGGAGCAGTGACATGCTTATTGTAAAATAATATGAAAATAGTATTCCCATGACACAACACTTGTCAAACACCAAAAATATGCACATTGAGTCATGTCATCACAACAGTCATCACCGTCACAGGTACAGAGTGAGAAAGCACACAGACACACACACACACACACACACACACACACACACACACACACACACACACACACACACACACACACACACACACACACACACACACACACACACACACACAATATTTTAAACAAGATATAGCGCTCTGTCCCACAAAAATGTAATCCTCTGTAAACCTACTAATTGTTCTTGAGTCCTAACAGCATATGATGGCTCTGTAACATAGGATAGATAGGTGTGAAGGCAGCACAGGAAATATATTGGTATACTGATATGACAAATAGGGGATCACTTGCCTGCCATGTTCTCATCTCTGGAAACATGACAACTCCTATTGTTGTGCTTAGCTGTGAATGTGTGAAACTTATATCTAAAATGGTAAAATGTCACTTAGTGAAAAAATTGGCAGGTACACCCTTCTAGTTTACAGTAACATAATGCAATATATACTTGATAGTCTTGTCTGTGACCTCACAGTATAGGACTCATCTATAACATAGGACATGTGCACATGAAGGCAGCACAGGAAACATAAAGGTAGACTGATATGACAGATAGGAAAACATAGAACACTTACCTGACATGTTGTCATCACTGTAAACATGTCAACTCCTACTGAAGTGTGTAGATGTGGAAGGCATAAACATGAAACTCATGTGAATGTGTGAGACATATGACCTCTGTAGAGTGAAATGTTAGATAGTGTTATAAATGAAATATTATGAGGTCTAAGTAGAACAATGTCAGTGCTATCACCTGGTATCTGCTGAGTCCTACAGACATTGTGGTTGGATGATAGAAAAAACTGCATGTCTGACAGTAATGGAATTGTAGGCCCCTCATGGCATCACACTATTGCCTGGATTGGCTGGCACATACAGTAGTAGAAAGGACCATGCTGCTGCATCAGCAAAGATATTATCTCAAGAGTCTTGCTCTGGTAAACCATAGGATTGACAGTACTGGCAATATTGAGACTATATTACATGATCGAATGATTAGGTGATCGAACACCTAAACATCGACCACATAATATCGAACTGCAAAATAGTGAACGCCACCAGGAATCGTTACCGTCGGCCATAAAAACAAAAAAATTAACTTTACAGCCAAACTAAGTGGGATGTTTTGCCCAACACACCCTCTCTAAATAAATATACCAACTCCAAGATCAGTCCACAGAGGAGAAAATGGCAAAATCCAGCAAACGGCCAAGGGAAATCTTTTCCTGCGTTAAATTGGCCATTCGCTGTTTTTTGCTTTTGATATTACCTGGTCAATGTTTAGGTGTTCTATTACCTAATCATTCGATCACGTAATATAGACCCACAATATCACCCGACACATCGCTCCGCCATGCTCTATCACCCACACTTCCCATCAAATTTCCATCATGCACCTCTAAGGCATCAATTATGATCTCATTCTCATGGGAGAAGAAATTCTCTTTTTGGACTGTAATGTAAAACATATAACATTCTTAAACCACAAATACCTTCTAGACAAAGTACGCATAAGAAATAACCTCAGCAGCCCCAAACACACTCTTTCAAAACAACACTCACATCCTCACATAGAGCTACATCTCATGGAGCCTCTACCTCTAAGCCTATAAGGCAAGTTAGCACACAATCCAACATTCAAGTCATTGGAGACTCCATCGTGAGACACACTGATGACCCACTCACCAGGCTGAGTAAGGAGAAAGTTATGGTAAGTTGCTTATCTGGGGCTAGGATCTGCCATATTATGCATGCACTCAGGTCATTGGATCACAGTTACCAATATAACTCAGTCATAGTCCAAGTAGGAGTGAATGACCTGAGGCATACCTCCCTAGACAATATGAAGAAAGACATCCTAGAGCTCTAGGAATATGTATCTCAGGCTAGTACGAGCCTAGCATTGAGCAGCATTTTACCTTCTCCAAGGATGATGCCACGATACAAACAAAAGATGATTGATTTTAATTAGGATAGTTTCCGGTGTCATTTTAAGGGCGTCCAATATTTGTCAGCATGGAAGAAGATGGAAAACAGACCATGCTGCTCTGCTAGGGATGGTCTGCATCTCTCCCTTCTAGGTTTTGAAATATTAGCTAAAACATTGTCTTCCCCCATAGCGCCTTTTAAGGCAATGCCAGGCTGGAAGTACTTCCGACATAGCAAATCAAAACCAAAAAAATCTAAAGGTATTACTGCTCAGTGCTAGGAGTCTAAACAAAAAACTCCACTCCCTGGAAGGTCTTTACCCTAGAGAATGCTGATGTCTATGCAGTCTTTGAGAGCACACCAAAGGTGCAAGGTTAAATTTGCCTTCTACACATTTAGACCAGCTACTTTACAGGCAGTGACTAAAGGTGGAAGTGTCTCTATCTATATAAAAATAAATATACTTCAAGGCTGTTCAAACAGGACAATGCACTTGAGTTGCTCCATGTTCAAACCACCACAGGTAAAATCCAATAACACTTCCTCACAAGCTATAGGTCCCCATCTATGACCCAGGAAACCCATACCATGTATTTAAACTTATTAGAGACACTAACCATCTGACCCAGTACCATATTCAATTTAATTACCCCACTATTAATTGGGAATCCTATATGACATCAAATGTACAAGGATGCAAAAAAGGATAGAGCCAGCATACAGTGACCTGATATTGGATTTATTTAAACAAAATAAACAGCAAAACAGACCGGTTTCGGCCGGACAATGTCACAGCCTTCTTCAGTGTGAAACATAAAATACATACATTGCTGTTTAAATAGATAGTACTCAATGCTCATTGGTGGATGACTAAAATTGTTCATTAAGTCCTGGTGGAAATAAACCACCTAATCTGATGATCCATTTCTTTTCTTTGGCATTGAGAATAGAATGCCAACCTGATTTCTGCAAACGATTCCCTTGTATAATGTCAATGACTGTAAAGGTAAATTTAGCAGTAGAATGTAGCAAATGATGTTTATATAGTGCATTTTGGGCTTTTTTTGTTTTGATATTGCTAATGTGTTCAGATATGCATAATCTTAATGGTCGGGAAGTTTGTCTCACATAAAAAGAGCCACAAATGCATGTTGCCAAGTATATTAACCAATCACTACTGCAATTTGCAAAGAAATGCAGATCATAAACGGAAGAACAATTTCTGCTAGAAAATTGTTTGGATTTGTTGACATGTTGACAATTGATACAATGACCACAAGGGTAACAACCATGCAGTGGTTCGCCCGTAAGGGTAGTTTGTAAAAATTGTGAGTTCCTATCACTGTTCCCATGCTTATAATGATTAAAAAATGAACTAAGGTTTTTCCCTTTCCTAAATGAAAATAAACATCTATCTGGAATAATGTTTATGAGCTCATTGTCCCATTGCAAAATGTTCCAATGTTTGTGTACACTAGATATAAGATTGTCTGAGTTTCTGGCATAGGTCGTCAGGAACCTAATCGGTTGTGGCGATATTCCTGAATGGTCTCTGTACGTAAGGAGATCTGATCTGTTCATAGAATTGACCTGATGACTAGCCTGTATAACATTGCCCATCTTATAGCCCCTGGATTTGAATCTCATGGTTAGATCACCCTTGTGTTTTTGAAAGGAATGATCCTCGGAACAAATACGTTTGGTACGTATGAATTGTGATTTTGGAATGTTCCGAGCAATATGAGGTGGGTGAAAACTGGAAGCATGTAAAATGGTGTTGTATTGGGGGTATTTTCTATAAACCTCAGTACCTAGTGTGTGATCAGGTAATCTATTAATAAGTACATCCAAAAAGGTGATTGTGTTCAAATCATAATGTACCGTGAAATGTAACCCCCATGGGTTATGATTTAAATATGCAACAAAATCCATTAATAAGCTTTCATCACCCTTCCATACCAGCCAAACATCGTCCAAGTAACGTCTCCAAATGTCAATATATTCCATGAATGTGTTATTGTTGCAGTCATAAATGATGTATTTCTCAACATAAGCCATAAATAGATCTGCATATATTGGGGCATATATATATATATATATATATATACCATGCTGCTCTGCTAGGGATGGTCTGCATCTCTCCCTTCTAGGTTTTCAAATATTAGCTAAAACATTGTCTTCCCCCATAGTGCCTTTTAAGGCAATGCCAGGCTGGAAGTACTTCCGACATAGCAAATCAAAACCAAAAAAATCTAAAGGTATTACTGCTCAGTGCTAGGAGTCTAAACAAAAAACTCCACTCCCTGGAAGGTCTTTACCCTAGAGAATGCTGATGTCTATGCAGTCTTTGAGAGCACACCAAAGGTGCAAGGTTAAATTTGCCTTCTACACATTTAGACCAGCTACTTTTCAGGCAGTGACTAAAGATGGAAGTGTCTCTATCTATATAAAAAATAAATATACTTCAAGGCTGTTCAAACAGGACAATGCACTTGAGTTGCTCCATGTTCAAACCACCACAGGTAAAATCCAATAACACTTCCTCACAAGCTATAGGTCCCCATCTATGACCCAGGAAACCCATACCATGTATTTAAACTTATTAGAGACACTAACCATCTGACCCAGTACCATATTCAATTTAATTACCCCACTATTAATTGGGAATCCTATATAACATCAAATGTACAAGGATGCAAAAAAGGATAGAGCCAGCATACAGTGACCTGATATTGGATTTATTTAAACAAAATAAACAGCAAAACAGACCGGTTTCGGCCAGACAATGTCACAGCCTTCTTCAGTGTGAAACATAAAATACATACATTGCTGTTTAAATAGATAGTACTCAATGCTCATTGGTGGATGACTAAAATTGTTCATTAAGTCCTGGTGGAAATAAACCACCTAATCTGATGATCCATTTCTTTTCTTTGGCATTGAGAATAGAATGCCAACCTGATTTCTGCAAACGATTCCCTTGTATAATGTCAATGACTGTAAAGGTAAATTTAGCAGTAGAATGTAGCAAATGATGTTTATATAGTGCATTTTGGGCTTTTTTTGTTTTGATATTGCTAATGTGTTCAGATATGCGTAATCTTAATGGTCGGGAAGTTTGTCTCACATAAAAAGAGCCACAAATGCATGTTGCCAAGTATATTAACCAATCACTACTGCAATTTGCAAAGAAATGCAGATCATAAACGGAAGAACAATTTCTGCTAGAAAATTGTTTGGATTTGTTGACATGTTGACAATTGATACAATGACCACAAGGGTAACAACCATGCAGTGGTTCACCCGTAAGGGTAGTTTGTAAAAATTGTGAGTTCCTATCACTGTTCCCATGCTTGTAATGATTAAAAAATGAACTAAGGTTTTTCCCTTTCCTAAATGAAAATAAACATCTATCTGGAATAATGTTTGTGAGCTCATTGTCACATTGCAAAATGTTCCAATGTTTGTGTACACTAGATATAAGACTGTCTGAGTTTCTGGCATAGGTCGTCAGGAACCTAATCGGTTGTGGCGATGTTCCTGAATGGTCTCTGTACGTAAGGAGATCTGATCTGTTCATAGAATTGACCTGATGACTAGCCTGTATAACATTGCCCATCTTATAGCCCCTGGATTTGAATCTCATGGTTAGATCACCCTTGTGTTTTTGAAAGGAATGATCCTCGGAACAAATACGTTTGGTACGTATGAATTGTGATTTTGGAATGTTCCGAGCAATATGAGGTGGGTGAAAACTGGAAGCATGTAAAATGGTGTTGTATTGGGGGTATTTTCTATAAACCTCAGTACCTAGTGTGTGATCAGGTAATCTATTAATAAGTACATCCAAAAAGGTGATTGTGTTCAAATCATAATGTACCATGAAATGTAACCCCCATGGGTTATGATTTAAATATGCAACAAAATCCATTAATAAGCTTTCATCACCCTTCCATACCAGCCAAACATCGTCCAAGTAACGTCTCCAAATGTCAATATATTCCATGAATGTGTTATTGTTGCAGTCATAAATGATGTATTTCTCAACATAAGCCATAAATAGATCTGCATATATTGGGGCATATATATATATATATATATATATATACCATGCTGCTCTGCTAGGGATGGTCTGCATCTCTCCCTTCTAGGTTTTCAAATATTAGCTAAAACATTGTCTTCCCCCATAGTGCCTTTTAAGGCAATGCCAGGCTGGAAGTACTTCCGACATAGCAAATCAAAACCAAAAAAATCTAAAGGTATTACTGCTCAGTGCTAGGAGTCTAAACAAAAAACTCCACTCCCTGGAAGGTCTTTACCCTAGAGAATGCTGATGTCTATGCAGTCTTTGAGAGCACACCAAAGGTGCAAGGTTAAATTTGCCTTCTACACATTTAGACCAGCTACTTTTCAGGCAGTGACTAAAGATGGAAGTGTCTCTATCTATATAAAAAATAAATATACTTCAAGGCTGTTCAAACAGGACAATGCACTTGAGTTGCTCCATGTTCAAACCACCACAGGTAAAATCCAATAACACTTCCTCACAAGCTATAGGTCCCCATCTATGACCCAGGAAACCCATACCATGTATTTAAACTTATTAGAGACACTAACCATCTGACCCAGTACCATATTCAATTTAATTACCCCACTATTAATTGGGAATCCTATATGACATCAAATGTACAAGGACAGAGATTCCTGGATTTTGTAAACACAAACGCCCTGGAACAGATAGTCAATACACCAACCAGGGGTGTAACCATACTTGATCTGATCCTCACTAATAAGGGAGAGTGCTGCACACCCCTCTACTGTAATGCTTTCCCTGGTAAGGTCAGACAACAAAATGGTCTTCTTTGAAGTAAAGATAAAACCTGGACCCCCAGCTCAACTGGGAATATTCAGAAACTATTATAAGGCTAATCTCCTGCTATCAGGTGAGAACCTGGCAACATATCAGGACCCTTTAAACCCTGAGAACACTTCTGCCTATGCAGAACTGTTCACCGGACCCCTGTACAAGCATGTTAATAGCTGCATAGATGCAGCTGTACCCACCAGGAAGAAGTACAGAACTTACTAAAAAAACAAGCTACTCTGGTAGACTCACAAAATCAATCGGATGTATAACAGGAGGAAGAAAATCATGGCAAAAATTAAGAGATGTAGCACCAAGAAGGATAAAAAGCATTCTCATCAAACTAAACAAACAACAGTGAGGACAAATAATGTCTAGCAAAGCCAAATTTGAGGTAAGTTTGGCCTCCCAGGCCAAGGACAACCACAAAGCATTATTTAGCTGTCTGCAACCTCAAAGGCAATATACAATTATGTGCAGAGCTCATTGTAAATGGAGCCACCTATACTGAGACAGAAGATATAGCAAACCTCCTGGCTGAAAAATTCAGCTCCAACTTTACTCCTCTCTCCCCCCTCAACCTTTCTTCAGGAAATATCATCAAATAGAACACCCCTACTATCACAGGAAACAGGTCCTTAATGCTCTGTCTAAGACCAAGAACACTGCATCAATGGGCCCAAACAATATCCCAGGATGCCTTCTAAATAGCACAAAACATGACATATCAGGGCCTCTGGAATAATTATTTAACTGTAGCCTCCAAACAGGCTTTGTGGCTCATGAATGGAGAAAGGCAACAGTCATCCCTCTGCACAAAGGTGGGCCATCTACAGACCCTGGAAACTACAGACCCATAAGTCTCACTAGTCTTATATGCAAAGCCATGGAAAGAATTATCATGGAGATGATCAGTAGAGATATAGTAAACCTCCAGATGCTGGACCCACCCCAGTGTGGTTTAGTCAAGGACAGATCATGCCTACTCAGCCTTGTGGACTTCTTTGAGAAGGTCACCAAAGCAATGCAGGAGGGCAAATCATTCACACTGTCTAACTTGACCTGGCCAAGGCATTTGACACAATACCCCATTTGCGCATTATTGACAAACTCAAGAGGTTAGGCACAAACCCATATATCACCCGGTGGATAGCCAACTGGCTCACAGATAGAACCCAGGGAGTTAGAATTGGGGAGACCACCTGTACAAAGCGGCCATTCACAAGTGGAGTCCTGCAGGTATTAGTGCTTGGATTGCTCCTTTTTGGCATTTACTTCTCAGAAATCAAGACCAATGTCAGTGGTCTGTGGCTGACTAAATTTGCAGATGATTGCAAATTAGGAGCTGTCATTGAATCTCACACTGAAACAAATGTTCTCCACGAGTGGCTGAGACAGACAAATAACTGGTGTCAGAGCCATGGACTAAAACCAAATGCCAAGAAATGCATAATAGTATCCTTTGGGAAGTCATCCATCCCTGGTAACTATCATATTGACAACACACCCTTTAGAGTTAACCCAGTAGTCAGAGACTTAGGAACACACATAGATAGTAATCTAGCCTTTGATCATCATGTGTCTACAGTGGTGAGGAAATCATTCTATGTTGCACCACTTATAAAAAAAAGTATGGCATCTAAGTCCAAGGAAGTAATTGCTCAACTGTATTTGGCATTCATCACACCTATCATTGAATACAAGGCACCCTTTGGTATGTACTTAACCAGGCATATCCAACAACTGGAATGTCCACAGAGGTTCCTCACTAAAAGAATACAGGGTGTAAGTAATATGTCCTATGCAGACCACCTCAAGGCCCTATCCCTGTATTCTGCCTTCTATAGGCTTTTGAGGGGAGATCTATGCCTGGCATGCAGGGCATTGTCAGACCCCACTCTGATGGACCTCCTGCATATCCACAAAACAAACAGTAGCAGAATTACCCATTCTAAAGACTTAAACCTTGCCTGTGATATAAATAGGACCTTCTGGATTGATAGGTATGTACCCCAGTGACTACCCTGTGTATGGAAGGTTCCCCATCCATGTGAAGATAAGTTCCTCCCTAACGCAATTCAAGTGCAATCTGGACAATTGTATGGGAAGCCAGAAATTCATCCCTGGTTTGGCACCTATGTCTCTAATGCAAACAGGTAACCTGTAAATGGTTCATATCCCAGGCCCATGCTTATATTTATCAAGGGTATCATAATTGTCAGAGATTTGGGATGCATGGCTAGGCTTAAAAAGGCTCTTGCGGTCATTAGCCTAGTAAACACCTATGAACCTATAGACTCATCTAGAACACACAAAAGTGTGCATGCCATGAATAGGAAGAACATTTGTGGTACACCTATGCAGTGCTTAATATAGGTCAAATATGCATGCATGGTGTATGCATTCTTATGACACTTCAAGGCAACATTGCTTGTGTACTGTACTCAAAGGAAAGGGCACTCTCACTTTAGTGATATTTACCAGTACAGTGAAACACATGACGTTATAAAATACTATTCAAAGATGGGGACATGCAAAAATTCACAGCCGTATATGTCTAACACACTCACATACAAGTAACAGATGAGGGGGTTCAAACCTTTAATCTGTGCAGAAGTAAGTGAATCAGCTCAGACAACCATCACATGCCATACATCAGGGAAAGAAGTCTCAGGCAATACACAATCTAGAATTAAAGCAAGAAAAGAAAATATGCACACGCGTGTGTGCGCGCGCGCGCGCGCGCACACACACACACACACACACACACACACACACACACACACACACACACACACACACACACACACACACACACATGGAATGATAGCCAACTTCTTTAAAAATAAAGTTTGCATACCCACTTGTCACATTCCACTTTAATAAACCACTCATACACCAAAGACCTTTGACAACCTTTATTGTTTAACATAATAATGAAAATGCATGAAACTTTATTAAGCTTAAGCACAACTTCAATTCCTTGGATGAGAAAGCATAAAATAACTATCCATAAAAACAGCGTAACCACTCACCATTGGAATAAGCAGCATCCTCCATTTGCTCGCTTATCCTCACACTTACAAGGCAGCGTTTCAACACTCACCTTCAATACCTTCTTTCCAAACCAAAAACACCAAGTCCAAACAACCTCCACCAACAATCTTTCACCACTTCAAACTCCTTCCATCAGTTATCCACCAGAGGGGAAACAGAAGAGGGGCAAGCCTGCCCGTCTTCTCTGCTGTCTCCAAATCAAAAAGTTCCACGTCCCAAACTCCAACATCCAACAACTAAACAGGATGGGATGGGAGGGCAACAAGATCACACCAAATGTGACTCTCAACAGCCAAATCCCACCTCAAAAGCCTTCAAGACCCTCCTGCCACCTTACCTCACTTCCTCTGTTAGCCTCCAACCTGCTTAACCCTTGCATGCCCACTCCCTTTCAAACTCTTTAAACTACCGCCCTACCTGCTTCCTATACTTAATCTCCCTGCTTCACCCTCCCCTCTCCATTAAAGATGTCCCATGACAACTTTGTCTGTTCCAAACTTCATATACTGTCTGCATATGCTGTGAATATATGTTTAATGTGAGGATGCCTTTTTAAATTTTGCAGACTAATTGCAGATATCTGCAACTTTACTCAGCTGTATCAGACCATCAGAATAGAAATAAAGAACAGTATTATTCTATAATAAACTTCTTAGCAATTATTTATGAAGACTACTCAAACACTAGCCATAATACAGTGTCATGCACACAGGTATATGTCACAACTTTTATTTAAGGCATATGTCTACAGACGCTGTAAACTATATTAAATTCTGACATATCTATGCTTTCTATCATAATTCAAAGCACTCTGCATACATTAATGAGCAATATGAATATGAACAATATACCAGCATGTAAAACACAGTTAAGAGACATACCTCTGGAAAACTCACTTCTCCTAAAGGTGGCCTGGAAAGAAACGCTTTTAACAGCTGGTTTAAGTACATTTAGCAAAAACATAATTAATAAGGCTCATTAGCACATAATGTTTCTAAATCATATTGGCATGTGCTGGCAAAAACTTGAAGACTTCAATAAAACTGCCTACAGCCGGGTGAATATATACCAGGGATAGCTACCAATGTTAATCAAGCTACACAGGACGCACATGTTAAGTGCCATAAACATCACCCATCCTTAATATAATTTAAAAACTGATAACCAACAAAACCAAGAAAACCATTGGTGTACAGTCCACAAACTATGAACCAACAAAACACCAGACCCTCCAAATAAAAGCAAACTTCAACAGGAAACTTTAAATACTGTTAGATTTAATTTCAGTAGTAAAGTAATCATGTGATGGTATACTCCCACAATATTTAAAACAACATACTAGCACATTGCAAAATATTTCATTTGAAAATACTTCATTTAAAAGTACTTAATTGAAAAAACTTCATTACATAATAAATTATAGTTGATGTAAATGGGCATAGATACTAAATAACTAGCAGACAATAACAACCTCTTAAACTGCATCTGCTTGCCATTGCAAACAACAACTAATGTTAATGATTTTGTTCAACTCCAGTGGTGAGCATACATCTGTTCTCATATAAAAACTTTACTTTCATAGTCTTTATCCAACTTCCTCTGAAATTATTTGTTTGGAGTTTATCCAGCACAAAAATAACTTCTTAAAGTTAATGCATTTTTAATTCATGTTTACTTAATGCATTTCTAGCACCATGTTTTTAATACAACATATATTCTCAGAAATCCTTTCCTTGAATGCACTTTATGTTTTGCCAATATACAAAAAAAATGTCTTGTACATGTTGCAATGAACACCATTGCCTTAGTATTTCAATTTGCTTAGGAATATTGTATTCAGGGTCTATTATATATCCTTGAAGAGGTGTTCCATCGAATGCCTCTTCATTGACCCTTAAACTGCGAACTGTGAAAACAGTAAACGGCCACATCAGCAATTTAAATCGCTTGGCCATCCTCGACAGTTTGCTGTTTTCCCCGCTGTAATGCGAACTCTGAGTTGGTATATTTATTTAGTTGGTGTGTGGGAGGCACAGCCCCCCATGTTTGGGGCTGTGGGGGGCAAAGACCCCCACTTTGTAATGTTTGTGGTGATGTGTTGGTATTTGTAGGGCATTGAAAGAAATCACTGATGTGGATGTTCTGTGTTTTAAAAGTTCACGGTTTAGGAGGCGATGAAGAGGCATTCAATGGAACGCCTCTTCAAGGAAATAATATAGACCCTTGCATTCAAACAATGTAGTAATATTTTGATCTGGGGTCACATCATTATGTCCATACACCTGGCAGCTACTACATTGAAATGATCTTATTTGCTTGGACCCACTAAACTTAACTGTTTTATTTTTTTCCAAAACTAGACTTTTAATTCTGACCTTTATAAATCTCTCTCTCTCTCTCTCCCCCTCTGTATATATATATATATATATATATATATATATATATATATATATATATATATATATATATATATATATATATATATATATATCTATATGTATATATATATATATATATATATATATATATCTATCTATATATATATATATATATATATATATATATATATATACAGATATATAAATATGTATTTACACACACACACACACACACACACACACACACACACACACACACACACACACTTATATATACATGCATTGTATTAAGAACATGATGATAGAAATACATTAAGTAAACATCCAGAAAAATGTATTAATTTTAAAAAGTTTGTATTTTTTTAGTATTTGATAAAAATCCAAACAAATAAATTCAGAGAAGATTGGAAAAACAAATTGTAAGCAAAGGAATTAATTTGGCAGGTGAGAACAGACGCATGCACACATTCATGTTTAAATGAAAGCATTTACACTGTGTTTTCTACAATGGTAAGCATTTAAGATTTAAGAGGTTGTTATTGTCTGCTAGTTATTTAGTATCTTTGATCATTTACATCAACTCTAATTTATAGTGTAATTAATTGTTTTTAATTTAAGCACTGTTGAATTTGGTATCTTGTGGTATGTTAGTGTGCTGTTGCTTTAAATATTGTAAGAATATACAGTCACATGATTGTGTTACTATTTAAATTAAATTGGAATAGTAGTCACAGTATTCTGATGAATTTTTATTTGATTTGGAGAAGAAAGCCCTAAATAAATGGCGGAATTGCTATTATATTCTGGAAGGTCTAATGGGATAGCTTAGATTTCACAATCTGTCTACTAGATGGAAGGTGTGGTGTTTTCTTATTTCAAATTTAACACTAACACCTTGAGTCATCCACTTTATTCCACCTCTGTCTGCTAACCAAGAAGCACCTTAGTGAAGAAACTTTTGATCACAGCATTTTCATCAGGCAGTTAGTAAGAAAATGTCAGAGGAAAGATGGCTGTAGTTCATCTGAGCTTCCAATAGGACAGACCAGGAGACTCCACATGTTTTTCATTTGTATTTTGAGCACAAAGGTAGGATGCATACCCACCAGCAGATGTCCTACATGATAATGTGTGGAACTCCATAACCTGGGTGCTACAGAGACACACAGGGACTTAAATGGAAGACATATGGGTCCAATGGTGATATGATGACCTGTCCAAAAGGACACCATATCAGCTATGGCACTGGTTCATCAAGGACCACAATGCTGGCCTGAAACCCTATAGTAAGTGAGATGCTCCACACCTTAACACCTTATCATCCTATGTCATGGCTTAATAAATGACACACTAAGTAGTCCATTTCAGTTAACTCTTGTACACCCCTACCTGCTTATGACACCCAATGGTACTGTTAAGCAGGAATAACCATAAAACCTCAACAAATGGGTATATGTCTAAGCTGGTACTAACTTCAGTCTCAGTCTCTTTTAGGATCTTAATGTTGGGAAACAAAACCTATTTTCAACATTTAGTTACAAAGCCTATTCATACAGATCTCAGCTAGTGAAAACCAAGTAAATGACTCTTTATGTTCAGAACAACGAACTAATACATGACACATTATGTGTGTGTGTGTGTGTGTGTGTGTGTGTGTGTGTGCACACGCGCGTGCCCGCATGCGTGCGTGCGTCCATGCATGTTTGTGTGTGTGTGTTTGTGTGTGTGTGTGTGTGTGTGTGTGTGTGTGTGTGTGTGTGTGTGTGTGTGTGTGTGAGTGTGTGTGTGTGTGTGTGTATAGATGAGAGCAATGTAAGAACTCTGTTCTCTGGCTATCAAAATATCACTTGTCACTTTGAAATGAGATCTCTTCAAGCCAGATTTTCATGTTAGAGGTGAGATTGATGTTGTGCTGCAGGTGTGAGGAAATTCTCATTTTGCTGTGGACGGACCTCTGAATGCATACAGTGACCTGTAGAAGGGCCACTGGAGGATAGGACACAGTTAACTGTTACCCTTGAGAAAGTGGAGCCTAGATATTATGTGAGAGAAGGATGAATGTTGCTTATTATGATAGTTTACCCTCAGAACAGGAGGTATTTTATTGAAAACTATCCACAAGTATGTACTGAGAGGTGCCACTATAGCCTGCCTCTAATGACCATCCCACTCTTGCACAAATTGCACAAACTCATGCATAACTAGAAGTCAAGGCAATGAAAAATAAATGTTTGAACAGTCTGTATGGTTTATCTCTAGGTAGGTAAGTACAGGTCAGTTAACATTTATAATTGCAGAGCAAGAGTAGGTGATTAGTCTCCAGTAAAATAAGTAACAAAATGAGAATGACATAGGTCAGGGAATAACCCAACAGAGGAGGCACAGGTCTCCAAGGAACTGAGTTGGCATATAACAGAAAGCCTAAAGGAAGGAAGCAGGAATACAGGGAAAGGATGTAAAAGTGTTAAGTAAAAATTTAGGAATAAGCTCAAAATATTGAAGCACAGAAAAAAACACCTCTTGCCAGCTTTGTTAATGGAACACACCTTGATATATTCATGTCACTAAGTCATTAAGTCTCTTTTGGTTTGGCAAGCTTAAATATATTGACTGAAGATGCAAACTTGCATGTATATTATGTTTTGCGATACATATAGAAAAGGATAGTGTTATGCTAGATTTCTTTTTTTGTGTGTTATTCACTACTGTTTTATTCCTTGCTGATATACAAGTACTGCACTCAGAGAACACACTTCTATGAACTAGTAATTTTATCATTCTTACAAATGGTCAGTACTATGCTGCTAATAAACTAATCTTTCAAGTTAGAGGAATGTGTATAAACTGTAAACTGGATGAATATCTTCATGTAAAAAATGTGAGATCTTGCAATATTCTCTTCAGCAATCTCTATGCCTCAGATATGTTTTTTTATTTTTTTAAGTCAAAGATCATACAAACTGTGTACAAACAAATATGATAAACTATATACAATGTCCATAACAATGCATACATGTAAAGGGAAAATCATTCAATATTCCTCTAATAAGGATTTCAATTTCTCCCAAGCAATTAGCTTATAGTCAGATTTTTTGTTCTCAGTTTTATAGTGGAAATTTCTATATCACAAACAAGTTTGGCTAAATAAACAAATTCATTGTTAAACGTGAGAGTGTGTTCTGATTTCCAATTTTTTGTAACCACTTTCCTTACTATCGCTAGTTTTGACCATAATATATGCATTTGATTTCTGAGTATAATTTCTGGAACAGGTCCATTAAACAATAAGAAAGAGTCAGAAATTTTAGAAGCGTCATTTCACGTAGCTTTACAGAAATATCTAAAATCATTCCAAAAAGCAGATACCGTTCTACAATTTACAATCATATGCAACCAGTCATCATCAGATTGATTACATCTCCAACATTTCATGTCTTCCTTTTTATATATTTTGGCAATTTTATTGGGAGTTAAAAAGTCCCTATGCAGGAACTTCCAAGTATAGATTTCCCAATAGGGAAACACTCCCCCAGATATACTAAACTTCCGTTCAGGACTAATCTAGTCCTGCATAGAAGTGGCAGTTTAAGAGGAGGACGGCAGCATAATGCATATTAATGAAGGTGTGCTTCCTGAACTCCTAATGCTACACGGAGCATGGACAAGTGCAAGGGGCGTGTCTGAGAGCAGAGCTCTCAGAATAAACACGCCCCTGCAAAGTAGAACAGAAGAAAGTGTAAATAAATGAGCAAGACCACTCATGGGTGTCCGCATATCCACACCAACAGTCTCCATGTGTTCAACAGCAACAGTACATTTAAATAAAATGAAGAGACCCTTTTATTTATTTTTTTAAAACCCCCAGTACAGCTAATCGTAGGTGCGCGAGTGTGCCCATCGCTTAGCTATGGTTAAAGCAGCTGAAAAGGCTGAAGAGGATAACAAGGAATATATATGCAAGTGAAGCAGCACAGCAATAGTGTAGTGGTTAGAGCATCCAACTAATGAACAGGCATTCCCAGTTCAGGTCCCACTGCAGCACATATCATTTTCCATGTGAAATCTATATATGAACATAATTTTACATCTTTTTTCCATATAACCTACATAATAACATTTAAATGTGAACTGGAGTACTGCATGAAATGTACATGTGAAGTGTCAGTGTCATAATGAATAAGGCACTAGTAAGCAAGTTTAAGAACAAATAAGCAGTAGTAAGCATAAATAAACACTAGTAAGCGTATTTAAGTGTGTTTACATGGGGGTAAGCATTGCCTATACAGATTAAGGAAAGTAGAAGCTAACTGAGTGTAAGAAACTGTAACTGCTGGTTAGCAGTGCTTACTGTCATGCAAACCCACGCATACCCGCTTACAACTGCTTTAAAGTGCCTTAATCACTCTGGATCCAACGACCCATGTTTTGCCCAGGAACAAAATAAACTGTCTCTGCAAGGCTGAAATGCAGGACCCTGTACACTATAGTCACAGTAGTTAACCACTAAGCCATCATAGCAATATACATGCATGAGGTATCAGTAAACTAATCCTCACCACAGGAAAATCAAGCCAAACATGTGAACTGAATCTATGTACAGTGTGATGTTGGATAACCTGCCACAGAACATAAATATGTGAACTGGAGTACTGCAGTAAGCACAGATTTGAGGTGTTATGGTAATAAAGTATTGAAGTTCCCAGGACCCCATACAGAGTATGTACACATGAATCACGGATACCAGACACATATATAATCTGTAATGAAGAATAAATCATTGCCAAATGGCAAATATAGTGATAATCAACTATGAAGCAATGCTAATCGCAGCACAGCTCATGTTAGTAAGTGTAAGCAGTGGCTAGGGGAGCCAATTCAATCTCCATAGTGGTATACCTCTTTAAACAGTGCCAACCTTATGTAAGCAGGTGTGCCCATAGCTTAGCCTTTTCAAAACTGGCCAATCACAGCAAAGTGTGGGAAAATGGCCGTTTTTAAACCCCACAGGCAGGAATACATCTCATAACTGGTTGCAGCTTCCCACTGCAGGCAGAATGGTTGGTGTGGGTGAAGGCATTCAATTCAGAGCCCAGCGCTGGGGCATCCAGGAGTCAAAATTCATGATATGGCTCCTGGTAACACACCATGATCAGAGACTACTGCAGGGCCAGTACCAGGGTTTGCAGTACAAAATGGAGGCCTGGGACAGTCTCATCTATGACCTCACCAGTGCCACAGGTATTCCCCGGACTGGTGAGCAGGTCAGGCACCACCATGCTGACCTGAAGCAGCGTGGGGGGATGTCCTAGAAAAGTGGATCCAGGAGTGTCGGCAGATGGCCAATTCCCCAGTACTGAGTAAGTACATATTCTACTAAGTAGTAAATAATTGCCTAGCTTCTGTATACTATTGGTAGGTATGGCTAAATATCAATGCATTTCTCTGACAGCTGCAGATGAGCGGGCTGCGAACCAGCAAGCCCATGATGCTAGGCTGCAAAGGCTGAGTCATGAGGCAAGTTAGTAATCAGTCTGCATGTACTGTCATAAAGATTATAAGAGCCTTAGAAAGTGCTGTACCAGTAGAAATAGATGTGTTAATAGTCTGTGAATAAAGGTATAACCCCTGGAGTGCTTCTGTTTACTCTTCTCTCATATGATTGCGATCTTTTCCATACTATAAATAGTACTGTTGTATCTTAAGCAATGTCACCCACACTGTGGTATGCAGATAAAATGGGTATGAAGTTCTGCATAACAATGTTGGAAGTGCCAAGAGGTCAGTCATAGGTTCATAGGTTCATAGGTTCATACTAGGCTATCTGCCCTAGGGCATTTATAAGCCTAGCCAGAATGTGTTTGGCTTTCGCCACCCATTTTAAATTTATTTTGCTATGCCCTTTTTCGAGGTTAGTATACTGTGCCTCTGTCTAACAGTGACACAGAAGTGATACCCGGGGTAAACCTACGATCTCCCATCCACTCATCAAGATTCCTCTTGAAGAGAGTCAATGAGGGACTCTGCCTAACCTAGACTGGGATTTTATTCCAGAGTGAAGGGAGCCTCTGGGTTATGAATCTGTCCCTCCAGCATGTCCTATTTATTTCAGTGCTGAGGTTCAAGTCTCTCGAGCGCGTAGCTCGATGGGATTTGGATTTTCTGAGGTGCAGCATGTCCATTAATTCCGGGTTGGACGTGGCTTTATACGTCAGGCACAGATCGCCTCTGAACAGGTGGTATGCCACTGAGTAGAGCTGGAGTTTCATGCTCGGGCAGCATATGGCATCTGTTTGAGCCCTTTGATCCTCTTGGTGAGGTACTTTTGGGGTCTTTCCAGTTGCTGCAGGTGTCTGGTAAGGTACATCCCAAAAGGGGCATTGTACTCAATTATGGGCCTGATGAGGGATGAGTAAAGAGGCACGATGACCTCCCCTGATCTAGATGTGAATCCCTTCATGATTAGGTGGGCTATATAAAATGTTTTTCTAACCACTTTGGCCACGTGGTTGTCAAATGAGAGATTACTATCAACTTGGGTCCCCAGGTCCCTAATTACTTCTTATGTACTTAATGGATTTCCACCTATGTGGTAATTTGTGGGCACTTTGTTTTTGCCAAAGGGGATGACTATACACTTTTTGGCATTTAGCTTGAGGCCATGGCTCTGGCACCAGTTGTCTGTTTCTATGAGGCCCTTTTGGAGGATGCTTGTGTCGGCTGAAGAGTCGATTATGGCGCCCAGTTTGCAGTCATCTGCGAACTTGGTCAGCCACAGTCCTTCCGTGTTTGCCTGTACCTCCGAGAAATATATACCGAACAAGAGAGGTCCCAGGACTGAGCCTTGTGGGACACCACTTGTAACTGGTTTGGAGTCTGACATGGCTCCAGCAATTCTAACCATGTGGGTTCTGTCCTTGAGCCAGTTTGCAATCCATCTGGTGACATAGGGGTTTATATTTAAGCTGGTGAGCTTATCTATAATGCCCAAGTGGGGTATTGTATCGAAGGCTTTTGCGAGGTCCAGGTAGGCTGTGTGGACCACCTTCCCCTCGTCAATGGCCTTGGTGACTGTTTCAAAGAAATCAACCAGGTTTAAGAGGCAGGATCTGCCCTTAACAAAGCCGAACTGGGTAGGATCCAGTGTTTGTAGGTCCCCAATATCTTTATTTATGAGGTCCATGATGATCCTTTCCATAGCTTTGCAGACCAAGCTAGTCAGGCTTATGGGGCGATAGTTTCCAGGATCCGTTGAGGCACCACCTTTATGGAGAGGGACCACATCATATCGTACAAGTTAGGGAGACTTAGAAAACAGTCGAAAGCTGTACATCAATTCCCTGATAGCACAGTGTACTGTGATGTTAGCAATAATTTTTTGTCACACACAGCAGGGGTTTGACTCCTGGGAGTGCTACTAAGTTGTATGCATAATCATACCCCACAACTGTACAGACTGTGATACAATGTTCAGATAGAAAGCTGTATGCATAATTACACCCAGCTGTACAGAATTTGCATTTGAATTTGAATGTTCAAATTGTAAGTTGTATGCATATTTATACCCCACAACTGTTCCAATATGTTCAGCATGTCCAGTTAAAATAAATGGCCCATATCACCGGCTTGGTACCCTGTTCCCCTGAAAATTCAGTGTGATGATCCAAGAAATGTAGGCAGCTGTCAATGACATATAACTGATAGTCAAAAGTGTACATAGAGAATGTATGTGAAAACAAACCTGTCATTCTAGCACCTCACCCAATGTGTATGACAGTAATTCTCAACATATGTTGCATCAACACCTGCAGCCTGTCATGCCTGTAGTTAAGACAGAGGTCACGTATATAATAATCTATAAACATACTACTGTACAATATAAGGCCATTGTGCAGTGTAATAATACATGTAAGGGAAAGATCACTGCAGTGACTAAGAATGTTGTGAAAACTACAAGGATATATTAGTTGTTAATTGAATCCTCTCTCTCACCCCTACTATGTGTGCATAATAACCCAATGACACTCCTCAATTGGTATGTGTACACTCTAAACATTTCTGGGACATAAGTCCTAACGGTTAATAAATATTCACATTTGTTTCTATGCATGTGCCATGTTAAAATACACCAATATTGGTGGACTGTTGCCATCAATGAAACCCGCATGCTCCTGTAATGGCCACTGTTGTTCCATATATATGCATTTGTTCTCCTTGCTCTGCAACTGTGTTAAATCTGGTGTGTCAGGTTAATAGAAATACTATGCATGCTGTTATAACTAATTCTGAATGCTGTTGACTGTTACTAACCCATACCTGCCATAAACCTGCGACAACACAGCTCGTATGGGAAGGCCGGTACCAGAGGACCCACCTGTCCCACCTCAGCTGGCCATGGCACCAGGCACCAGCACATGTGGGGCCCAGCCTGGGACCTCCTCCTCTGTGGAACCTGCATCATCTTTGGAAGGTGCAGGTGATGGGGCTCACTCCCCCTCGGAGTGGGCGTGGAGGGAACCTGTCACCCGTCAACAGGTCCAGGCCGTGGTGCATAGGGAACTCGATCTGGAGTATCGAGAGCATCTACGCCATCTTGAGTGCTGAGTGGCGCTATTAGAGAGTGAGCCTGCCTCCCCTACACAGCCCCCAGCACAGCCATCTTTGGGGCCATGAAGGTCCAGTGGTGACTGCACATGGGTGGGGACCTCAGTCCCACTGTTTCCAGTTGGGGGCTCATGGGCTTGTGACTTCCAAACACCCCTCCCTGTCCAAGGTGTTAACCCCCCACATGTGTCATATACCGGCCCTGTATGCGTCTTGTGTGTCTTGACTGTTAACCTACTCAACCTCCCTCCCCAAATATACCTACTACCGCTCCCCAACATCCCACTGTCACCTGAAAAAAAAAGGGCAATCTGTTCCCACAAAAAAATCTCACCCCATACATAGCTGTCCATTTTGCACACATGTCCACTGGACACATGTAATCTGGTCTAATTGGCATCACAATGAATATAAGTTGTACTCATCCCTCTCCCAGGGGTTTGAGGGTCCAAAAGTACCTGCAAATATAGTGTATATGCACAGCTGTTGCTGTAGAAGAAATGGGCAGCTATGGACCTTCCCTATACCTTTCCTGCACATGCCTAGCTATTTTCCCTACTGTCTTTTCCCCTTCATGCTCCATTTTTCGCCACTTTCCTATCAACCTCTTTTTCTTTCCTTTTAAAGGAATTAGCACGGTGGTAAGTGGCAGTAAGCACTGTTGAGCAGTGGTAAGTGGGTTTGCATGGGGTTGTGCAAGGGAAAGCTATGCCTACATAGGTTGAGAAATCTGAAGCCAACTGACTGTAAGAAAACATAAGAGGTGGTTGGCAGTGCTTACCCTTGCGCAAATCCACTTACAACTGCTCAAAGCGCCTTAATCACACTGTATCAAATGGCCCTTCTTCTGCCTAGCAACAAAATAAGCAGCCTCTTCTAGGATCAAACCCAGGACACTGCACACCACAGCCAAAGTGATTTACCACTAAGCCATCTCAGATATACACCGTTTTGATGTATTCACAAACATATCATCCAGCCCAGTCATTCAACAGTACAGAGAATGTACTCCAACATGTAGATGTATGTGTGTGAGTGAATATATTAATGTCTAAACTGTTACAGCATATTGATATATGTGTATATAGGTATATATATATATATATATATATATATATATATATATATATATATATATATATCCATAAAAATATTTTTGAACATATAAACATGCAAATGCCTACATCTATAGATATATATGTCCACATCTGCATGTCTAAATATATATGGCAGGTTATTTAATTATGACAGCAGATATATATATATATATATATACATATGTATATATATATATATATATATATATATATATATATATATATATGGGTATATACGGACATACATCTGCAGATAATGGGGAAATAACAAAACAGATATGTCCTCATGCAATGTTACTGGGGTTGAGAGGCCCCACACAATATACATCTGGTACGTATAGGTATACCCCCATCAAGTATGACCCCCTGTAATACAGTACCAAGTGTTGCAGATCCCATAACCAGGACAAGACATGACATGGCCATCCCTAAGATACATATACACAGACAGATATATGCAGATACAGATATATATATATATATATATATATATATATATATATATATATATATATATATATACATATATGTAACTACACATACACACACACACAGATTTGTACAATAATATACATATGTAGTATGTGCACACAATATGGAGCAACCAGTATTCCTACAGTCACCACCTTACCAACTGGAAACTGTATGAGCCACCCATACGAATGACATTCATAGCCTGCAACATATACCCACAGAGATATCAAAGGGTACAACACCACACACAGGTGTGATAAATGAATGTGAAAGCTTTAGCTGTGTACTATGACAGTTATATATGCCATGTCATACAGCTGTTTAGACAATGACATCCATATGCGCAGTGTAATGCAACTGTGAAACAGTTATACTAAGACAGTAGTCTGGAAAGGTCGACATATGTTGCTGTCCAGGCCGAGGCCTCCAAGTAGTACATTAGTAATGACAGACTGGACCACAGCATACCAGATAATCACCAGTACGCAATGCAGATGTATAGGTCAGCAGCCTCTATCCATACTCTGTACAAAATCCCTAGGGAAGACAGACTCTAGTTGATACAATGGGATGTATATGTTACATAACAAGGCATACCTGAAACCATCACAATCACACTGACAAACAGAACATCCCGCATGGCAGGAGGCAGTAGGCCTGCATTTAACCAAGGTGGATTGTATAGTAAAGTACATCCAGATACCTTAAGGCAGCCTATCCCAGATACCCACACATGTTGTAACAGCCTAGGTTCATCATGGTGCACCCCCCTACACTCACTAATAGTGGGCCATATACCACTGTAACATACACTGGCCTCTGGAGTGCATTAGGGCACACATGTATTGTGTAGCTAAAACCCACACATATATGGCCCCAACCCCCCAGTATGTGTGGGGGACACAACAGCAGTGGAGTGATGGCAGGAATGACAGCATGACATATACACAGCCCACTACATATCAAACCCTGACAGCATGTCATCTGTGCAAAGCCTGGTATGTAGGTGGAGGTCAGAGGCTGGAACACAGGCACATATGTGTAAAACTGTTGTCATACAATAAGCAAGATATGTATATGTGTACATATCTATATGGATATATGTATACTTATTTATACATATATATTCACCATATGTCCTGCACATGGAGTGGAGCCCTACCTCAGCCCCAGTAGTCCCAACCTCTCAGTATATCTGCAGACTATTGCTACTGTAATAGGGATTGTCTTCACCGAAATGGTGTGTCTGTGGGAGGCCACATCTGCTGTTAAAATTTGTGCCATTGGCTACTGACAGACATACTTCAGTCATCATAGTACAGTACCACTGCTAGCATAGTAATGCCCCTGTGGACTACAGCTGTGATATGGCCAATATATGTGGACAATCTGACACACTCGGGTCATTCCAGGGGTATACACAGAACCCCTTCATGCAAGACATGTGAACCAGGCCTGTCAATGTGAATGTTACCAGTCATGTAGATGGGTATAGCACATACATACTGGTATACATTTCCCCCCATAGGTTATGCATTCATAACCTCTGTCTGTCCTGACACATAATAACTGCTGGTACAGAGGTGCCATGGCCACATACTACCCACTAGTTACTGACATACATCTGAACAGCATCCCACTGCTTTGCTTGATATACATGACTGTCATGGTGGCCAGGCAGCAGTACATTTGGCAAGTATCTGGACATGACATCTCACTGGAGAAGTACAGTAAGCTGCTAGGCATGTAACAAAGCATAGTGTAGGCTACAGGCAGACTGACTCAACATTGGGCTACATCTCCTATGTGGGAATACACATGTACCTGCATAGATAGCAGGCTCTACAAGCATGTCGCATCACAGAGTAACAAAAGCCTGTGTGAAAGTGCATAACCACAACCAATGTGAACACAGCCACAGCCACATATGGTAAGCTAGCATCCTATCACAGTATATGGACTATCTGATGTACACCATCCTCATATGTGCCACTCACACAACAACCCTACATATACTGGGCCGCTACACAGTGAGGTCCGATGGCTGTCTGTGGTTTGGGACATGTGTGTGTTTGCCCTTACAAGCATATAACCTGATAGGGTGACATTCAGTGGAGCAGCATGTAACATCAGACATATGTCCTAATGGTTAATAAATATTCACATTTGTTTCAATGCATGTGCCATGTTAAAATACATCATTATCGGTGGCCTGTTGCAATCAGTGAAACCCGCATCCTCCTGTAATGGCCACTGTTGTTCCATATATGCATGTGTTCTGCTTGCTCCGCAACTGTGTTAAATCTGGTGTGTCAGGTTAATGGGAATACCTTTGCATGCTGTTATAACTAATCCTGAATGCTGTTGACTGTTACTAACCCATATCTGCCATACACGTGCGACAACACAGCTCGTATGGGAAGGCCGGTCCCAGTGGACCCACCTGTTCCACCTCAGCTGGCCATGGCACCGGGCACCAGCACATCTGGGGCCCAGCCTGGAACCACCTCCACCAAGGGCCCTGCACCACCTTCAGGAGGTGCAGGGGATGGGACTTGCCTCGGAGCAGGCGCAGAGGGAAACCTGTCACCTGTCAACAGGTGGTGCGTAGGGAGCTCAATCTGGAGTATTGAGAGCGTCTATGCCAGCTTGAGGGCAGAGTGGCGCTATTAGAGGGTGAGCCTGCCCCTCCTACACAGCACCCAGCACAGCCACCTTCAGGGCCGTGAAGGTGCAGTGGTGACTGCCCATGGGTGGGGACCTCAGTCCCACTGCTTCCAGTTGGGGGCTCATGGGCTTGAGACTTCCAAACACCCCTCCCTGTCCAAAGATTTTACCCCCACATGTGTCATACCCCAGCTCTGTATGCGTCTTGTGTGTCTTATCTGTTAACCTACCCAACCTCCCTCCCCAAATATACCTACCACCCCTCCTCAACATCCTATTGTCACCTGAAAAAAAAAAGTGCAACCTGTTCCCACACATAAATCTCGCTCCATACATAGCTATTCATTTTCCACACATGTCCACTAGACACATGTAATCTGGTCTAATTGGCATCACAATGAATATAAGTTGTACTCATCCCTCACCCAGGGGTTTGAGCGTCCAAAAGTACCTGCAAATATAGTGTATATGCACAGCTGTTGCTGTAGAAGAAATGGGCAGCTATCGACCTTTCCTATACCCTTCCTGCATATGCCTAGCTATTTTCTCTACTGTCTTACCCTCTTCGTGCCCCATTTTTAACCACTTTTCTATCAACCCCGTTTTCTTTTCTTTTAAAGGAATTAGCGCGGGGGTAAGCAGCAGTAAGCACTGTTGAGCAGCGATAAGCAGGTTTGCATGGGTTTGCCCAAGGGAAAGATATGCCTACACAGGTTGAGAAATCTGAAGCAAACTGACTGTAAGAAAACATAAGTAGTGGTTGGTAGTGCTTACCTTTGCAAACCCACTTACAACTGCTCAAAAGTGCCTTAATCACGCTGTATCCAACGACCCTTGTTCTGGCTAGCAACAAAATAAGCAGCCTTTGACAGAATCAAACCCAGTACTCTGCACACCATAGCAAACATGATTTACCACTAAGCCATCTCAGATATGCACATCTTTGATGTATTCACAAACATATCATCCAGCCCAGTCATTCAACAGTACAGAGAATGTATTCCATCATGTAGATGTATGTGTGTGAGTAAATATATTAATGTCTAAACGGTTACAACATATTGATATATATATATATATATATATATATATATATATATATATATATATATATATATATATATATATATATATATAGACACATTTAAATATTTGTGAACATATAAACATGCAAATGCCTACATCTATAGACATATATATGTCCACATCTACATGTCTAAATATATATGGCAGGTTATTTAATTATGTCATATATATATAGATATACAAATATAGGTAAATACGGACATACATCTGTAGATAATGGGGAAATAACAAAACATATATGTCCTCTAGCAACATTAATGGGGTTGAGAGGCCCCACACAATATACGTCTGGTACATATAGGTATACTCCCCAGCCAAGCGTGACCCCCCCCCAGTAATACAGATATCAAAGGGTATAACACCAACATACAGGTGTGCATAAATGAATGTGAAAGCTTTATTTGTGTACTATGACAGTTATATATGCCATGTCATATAGCTGTTTAGACACTGACATCCATATGAGCAGTGAAATACAACTGTGAATCATTTATACTAAGACAGTAGTCTGGAAAGGTTGACATATGTTGCTGTCCAGATGGAGGCCTCCAAGCAGTGCATTAGTAATGACAGACTGGGCCACAGCATACCAGACAATCACCAGTACGTAATGCAGATGTATAGGTCAGCAGCTTCTAGGTACACTCTGTACACAATCCATAAGGGGGACAGACCCCAGTTGACACAATGAGATGTATCTGTTACATAACAAAGCATACCTGAAACCATCACAATCACACTGACAAACAGAACATCCCCTATGGCAGGAGGCAGTAGGCCTGCATTTAACCAAGGTGGATTGTATGGTAACGTACATCCAGATACCTTAAAGCAACCTATACCAGATACTCACACATGTTGTAACAGCCTAGGTTAATCATGGTGCACCCCCTTACACTCACTAATACTGGGCCATATAGCACTGTAACATACACTGGCCTCTGTAGTGCATTAGGGCACACATGTATTGTGTAGGTGAAACCCACACATATATGGCCCCAATCCCCCAGTATGTGTGGGGGATACAACAGCATTGGAGTGATGGCAGGAATGACAGCAAGACATACACACAGCCCACTACATAGCAACTCCTAACAGCATGTCATCTGTGCAAAGCCTGGTATGTAGGTGGAGGACAGAGGCTGGAACACATGCACATATGTGTAAAACTGTTGTCATTCAGTAAGCAAGATATGTATATGTGTGCATATCTATATGGATATATGTATACTTATTTATACATATATGTTCACCATATGTCTTGCACATGGAGTGGAGCCCTACCTCAGCCCCAATCGTCCCAACCTCTCAGTATATTTGTAGACTATTGCTACTGTAATAGGGATTGTCTTCACAGAAATGGTGTGTGTGGGAGGCCACATATGCTGTTAACATGTGTGTCATTGGCTACTTACAGACATCCTACGGTCATCATAATACAGTACCACTGCTAGCACATTAAAGCCCCTGTGGACTACAGCTGCGATATGGACAATATATGTGGACAGTCTGGCACACTTGGGTCAGTCCAGGGGTATACACAGAACCCCTTCATGCAAGACATGTGGACCAGGCCTGTCAATGTGGATGTTACCAGCCATGTAGATGGTTATAACATGTACATACTGGTATACATTTGCCCCCATAGGTTATGCATTCATACACCCCTGTCTATCCTGACACATAATACCATGGCCACATACTATCCACTAGTTACTGACATACATTTGAACAGCATCCCACTGCTTTGTCTGACATACATGACTGTCATGGTGGCTAGGCAGCAGTACATTTGGCAAGTATCTGGACATGACATATCACTGGAGAAGTACACTAAGCTGCTAGGCATGTAACAAAGCACAGTGCAGGCTATAGACAGAGTGACTCAACACTGGTCTACATCTCCTATGTGGGAATACACATGAACCTGCATAGGTAGCAGGCTCTACAGGCATGTTGCATCACAGAGTAACAAATGCCTGTGTGAAAGTGCATAACCACAACCAATGTGAACACAGCCACAGCCACAGCCACACTAGCTTACTATCACAGTATATGGACTATCTGATGTACACCATCCTCATATGAGCCACTCACACAACAACCCTACATATACTGGGCCGCTACACAGTGTGGTCTGATAGCTGTCTGTAGTTTGGGACATGTGTGTGTTTGTCCCTACAAACATGTAACCTGATAGGGTGACATACAGTGGAGCAGCATGTAACATCAGATAGAACAGGACCAAGAACAATGACATCTACCACAGTTTCTACACAGGCCAACGTACATATGCACTATAAACATACTGTCAACATATACCAGATTTATACATACCTCAGTACTGTACACACAATTACAGAATTCCCAGGCTATGTCCTCAAATATAACCTTTACTATACATAACATGTGTAGCAGACTGATATCTCACTGGCTTATCAGATATGCAGTCACTGAATATGGTGCACAGTGCATATGCATGCCCTACTGCATGACATATGTACAAAGGTTGACAGGGTTGTGGCTGGAGGCACAAACACAGGTCCAATATTGACATGTCACTGTGATGACCTCATACATTTCCTGTCATAGCAGAGTTTGATGCAACATATGTCCTATGAGGCATATGACATCAGTAACTCTCCCGGCTGTCACTATCTACTGACTGCAATCCTCACACTACCTTCTGTAGTTGAGAGTTAGGTGCTCTGTGGGTAACACAAGGAATACAAGGCACCACACACTGCCCAGTCTGCAGATGACCCTACAGATGGGGATTCCTCATAAACATAGCACTGACATGACAAGTATTAAAACATGTAGGACAGCCATATCCACACACTCCCTGTTAAACTAATAGTACCCCAACAGCAGTATAGCAGTACTTACAGTCTGTAGTCAGGACAGGCACATCCCCCTCCTGTGTGTTGGCCTGTTTCCACAGTGTATGTCATCAGTGGTAAGTCCCCAATCCATCTGTGATTCTGTTTGCTAAACAACAGATCTAGTTCCTGCTCACAGTGAATGATAAGGCCCAACACCAACAAGATGTTACTAGATATTGGAGTCTGTTTCCATGCAGTTGGCTATGGGAATGTTACCATAGCTGTTCTACATGCAATCAGCTAGAGGAGGGCTGTAATCTGTGCAGAGGCCATCAGCTGATCATGAGCATTACTGACAATACACATGCTGCTGCCTAAGCAAAGCAGGTGTAAGTCTCCACATCCACCAGAGAGGGAGTGAGAGAGGCAGACAGAGGCAAAGATAAGTCAGGGTGGGTTGGGAGAGTAAAAGGTGAGTCTGCTTGTGTCACACACCTACCAGTCCCAGGTTTCAAACCCGTGACTATGTACTGATATCACATCTGTTATCTCTGCATGGTGGATATTGTGATTTATGCTAGGGACACCATATAAGAAAATTTACAAACACACTCAACATTGGGCCAGTTGTTACACACTCACAACCACCTCCACACAGGACATAAATGACATACATCAGCACATTAAGACACACACACCTGTCATATCCCGGATTAGAACCCCTACCTAACTAGTTATTACACTACAGCACTGTCATTACAGAATGCACCACAGAGATTACTGGAATACTTTTTCCCCAAAGGTTTATTTCACAGTGACTGACATCAGTGAATGAATTGTACTGAGTGTGACTAGCCAAACATGCATTGCCCTCTACACAGGCATAGGAACAACACAAAAGCATCCACAACTCCCATGTTTGAGAACAGAACCCCTACCAGAGTTCCATATTGCACTACAACATCACACTGTTATAGCATGCACCACAGAGATTGCTGGAGTACTCTTTCCCCAAAGGTGTACTTCATGGTGATTGACATCAGCAGGATTGGCAAAGTAGGGCATTTGAATTATATTGAGTGTGACTACCCTAAATTGTCCTAACTAGTCTGTACGCATTAACCGCTGTTCTGGCTAGAACAAAAATAATCTGCCTTTGCAGGTCATGAACCTAGGACCCTGTACACTATAGTCACAGTAATTAACCAGTCAGCCATCACAAAAGTACATGGGACTGTGGTTCCACCAAAGTAATCCCACCATAGGCTTATCAAACTGAACACGTGAAAGGAATGTATATACAGTTGTCCGTAAAACATAAAATACCTCTCCAAGGCCAACTCCATGCTACGCAAGGCAGAAGTGACAATGTTTATGACACCCATGGAGGCAGGAGCTGACAGTTCAACTGATGAATCCTGCAGTAAGGCACTGTATGAGCACAGCCACTTGTGCATGATTCCTGACATCCCACATAGAACCACGACGCTCACCTCCCAAATAATCAAGCCAGTCTGGTGGTCTTCTGCCATGAACAGAGTATACAACAGATGGTGGTAGACACTGTTGAAGGAAAAAGGATAATCCAAGGATGCAAACAACTCCCTTACCAGCCCTAGTATGACATTGAGATCCCTCATGGAATCCTCCAAAGCGGATTATGTAACTAAAATAGCCACAGATTCCACAGACAACCACACAGCATTCTATAGTGTTGTCTAAATTCTAAATGGCAATGCTCAGAAGTGCTCTGAGCTGCAACAGAATGGCATTACATAGACAGCTCCCACGGAATGTGCCAATATTCTGGCAGATTCATTTAGTGCCACATTCACCCTCAAACACCCCCAAAAGGGCCCATGACCATGTCAATACTTAAAGGGTTCCATTGCCCAGTAATCATGGCCACCAGGCAAGAAATGCACTACCCACAACTAAGAATACAACATCCATGGGATCAGATGACATCCTGGACTGTGTACTACATGAACTACAAAATGGAACGGCAACTCACCTAACTGTCATGTGTAATCATAGCTTCACATCAGGCTTGGCTCCCACTGAGTGTCACACAGCTGCAGTTACCTCAATCCACAAGAGGGGATCCACCTGTGATCCTTGGATTTACCATCACATCAGTCTGATGAGCCTGATCTGCATGGCCATGGAATGCATTATCAGGGATGTTTTGAATGCAGACATTGGCAACCCTCAAACACTGGACCCCACACAGATTGGGCTCATGGAGGGCCAGTCTTGTCTCCTGAAATGATTGACTGCTTTGACTCAGTCTGAATAGCTGTTGAAGAGGGTAAGGCAGTCCACAAAGCCTATTTGGACCTTGCCAAGCCCTTCAACACCATTCCCTAGTCTGGAAACATAGATTGACATACTAATCCGGCCATACATCCCTATGCCACTCATTGGTTTGCCACATGGCTTACTGACAGAACCCAAACTGTAGGTGTAACTGACTCCAAATCCATCCCCAGACAAGTGACAAGTGGAGTACCTCAGGGTTCAGTCCTGGACCACTGTTGTTTGGCATCTACATCCCTGAAGTACAGACCAACAGTATGGGACTCTACCAAAGGTAACTGCAAAATTGGAGTCATTATGAGCCTGACTGTAGTGCATGAAATGTTACTGATACCAGCCTGACATCATACAGGTGGGATGGAGTACTGTTAACATCTTGTGCCCTTGCCGTGTAAGGTCCTGGTTATGGGATCTGCAACAGTTGGTAGTGTATTGCAGGGCAGACGTGTTTGGCTGTGGTGGGGAATACCTATTCGTGCATGGTGTATGTTGTTTGTGCCTGTCAACTCCATTAATGGAGCATGTAGACATATATGTTTCTGCTATGTTCCCACTTTATCTACAGATGTATGTTCATATATACCTATATATATATATATATATATATATATATATATATATATATATATATTTACATATATCAATATGTTGTATCTGTTTAGACATTAATATATTTTCACACACACATGCATCTACATGTTGGAATACATTCTCTGTACTGTTGTATAACTGGGCTGGATGATATGTTTGTGAATACAGCAGGGTTATGTATATCTGAGATGGCTTAAATGTAAATTACTTGGGCTATGGTGTGCATGGTCCTGGGTTTAAACCTAGCAGATGTTGTTTATATTGTTGCTAGGCAAAACAAGGGCAGATGGATACAGAGTGATTAAGGCACTTTAAAGCAGTTGTATGTGGGTTTACGCATGTTTGCACGGAGGTTAGCACTGCTAAAGTCTGGTTACAGTTTTGTATACTCAGCTGCTGAATTCTTTAATCTGTGTAGGCATTGCTTAGCTATGCGCAAACCTGTGCAAACCTGCTTACAACTGCTTTAAAGTGCCATGATCACTATGTATCCAATGGGCCGTGTTCTGCCCAGCAACAAGATAAACAGCTCTTGGAAGGCTTAAACCAAGGACCCTGCACACCACAGACAAAGTGATTTACCACTAAGCCATGACAGATACAAAGAGATATGATGTTTGCAGAAACATATCATCCACTCCAGTCATGCAACAGTACAGAGAATGTATACCTACATCTAGATGTATGTGTGTACCTACATTAGTATCTAAACAGATACAACATATCTAGATATGTATATATATATATATATATATATATATATATATATATATATATATATATATATATATGTATATATATATATATATATATATATATATATATATATATATTGATTTATAAAACTATATACATATATATATCAATATTTATGCACATATATACATGCATATACCTAAATCGACACATATATGTGTCTACACCTATATGTTATGTCTACATATACACAGCACGTTACATATGTGTATGCAGATATATATCTATGTAGGTGTATACGGACATAGTTTTATATATATATATATATATATATATATATATATATATATATATATATATATATATATATATATATTAGCAGATGTATAACTCTATATAGGTATATATGGCCATACATTTGTAGATAGCAATGGCAGATTAACAAACACACATATGTCCACATGCACCGTTAATGGGGTTGAGAGGCCTTGTACGAATAGACATCCCCCCCACTGCCAAACAAGTGGCTGGCCTTGTTGTCACATGTATGGGTACGGCTTTGCACCTCAGCCTCTCAACTAATTTACATCTGTTATCCCTGTATGGTTGACGTGATATATATAGTAGGGCCTCCATAAAAGAAATAAGCAAAATCCCCTCCACATTGCCCACAGCTGTCACACACTCACAACCATCTTGACACAGGATATGAGTTACAAACACACACACACCTGTTATGTCTGGGAGTTGAACCCCTACCTAAATAGTTTATTACACTACAGCACTATACAGTTATAGCACACACCATGGACATTACTGAAGTACTTCTTCCCCAAAGGTGTATTTCACATTGAATGTCATCAGCAGGATTACCAAAGAAGGCCATTTCAACTGTACTGTGAGTGACTAGCCTAAAATGCATTGCTCCCTACACAGACAGTGAGACACACACAAAACAACCACAACTGACGTGTGGGTATAGAACCCCTGACCAAGGTCTATATCACATTACAGCATGGAGCTGTTATAGGACACACCACAGGGATTACTAGAGAAATCCTTCCCCAAAGGTGGATTTCAAAATGAATGACATCAGCAGGATTGCCAAAGTAGGGCATTCGAAATGTACTGTGAGTGTGTGTAGCCTATAATGCATTCCTCCATACACAGGCATTGGAACACACACAAAACATCCAGAACTGCCATGGGTGGAGATGGAACCCTACCACGGTTCCAGATCACACTACAGCTGTATGCAGTTACAGGACGCACTACAGAGATTACTGAGCTACAGCCTTCCCAGAGGTGTATTTTTAGGTGGGTGATATCAGCAGTCTTCCCAAAGTTGAGTATATGAATTCTAAGGAGTGTGAGTACCCTAAAAAGCATTGTACTCTACTCAGTGTAGGACAGACATAGACACATGCACACACAGATTCACACACACAGTTGCCAAGTCTGGGGTTGGAACATCTATCTAATCAATTTATCATACTACAGCAGTACACAGTTACAGGACGCGCTATGAAGATTACTGGGTTATGACTTACACAGAGGTGTATTTCTAGGTGAGTGACATCAGCAGCCTTGCCAAAGTATAGTATATGAGTTGTATGGAGTGGGAGTAGCCTAAAAAGCATTGCTACACACACACACACACACACACACACACACACACGCACACACACGCACACACACACACACACACACACACACACACACACACACACACACACACACACACACACACACACACATATATACACACACACACACACACATATACACACACACACACACACACACACACACACACACACACACACACACACACACCCCCACACACACACACACACTTATAGTTGCCAAGTCTGGGGTTAGAACATCTACCTATTTTATCACATGACAGCTGTATGCAGTTACAGGACACGCTACAGGGATTACTAGGCTATTACTTTCCAGGAGTTGTATTTCCAGGTGAGTGACATCAGCAGCCTTGTCAAAACTGAGTGTATGAATTGTGCAGAGTGTGAGTGGCCTAAAAAGCATTGTTCTCTACTCAGTCAGACATACACACAGATTCACATACCAACATACACACACAGTTGCTAGGTCTGGGGTTAGAACACCTACCTAACTACTTTATCACACTACAGCAGTATGCAGTTACAGGACGTGCCTTGGAGATTACTGGGCTATGATATTCTCAGAGGTGTATTGCTAGGTGAGTGACATCAGCAGCCTTGCCAAAGGTGAGTATATGAATTGTACGGAGTGCGAGTAGCCTAAAAAGCAATTCTCTCTACACAGTCAGAGACAGAGAGACACACACCAACACAAACACACACTGTTGCCAAGTCTGTGGTTAGAACTACTACTTAACTAGTTTATCACTACAGCAGTACACAGTTATGGGACACGCCATGGGGATTATGGAGCTACAGCTCTCCCAGAGGTGTATTTCACATTGGATGACCTCAGCAGGCTTGTCATGATACTGCTATGAGGAGGCGGTGTGTGCATGGGCCATAACCCATTCATGTAGGGGTTGTCATGCCACATGCAGGCACACACAGGGTCATATGCCACAGGTATGTGTATACAGCTACTAGGTGACTATTCCTTGTACAGTCATGTTGTACAGCTCGCACGTGCACCATATAGTCTGTCATGCTGACAGATACTGGTGGCTAGTATCTGCAGCGAGTGACACCTACACCTCATGTGTTTGGAGCCCTTTGGCTGTGTACTGGGTGGGACAGGCCCATATGGCTCCTTGTCATGGTCATCCTCTTCCACACATCTATGTCCATCTACCTTTGGCTAATTATAGTTTGTTGTCCTTACATATATATCTGTATTCCCATCCACTGTGTGTGCAAGGCAGGTGTGGTGCATACTGACATGTGTTTGCAATAAGAACTGCAACTGCCAGATATGTCTAGTCCACTGGTGTTTGCAGACATGGCCTTCATGTGTTTAAGTGTGTGGGCATGCCCAGTATGACCTTTCTGTATGTTGTTGACTGACATTGCCTTCATTCATCTAAGTGTGTGAGCATGCCCAGTATGGCCATCTATATTGCATGTGTGGATCAAGTCCAGGAGGTTTGTACTGTGGTGCTGACCTTTGTGTTGTACACTGACAGGTAGCATGCTGTGTCTGCAGGATATACATTGGTCATTTGGCATTGACTGTTGCTACATTTCTGCATAGCGGGGGGGCACCTGACTGTTTCTACATTTCTACACAGGGATGGAGGGCACACCTGACTGTTACTATAAGTGTAAGTAGGATGGTGGGGCACACCTGACACGTTTACTCATTTGCTAGGACTGTACTGGTATGTCGGGTACACTATTTCAGTTTGTGGACTTACTTATCATGCTGGCTAGATGCTTACCAGTGTATTACAGATCTTAGCTTTCACTACCTACAGATTAGTTTCTGACTTCCTAGACTTCACAAATTGCATCCAACTGCCTGGCCTGCTGTAGTCTGTCTGTGTAGGCCTGGAGGAGGGCTCATTCAGAGGCCATAGTACAGCATTTGTTTGTGTTTGTCTACACCTATCCTGCTGGCTGTGACTGTTGTTGGGTATGTGCCCCCCCAACTGGCATGTGTGAGTCACTTGCCTTGTGGGTGTCCCAGTATTGAGGGTGGTGCTGAAAGGCTGCCTATGTCGGATGCACATAGTACACTCCCTATACATGGTTGAGCACAGGTAGTGTCATGTTTGGCATCCTTTTTACTGTATGTGCAAGTCAGAGAGAGGTGTCATTCCCTGGGTCCCTACTGTGTCAGTCCATGTGCTATGCATTGCCTCTTTGCCAAGGCCAGGGCATACTGGGCACACCTCCTTCTGCCTAACTGCCCTACTGGGGCAGGCTCAGGTTGTTCCTCCTCTGAGTCACTCTGTGCCTGTGCAGGCCTTGACACTGATGGGGGGCTGTGTGGCCCTGCCCCATGCTGTTCCTGCTGCAGCTGTTTCCGCAGGATCATATTGTGTAGCATGGCACATACCATAAAAATTTGGGTACATGTAGTTGGTGAGTACTGCAAGGCTCCACCAGATGTGTCCAGGCACTGGAACTGTGACTTAAGCATCCCAAACACACGCTCTGTTATGATTCATGTTTGTGCGTGTGCCTCATTATGGAGTTCTTGTTCGGGTGTGTGTGCATTTCTGATGGGTGTCATCAGCCATGGCTCCAGTGCGTATCCAGCATCCCCCACTAGGTGACCATGTGGGATGTCCCCACTGGCAAATGTCTGGTACAGCTGCATCAGATGCCAGATGTGGGAACCTTGGTAGCTTCCAAGGCAGCCAGCACACACATTCATTATTATGCCCTGGGCATTGCACACAACCTGGCAGTTGATGGAAGGGAAGCCCTTGCGGTTGATGTAGACCCTACCCCGCTCACCTGGTGGTGCTTTAATGCATATGTGCTTGCAGTCTATTGCACCCACTACCTCAGGTTATTCTGCTATTCAGTGGAAGTGATGCATATTGCTGGCCAACGCCTAATGGGTGATGAGGATATATACATGCTCACCGACATGTGCTGACATGGCATCCAGGAACTGGTGGAGTACCCTGGACGCTGATGCATGTGAAATCCCCATTATATCCCCAGTTGACCTTTGGAAGGTACCTGTAGCTAGTATTCTTAGGCCTACACATACCTTGGTATCCACTGGGATGGGTTCCCTCTGTTAGTTCTGTGTGTGAGGCGTGGAAGGCACAGCTCAACAATTTGCTCTAGGAGGTCCCAGTCCACTCTATAGTACTCCACTATCTCCAGTTCATGTAGCCCTTGGTAGATTACCCTGGGTCTGTACACTCTTCTCTGTCTCCTCACTGTGGGTTGCTCAGCAGCATTCACATCCTCACCACCCTCAGCCTCTTGCACATGCTGGTTTATGATAGCAAATGCTGCCTCTAACATTTTTTCCCTTGCTTTCGTTCCCCATCTGTAAAAAACGGTGGTGCAGAGGTTTTGGGAAAAACAAGGGGGACAGGTGTTTGTATAGTTTATAGTGGTGTGCTGGGCTGGGCTGCTGCCTGTGTAATTGGCTATTTCTGATACATTTCACTTGTCAGCTAAGCTAGTTCTCCTTGATTACCTTCCTACTGCTGTTTTCCCTTCCCATTGCCTCCTTGTTTAAGCCTGTGTGCTCACGGAGTGCTCAAATGTGAACAGAGCTGCTATTTCCTGGTTTAACTTCCTTTTTCTTCCTGTAAGAGCTGGTGCGCACATCCGCTTACACTTTGTAAAGAGTGCTAGGCAGTTTGGACACATCTCTAGCTTAGCTGTGCTAAGCTTGGAGCAGTCCTGATCCACAGGTCTCCAATCTGCTTACAGTATGCCTGACACCCCCCCCCCCAATGATGTCACCTATATCCTAGTCTTGCACCCAGCCATTTATACTCTTACACTCTTGGGACCTGCCTCACACCCTGTAAATATCTGGGATTCACTAACCTTTCTCTCATTTGCATAGGATTGCCTACTAATGCATAGTTACATGTCCCGCACTGAGCCTCCCCCCTTAGCAACCACTACTCACTGGCCAAGTTGTCTTTTGCCTGCCATTGACTTGCATGGCAGAATACTGATTTTTTTTAGAATGCTCATTTTCATTTTATTTTATTATTTTCCCCCCGATCCCGTTTGCACGCCACTGCCCCTATGCTTAAACAGCCGAGATCAGCAAAAAAAATGTTTTATTTTTTTTTTAAACAGTTTGCAATGCCAGTGCCCTTCTACTTGGCCATTGGCATGCTTCCTCAATAATATGCAGCCTTTATTTGGAGCTGTCATAGCTCAGTTTTGGAATTTGTAGAAATGTACTCAGCTACTGAGTACATTTCTGCAGATAGCACTAGTCTTGCACAGACTATTGCAAACTTCTTGGATTGCAAAATCACCTCATTTGCATGGATTTTGCCTGCAAATGAGGTGATTTGCATACCAGGGCTTAGTCCATGCAGGATTAGTGCTGGAGCTCTCGTGCATGCCCCTGCAGGCTGTTCCTGGATCGCACAGCAGACATATTGCCTGCGTGGACTCCTGCACTCATCTTGCACTCCGTGCAAGCTTTTGAGAACCTGTGGGGCTGTGTTTTTCCTGCTGATTTCAAAGAAAGCCTTTTATTACTTAATGTAAATTCTCTGTTGTTTATTTTTGTTGAATAGTTCTAGTAAGAGACATCTGTAAAGGTAAAACCTGTTCTGATAGATTTATATATAATGAATATAAATGAAGTACCTTTTAGGGAGCCATTATTAATAGTAGAAATTATGTCTAGAATTTTGGTATGTTCTTTTCAATTGTTTCTAATGAGATTATAGTTCTGTGTTGAAAGAACAGGTCTGGATATCAAGCCACTTATAATTCTGTAGACTATATCTAGCTATTAAGTAATCAGCTATGTGAATTTTATTTGTTGACAAGAACTGATGCCAGTATAACAAATGACCCTTTTGAAATCTAACATTTTCTTAGTATCAAAAGAAATTTTACATTCACTAGTAAAGGCAGTTGGAAATATGGATATGATTAAGTTCTTGATTAGGTGATTGGAATGCATAAATCTTTTAAAACTCAATAATATTTGGTTAATAAGAAAAAGCTTATTAATTTTTGTTTATTATTTTGCAAATATGCTTTAATTAGTCATAGAAAAACATCCCTATATATACAAATAAAAGGTTCAAATAGTGTTTTATTGTTGTCTAGTAAAATAATTGTATGCATTGATTTCCAATAAGATATACATGCATTATTGATCTATGAAAGTACAGTGTTAATAATAGCTGCATTTATATATAATTCTATGCTGAAAAATGCAATACCTCCCTCATCCCAACTTGGAGTATGCCATTGTAGTGATATTCAAGGTTTTTTAGGAAACCAGAGAAACTTATGGATGATATTGTTTATACTTTTAACATTTTTTTTTTAATGTGGAGATGATTAATGACTGACTAACAAATATAATTTTAGGTAAAATTATCATTTGATTAAGGTTAGTCTGTCCTCAAAGGAAAAAAATATATATATTTTGTTCCAGTTGTTTGTTAGGTTTATAATTGAATTAATTACAAGCTGATAATTAGCTAAAACTGTTTTTTTAATGTTAGATTCAATAGAAATGCCTTAATACTTAATATGTGAATTGTCTCCATTGAAGTGCTTATAGGTTTTTAATTTGAAAGTGACTTCCTTGTTTATTAAGAGCTTTTGGTTTTTTTTTATGATTAAATTTTTTATCCAGATATGCTTTCAAATAAATCCAGGGTACTAACTAGTCTTGTGAGGTTTCAGTATCTCCACATGTTTGTAACAAATCATTGGCAAAAAGTTGGATCTTGGGGGAGATATCACTTGCAAGTTTATAACCTATAATGTTCTTATTATTTCATATATAATTTGCAAATGGCTCTATGGTAAGGGAACATTTTTAAGGGGACAAAGAGCAATGTTGTTTTTTACCTCTCAATACTTTGAAAGGACTAGATATGAAAGCGTCAATTTTAACAAAGTAAAAAGAGTTTACATAGAGCTTTTTAATTAACTTTATAAATTCTAAGGAAAAGTTATACACTTGCAATACTTTAAATAAGTAAGTCCAACTAAGAGAGTCAAAAGCTTTGTCTGTGTCAAAGCTTAATATTGACAATTCATTTTTCTTTTTGTTTGCTACATCTATAATAGTCAATGGACTTACTATAGTGTCTTGAAGTTTCCTGTTTTTTATAAACCCAGTTTGGTCATTGTCTATTAAGTCAGAAAAGATAGTGTTCAGCCTATTTGCTAAGATAGCCATAAAAGTCTTAGAATCTATATTTAATAAAGAAATGGGCCTATAAGATGAACAAGAAGTGGGTTCTTTATCTGGTTTTAAAATTGGTGACACTAATGAGTATTTCCACAAAGGTGGGACATTTGATGTGTTTTTAACTTCTTGAAATGTATTTAACAGAATTTTTAATATATTGCCTGGTAAAATGTTATATAATTCAGGGATTAATCCATACAACCCTGGTGCCTTATTGAGTTTAGATTATTTGTTTGATCTTTTAATTCTTTCATAGTAAAGACTTTATCAATTCTGGTAGTATTCTCATGTAATAATTTCCTTTGAATGTACTTCTTTAGGAAGGTATTTAGGATACTATTATCTCTTATCGTTGTATTTGAGTTATTTATATGCTCATAATGTTTTTGAAGCCTTCTAGTATGTTCTTCATATCTGATGCTTTTATTATTTGCTTATCTTCTTTATATATGATTTCCTTTATATGACTTTTTTCATATAGATATTTTGATCTAACTACAATTTTATGTAAGATTTTAGGGTTGACTGCGTAGGCGTATAACTTGATGTTTTCTAAATTAATGGAACTTTTGTGGCGTAAGATGTCCTGATATTCCTTATTCAGTTTATTTATATTATCTAACACTATTTTATCATTAGACGTTACCTTTCAACTTATCTAGTTCATTCTGTATATGCGCTATCCTTTTATCCCACTCTTTTATTTTAGATAAGTACCAGCCTTTAACTTTCCCATAAAGAACCACCTTTAAGGTATCCCACAGATTCATGTCTGACTCTCTCCATTATTGTTTATTTCAATAAATTGTTTTATTTCAGTTAGAAACCAGTCTTGAAAGCCTTTTTATTTTTGTAATGTAGGTGGGGATTCTCTGACAAGAGATTAAAAAATCAGTATGAAACATTAATTTAAAGGTGATGGCATTGTAATCTGATAAAGGGCAGGACAAAATCATGGCTTCTTCTATTTTAGATAACAATGAGCCAATTAGTAATACTTTATCAATGTTAGTTTGTGTGCCAAACCTATACGAGTAATGGGAAAATTTTAGGGAAGAAGGTGATTTTATATAATAGATGTCTTTTAAATTCCTTGAATTTACATAGTTATTTAAATGATAATCTAGAGGAGATATTTTAAAGGGTTTAATATTTATGGTGTCTGTTGAAGATAAAATACAATTAAAATATCCTGCTAAAATTATCTCTCCCTGAGAATATAAAGTTATGGTGTCAAGATGCTGTTTTACTGTTTTTGTGCCTATTCGTGGTAACCAATATGAGTTAATGTGGGTGTAACGCTTTTTCCCAACCTTAATTACTACTAAAGCTAACATAGCATTTTTATCTGTATAATAGTCTATGATCTCTGATAATCATAGGCTTTTCTTCCATAGAATTGAAACTCTTCTTTTTTTCTTTATATTGTGAAGGAACCATAGTCTTTTAACAAAAATATGTTCAAATCTTGTGATAATAGATGTGTTTCTTGAAGAAAGACAATGTCTGTTTTATACAAAGAAAGATATTTGATCATACTAGCTCTCTTTATGGGATTATTTAGCCCATTTACATTTAAAGAGAGAACATTATATGCTGGCATAGTTTAACAGGTTTTGCAGTATTCAGATATATGTATTGATTCCCTAAATTTGTTATAGCAGTAAAAATAACATTTGTTATGGACAAATTATAAACAACTAAATTAGAAATCTTAACTATATAAACATTAAAAACCTTCTCTATGGAATACAGTATTCCTGGCTTAATATGTGCACCATACACGCCACAATCTTGCCAAACCATGACATCTAGGTTATCATGTAAACTGAAGAAAAAGCAGAATGGAAAATTAATGTATGGGATAATCATTTACTTCAGATTATACTTTTTATAAGTAATATATCATTAAATTGAATAATACCTTTTAACACTGTCATATCAACCTTTTGGATGCATAATGATACAGTCTACCTTTCTATATCCCAAAAGATACAATATTTTAAAAAGCAGGCAGATGATAACAAGTAAACAAAGTATAAGCAATCATCAATAATCAGTATTCACTACCATCCTTCCTGCTTTTTACTGTCTTATTCCCCCATTTTTTGATATTGCATATTTATTATATATATAAATACATTTATAAACAGTATCTGAATAGAAACTTCTTTTTTAAAATACAAAACATGTTAACTAATATTTACTAAGTAAAACAATATTAATATTGCATTCATTTATATTTAACTTTGTTTCTATAATACTTTTCTGTTGTAGGTTTTCTGTCCCTTACCAGAAACATGATGTTTTCCAAAGTTTCAGTTACTTATTAAAAGTTTTCCAACATCTCAGCATTGTAGAATGTTTCAGGTCTAGTTAACTGTTAGATCACAGCTGTTTGACTTATCAATCATTTAAGTCATGCCCACGTTTATTTAAAAATGGCCAGTAAGCTGTCAAAACTTAATATCACTTATTTAATTTATAAATTAAGCTTATTAAATAATAGATTAATTACTTGCATTACATTTTCAGGTAAAAGCATTAAAAAATAATTCAAAAGGAAGCAAGGCAACATCCGTTTTGTAATCTGATTGGTCCATTACTTTCAACTTGAAGTAAAAAGGTCAAAGGCAGTTTATTGCTTCCTGTGTATCATTTCAGATATGACTGCATGAAAATGGATCCTTTACAGCCCTTTAGGAGCTCAAGCCTGCTTCAGAAACCTTCTAAATAGCAACTAAAGTAAGTTGGCAGGAATTTGTTGCTTGTAGAGTGAAGCTTTGAGAATAGAAATGCTCATGGAAAAGCCACGAGCAATGTAAAACATTCATGTTTGCTCTAAATGCTTATTTTTGACTGGCAAGCATACAATTAAGAAGAAATTAACTACTTCTGTTCAATTAATGAGTGAAGTAGATATACATTAACATCCTAAACTTCAAGCTAAGGTATTTTTTAGTTAAGTGAGAGTGTATAGTAAACTTATTTTTCCTATAACTGTTATTATCTTAAACACACATTATTAGACCCAGCATGGCCCCCAAAGCAGTAAAGAAGTAAAAGATAATTGTAAAAGTCACTTTAGAAAAGCACCAGTATATGAATACATCACCTCTGCATATTCTTCCCTAGAGATTAAAAACTTACTTAACATTTAAAAATATATATTATTTCTGATCTAAAGTCATTAATAAATCTTGTTGTGTCACATATATTATAACTATTAATTTTTTTTAAGTTTTGAAAGGGAAGGAGGAAGGAAAAGGAAACAAGCAAAACAAAATGTATTACCTTGTTTGTGTGATTTCAAAATGACTTAAAACCAACTGCACTGTAGTACATTACAAATAAGCTTATGAATTATTTATTTGTCTCTGGGTTATTTTTTTCTTTCACAGACCACTTATAATTTGTTATTATTTGTCTTTTTAATGTACTACTGGTGTCCATATGTTCTGTTGAATTTATTAAGTTTCTTTGTTGTATAAAGTTGCTGGCATCTTCAAGTGTTTCACATGTTTTAGTTCTTTCCAGTAGAGAAAGTTTTATTCTGGCAGGGAAGATTAGTTGAGATTTAATACCATCCTTTTTCAGTGATTTAATAAAGGGAATGCAAGCCTTTATTTTTGAAATAACAAGAGAAGAGTAGTCACTCTAACAATTTGATCCCATATTTTTCAAAGGAGAAAGAGCCCAAGCAGTCTTTAAAATAAGGTCTTTATCTTGACTTGACATAAATTTAACAATGATGGATCTGGAATCCATATTTTTGCTATTCCAGGTATTTGAAGATAAAGATCTATGGGCTTTCTTAATTCGGAAAGATAACGCTTCAGGTAAATTAAAGATTTTGGGAGCCATCTAGGTAAACATCTGCGCATAATGTCTCCTTCCATTCTCTCCTGTATACCATAGATTCTTATGTTGTTCCATCTAGACCTATTCTCCAGATCATCAATCTTGTTAATAAGTTTGATTTTATGTTGTCCTTTTTCGCCTTCATTCTTGCTGCTTGGGTTCGGAGCCAAAACCGGCTCTGACTCAGCCATATACTAAAGCTCGAGAGCTTCAACTGGCTCAAGGGTATAACCTATCCCATGGTGCTTAGTGTCTGTTCCCCAAATCCCATTTGCTGCTTGAAGCTTCAGGATTGTTTTTGCTGGCTCGGACTAGTAAAATTTAGAATTATACTCTCTTTTTTTGGATAATTTTCCTAAAACTTACTTCTTCTTCTTAGATTACCTTTCCCAGTTACAGTATTGTGCCTTTTTGTATTTCTGTAGCATTCTTGGCTATATTTTCCTTGTGGCTGTCCTTTTGGGCCTTATTTTTCTCTCTTCCCCTTCTCTAGTTAAAAGAATCCATTTCAGTTAGAGGATTCTTTCATTTTCTTTCTCCCTTAAGGAGTCACCGTTTAAATTAGAGGCATCTCTTCGGGTTGGAGGAGATTGTCGTTAAGTTTAGAGACTTCTCCTCCCTATCACTCCCTATCATTTCCATTTTTTCTTGTTAAAACAAAAGCCTTTTTCATCTATTTTTTACAGTAGTTAAAATTTACTGTTGGATTTAAAAAGTGCAATTCATGCACTTAGAAAATATCTATAACAGATAAACACACAAGTTGTGTCTACTGTCTAGGACCAGTCAATTTCCAAGACTCCTGCTCCATATGTCATAGCTTCAGTGCAAGGGTCTTACAGGAGTGGAAAAATAAGCTCATTTTAAGGGGCTTGTTGAAAGTTGAAGAAGGTACTCAGACATCAAAACTGGATCAGTGTAAAAAGGCTGCTTCAGTGGCTCCTGTGTTTGAGCTGTCAAGCAGTTTCAAAGATCCAGCATCCTCGGATTCGAAAGTTATCGGTTCCAACAAATTTAGTCCTCCCTCGGTTCCATCTGTCTCTTCGTAACCATTGTGGAGCCAAAAAAGGAGTCGTTCACCATCCTTGGAACCTGTTCATTTGGTGCCGCAATCTCCTTTTTACAAATTGGAAAATACGGTCTGATTCTCATTTTGCCTTCCTTTTTACCTTTATGACCAATATATTTCATATATTTTCACTTTCTGGATATTAGACATATCATAGGGAGCTCTTTCCCTCAAACAAGATCTGGGAAACAGCTTCTAAGCACCATGGGATAGGTTATAGCCTTCAGCCAGTAGAAGCTCTCGAACTTTAGTATATGGCCAAGTCGGAGCCGAATTCGGCTCCGAACCCAACCAGCAAGAATGAAGGCAAGATACTGGACAACAATACTGGACAACAAACATGGAACATTATGGCGAGTACATAACTTCTTTTTATTTTGCTGTAAAAGGAAGTCAATACTTTTTTCCACACGTATAAGTCTGCAGTCAATGTCAGACACTGATTCTTCTAGTGCTGTAATTTGAGCCTTCTGTTGCTTCAAGACATCGTTCAATAATTCAGTCTGCTTGGTAGTGTCTTCTTTAATTTTGTCCATTTTAAAATCAAGTTTATCCATTTCAGCATTAAAACTTGAATGTTTGTAAGGGAGGACTGCAGCTCTTTTTTCATAGAGTTGTCCTGTTGAGTGGTTTTAGAGTAATTCATGTTCCTTCAGTTGAAGTGTCTTCACTTTTTCTCCTTTAAAAGTTGACAGGAAAATATGAGAATTATAAGATGAAAGTTATACCAATAAAAAACTTAGGTTTTCCAGTTTTTGGATTTATTGTTTTCAGGTGGATATCACTGTATTTTGTGAATAAATCCTGTCAGAAATGTTAAACTACTGCAGACCAGAAATTGTCTGCCTTTGTCAAGTCTTCCTTCCAAGCCACCCCCCTTCCCCTAATTGTGTTCCTTATTTGCTGAGAATAAGTAGTGCATGTTATATAAATCACTTCAGTGCACCATCTCTTGCAGACTAAATGAATTCTGTTTGCATATATTATTAAATTTTGTTTAACTAGCAAAGGAATGCACAAAGTCACATAATTGTCACCTTTTATTTCTCTGGAAATACAATACTTGGTAATGTTTTTCAATTCCAAATAAATGATTTTACATAGACAGTAAATATGAGAAAATGTTTTGCCTCATGATATTTGACCTTGCAACTTGTATGTGTGTGTGTTTGTGTGTGTGTGTGTGTGTGTGTGTGTGTGTGTGTGTGTGTGTGTGTGTGTGTGTGTGTGTGTGTGTATGTATGTGCGTGTGTGCGTGTGTGTGTGTGTGTGTGTGTGTGTGTGTGTGCGTGTGTGTGTGTGTGTGTGTGTTGTGGTACCATTTCCAGACTACTATGGATCTCCATCTACTGACACATCCATTGCTACCCATCTACTAGAACTGATGCCACATAATGTTTTATGTGTCTTCATCTCTTAGTAGATCACACTTATTTTATTAGATCATAGTTCTAGCCTACACACAAAGTAAAATAAAGGCAGACCATTATTAGCCTCCTGTCTCCCAGTGACAAAGACAGTTGAGAAAAAAGAATTCTACCCCTCAACTTTAGCATGGGTCTTCTCATTGTCTTTACTCCTGAAAACAATGCCACTATCCTACATGTTTTGTTGAAATGCTTTTGTAGATTCTGCTCAGTTTCCTTCCTGGATCGATCATCTTTTTGTTCTACCATTAATAAAGCAAAATAGATCCCTTTTATAATCCAGGCTAAACTCCATCATCATTTATCTTTTCTTGTTCTTGTTCATGCCAATATTTTCTTTAATTTTCAAGAGTTCTCACTCTATCCCTCTCATTAAATGTCCTCTGGTGTAAGGACCATTTTATTGCTTGGTGTTAAACTCTGAAGTCCCTCCTTATAGAGTGAGAAATTCACCTCAACAAAAATGTTTCCCTAATTTGTGTTGCCACATATCCTTAACAATTTCTATTTTTTACCATATTTTCCAACCTTTGTTCAGTTTACTCATCTTTTTCTTTTGTCATCATAACAATTTGCTAAATACTTTCCTAACAAGCCAGTTTCTTTCAATACTTTTGATCTTATCCTTGATGGGATTCCCCCCTGCATCTTTAACACATGCCCCCTTTGCTCGTTGTTTTATTCTGTCATATTATTTTCTCTCTGTCTCTCTCCCTCCCTCTCTTTCTTCTTTGCCTGCTTTTCTGTTATCTGAAAGTTGTGTGACATAGATGTGTATGGCTACGGTGAAGCAGCTGGTTCAGGCCACATAACATATTTTGTACATTCTTCTACATCTAGTTTCACACTCTTACCCACATGCTTATGTTTTATAGGCTATTTCATTTATGGTGTGATTGCATTAAGGTTAAACCTTCTGGAAAAGATCAAGTATCAAAGAATACTGCCAAAATGAGAGTTTTAGTCTTATTATGTTGTAACAAAATCAGTCAGTATCATGCATATTATGTTAATTTGCTTTAGTTTGGCTTGCAATCAGCCATGTGCTTACACTTTCTGAGTAATCTGGATGTGCATTGTTTTATCTTAATACTATTTATTTGCATCCCAGATCATGTCTGAACAAAGGGTCAGATAGGATCAATCCATTTAGCAAGCTGATGAGGGTATAAATACACACTTTACATGTATGTAAAGGGCAGAAAAAAGCACAAAGCTGAAGAGGAAGAAAGGTATAACAAAGTAATGAATGATACTAAAGTTCCACTTGTTACTATTCTTCTAATGAAAATAAAATATTTAATTCTTGGTAACAACAACTAGCTAGGAAGTCGGACACCATAACCCTGAGACATTCTTGACAACAGGCCTACTGTACCAAGTCATCCATCATTTCATATACAGATTACATTGCTTAAAGCAATGATATCTGCCAAATGTTCTTCATGCTGATGTCTGCTGCAGTAGCCTAAGCATTATGGGTTAAACCCTGCCGAGAATGTATTGGCAGGTCAACTTCCAATGCTTCAAGGCACCTTCCATGCACCCAAATCATTAGTCTGCTTGAGCTGAGTAGAATAAAAAGACTCATTTGAGTGCCAAGCCCTTCAGAGCTTTCCTGCCACCAAAGAAAATGCTCTTCGGTGGACTTTTGAAGATTGAATGTCGGCTTGTGCTATTCTATTGCTGGCAGATAAGTTCCCTTTGGAGCAAAACTTTCCAGATGTTATTTTTAATGTTTAAATTTACTTTCCTGTTGAAGAAATAATGTTTTAAGCTAGGAATAAGTGTTTTTTATTGACTAAGATGTGATTTTGCTGCACTTTTAAATGGGAACACACTTGTGTATTTGACAGATCAGAAGATTTAAATATTCTAAAATAATTTCTTTATGCAGAAAATGTGTGCTTTTTACTGTGTTTTTCTTTGGGGGAGTGGCTTTATGCTACTTTTAACATTTTACTGCATTATGCTACTTACCCAGGGAAAGAAACACCATTTTTGGCTTGACCATGGAATATACTACTAGTCCCATGGATGGCCCTTCTTCCAGCTGGAAAAAGATAAACATAACTGAACATCCTTTGCTACCACAACAGGCTAGCAATTTGCCTCAGCTACACATGGGTGAGTCTGCAGTGGCAAAGCTGGCTCCTCAGACCAATAATCTTTTTTCCCCGGATCCCTCTGGTGTTGCCCATAGAGCCACTTTGGAATATGGGTTATCCATGTCCTCTGTGGTTGTTGGGGCCCCCTCATTAGTGGACAAGGGAGAGCCAATTTTGTTGGTGTTGGGAGAAGGGGAAGGGAAGGTGCCACTGCTTAGCCAGAATGTTGTGCCCATCTCTGGGGAAATGTTGCTGCCATTAATAACCTTGTGTATCCTAACTCTCCTGTCAAAAAGTAACAGAAAACTAAATATGCATCTTCTTCTCCTCCAGTTTCACTGGACTGGAGTAATTTATTAAGTCTGGCTCAGAGTCTTGTGCAAGCTATTGACTATTCTTACCAGGTGTTTTTTTGATAAAAGGAAAATGGATTATTCTTTACTTAAAGACATTCAAGAAAATGAATTTGGAGAGGAATGTGGTGGTACAGATATGTTTTTTTCTCACCAGATTTGTGATTCAGACAAAGAGGACAGTATTTTATATGAATTTCCTTGTCAATGATTCTCTTTCTTTTCAAGGCATTCATTTGTCAAAGTGTATGTGAAAGGGGTATTGCAAAAGAGACTTCCAACGAAACCAGAGGCTCCTCCTTGTGATCATAATTTTGTATCAGAAAAGCTAACACTTGCTCCATTTGAACCAGCTCATCTGTCTGACTTGAGGTTCTTAACATGGAAAGCAATTTTAATGGTTTCTGTGACCTCGGCAAGAAGAGTATCTGAGTTGCAAGCTCTTATGGTTTGTCATCATCATCATCATCATCAGCCCCCTTTTTCCCATTTTGTCTACATGGGGTTGGGGTATCATGTTAACTGTCGCCAACTCTCTCGATTCAGTGCCACACTCCTGCCTTCTTCAACACTCATGTCCAGCTGTCATAGATCTTCTTTGACACAATCCAGCCACCTCTTTGCTGCATGTCCTCACTTCCTCTTACCTTCTTCCTTTCTGTCCCAAGTCTTCCTCACCAGATTGTCTTCTGCTTTTCTGCACATGTGTCCAAACCACTGTAATCTGTTCTCTTTGATCTTTTCTGCAATTGGAGCTACTTTGGCTTCTGCTCTTATGTCCTCATTTCTTTGTCTGTCCCACAGTGTGCATCCTACCACCCTTCTCAGGCACTTCATTTCCATCACTTCTAGCTTCTTCAGCTGTTCTGATATGGTTTGTCAACCTTATCTTATTTTCCACAGAAGCAAGATTTCCCTGAGAACTAATCCTTTTATGCCTAAGGTAGTATCCAAGTTTACGTTAAGTCAAACTACCCATCTCCCTGTGTTTTCCCTGAACCCCCAAATGAGAGACAAAGTATACTTCATTCTTTGGATGTCCATAGACAACTCTGGTACTATTTTGACAGAACAAAATCTTTAAGAACTTTTGATCAGTTGTCCTTTTTTTGTGAAGGCAAGGAAAAGGGACAACCTGTGTGCAAACAGACTTTTTCCAAATGGTTGTATTAGGCTATTACCTTTTGTTATTGACACCACAACAAAACTATTCCAAACATGGTCAAGGTGCATTCTACCAGGGTTTTGGCTTCATTTTATTTATTTAACATTTGTTTACCAGGAAAGTCTGACTGGACACAGGTCCATTTTCAGCAGAGGGCCGGGGAGAAAAGCTCCAACAATATAAAAAATAAACATTATACAACAAGAAAAATAACAGAGTACAGGTCATCAATGAAACTACATATTGCATAACAAAAATAACCAAAAAAGATGACACATTAGCAATTTTACAAAATTTGTACATTAAAGAGTATACGGTATTATACACATTCAAGACTAGTATATATTTCAGAAAGTACAGATTTTTGAGGAAGACCTATAATAATTTGAGGAAGACTTACAATAATTCATCTGTGACACTTTGGAAAACTTTGGACTCTAGAAATATTCTAGAAGCAGCAACTTGGTCCTCTGTGCATCCTTTACAAAGCAATACAAGCTAGATTCTTTCTTCATGTCTAGGTCAGGCTTTGTTAAGACCATTCTATTGAGACTTCTAGATGCTCCTCCTTTCACCTAACCTATGGTAATCTACCATATAGCTTACGTAACTGCAACAGTGATCAATTTGAACTACACAGTACAGCTGTATAAGTAAACTTACCATAACAGTAGATGTTTGAATGATCACTGCTGCAGTAGACCCTCCTTCCCTCCCTCCTTTCGCCTCCTTATCTTTTTGTGTGTCCATAGTGTGGACATTTGTTTTTTGTTGTTTCTAGCAATGTACTCTCAAGGTTCAACCTTCCTGTGTCGTTTGGCATGAAAGCTCTGAAGGACATGGTTCCCAAGCCTATCTTTTCAGTCAACTCATCTCAAGCTAAGTAACAGTTTGGGCGTGTGGAAGGTGCCCTGAAGATTTGAAAGTTGGCTAATACTTATATCCTATGCAGAGTATAACTCATATAACTTAGGCTATTGTAGCAGTGATCATTCTAACATGCAACTGTACTTTCCCAATTAAACAGCTCCAGCCTCTCTGCTATTTAAATCTTTAATATAATTGGTTAACATACTAGATTGTAAACAATCCTTTGTGCTACACACTTGCATTTGATTTTGACACTCTACCGTTTTATACTGTGTGGGTCCCAATTCATGTTTAGGCTGAATAGGCTTCCTCACAATCCTAAAAACTTGTTTTTGTGTCTGCTTGCCCTTATACTGCTAACAGAGGCTATACTAATAAAACATGAAAATATAATGGTATAGAATGGTATATCCAGATCCATACTAACAGTAAGAAAAATAACTAATATGACACTTTGTAGAGCAATGGAGACAGAGATATTTTATATTTTTAAGCAATCATGTTCTTTATTTATTAATACAAATTGTACTTACCAGTTACTGTCAGCACAAGAAGCAGTGATGCGGTAATCAATAATTTCATCTCTTACAGTTATATGAATGTGGCTGCTTACAGCTGAAGAAAAACAAATATATATACTTTGGATGAGTAGCAGTTTCTCAAGAAATAACTCCAATGACTTCGGTTACAGACTTCAGGTATTTTATGGTAATTTTTGGAGATTCCATTTTCACTGGTTGTGCTGTCCATTAACTATGCCACTCACCACCACACAGACATGCGGACACAAACACAGACACACATGCATACAATAAGTTCATAGGCACATATTGCTCACCAGCTCATTAATTTCCAGGCTATTAACTCTTCACAGAGTAATCATAATTCTCATCCTGTTGTGGGTCTATACTTTTCTAAAGTTTCTGGTCTACTCTTTATTCTTTAGAGAAGCTGAGTAATGGTCTAAGCATCTTTATAGCCTCTGCTCTAAACTCATAGTTTTATCACTTTGAAACACTTAGCTGCCCATAGGACAGTTTCTGCAGTGTCCATTAGGGGTATTGTTGTTGTTGTTGTGGGAATGGAAAGGCTGTGACTGTTGCTCTGCTTATTTATTTGATGTGTTTTCCCATTCCAATTCTTTACTTCATTTATATATAGAGATATCTGTCTAATTATGATTAATGAAGTCATGGAATGGAAAAAAATTCCTCTGACAGTAATATTTCTTCAACGGACAACTGTAGGGTGGGGTGGAATAAAAATTTAACTCCTGTGTTTCTTCAAAGCAGCTTGAATTCTCATGTCATTTGCATTTAATATATTGAACACAACGAATGTAGCATGGAAAAAATAAGTTTTATTATTTCTTGTGAGTATCTTTGCAAAACATATGCTATCGAAAGAATTATATTAAAGGAAGTACACTGTTTTCATATAAAGTAATCTGTCTGTAGTTCTGACACTTAAAATGTTCCGTGACCATCCAGTGCAGCACCCCTCAACCCACCCCCAGCAGAGTATGCTAAATCATTCAACCATCCTGAAGAAAACAAGACATGATGAAATAACTTAAGTAAAGCTCTCAAAGTTGTAATGCCGGACCTTTTGGAAGTAAGACCAGATGTAAAAGTACAGCCTTGCAGTTTTATTCTATCACACAGATTATGTCCTTAGCATTCTATTCCCCATGACTGTGTCCTTGGCAGACACTAAGGAACTTTATTTCTGTACTTAAGCCATTAGTACATTTGGGCTTTGGAGGAAGATGGCTTGGAAGGTCAGCTACATTATAGCAAAACATTCCATGTGAATTAAGCACGTGTAGGGTGGACAGAAAAGTAAAAAGATAGTCAACTAGAGAAGAAAGCTATTTGCCAGATAAATTATAATGTGAATGATATTCCCTATAGGAAGTATGCCTGCAATGTCAAAGGAAACCCCACCATCCTGTACACTGTTTCCTCTGAGGACCATTAAATGAATTTTGTGAACATAGTCATCTACTTCCATGTAAAAAATGAAACATATGTATCAATTTAGTGGTTAAAATGCTGTTGGAAGTGGTTCAAATGGTCAGATGTTTCAAGGATCATATAATCACTGTAGCCAGACTGGAGTGGGGCATGATGGAGAGATAAGTGTAAGCCAGTCCTCATGGGCAAATACATGTTACTTGACCTCAGTTTCCCTTTTGTCTCCACCTTTACTTAAAAAGGCTTTAACTTTAATTCTACACGTTTACTCTGGCATCCTGAAGAGATTTCCTGTTACATTTTGTATTACACTATACTCTCCATGCATAATACTTTTCTGCTGTTTAAATAATATTTAACACAAGAACAAACTATTAAATTATTAGACATATTTGAAGACATAGGTTATCAATATACAGCATTTTCTTTACATTTTCTCTCTTCAGTTTTGCTATTTATTGCCTTTATAGGTAAAAAAATATATATTACTAGGTAAAAACTCAGTCTGGGAGCTATTATACACCTAGCCAACAACCAGACAATGAGCAAAGATGACAGTGAACCCTGTATCTTGTTCTGCAAAGCAAATCCCCAATCTCAATGAAAGTACAAAAGAGAGAAGGGATTTGAACCATGCACTGTTAACACACAATGCTCCTGAAGTAACTGAGAAGTTGTAAATGTTCCTACTGATTTGATCTGTACACATCACATTTGCTGAATATGCCAGTCCTGCCCGTTATCAGTTGTTTTATGAACACGCACATACTATAGTCACATTGCTGGACTTGAACACCTGTCTACCCCATTCTACATTCTGTAGATTTGTCTATTAACTTCTGATGCTACGGAAGAAGTCATTGCTTTTTTCCATATTTGCATACTTTTTTTTTAAATTTGTGTTTGCCTCTCTTCAAATATTGATTTCATTTATGTTTGCTTTACTTTTTTTAATTTTGTTACCTTATCTCACACATTTTCCTTATTTGTTTTATGTGCATTGCATTTTTCATGTGCTGGGAAAGTAATTGTTTCTTAGTCTATAAAGATCCGATTTGTTCTTCAAGACTTCTCCAGTCAGTTTGTATCAAATGATACTTGGAGTCAAAGGTCAAGTACTCTATATTTTGAAGTCAGAGGTCAATACCCATTAACCATCAGCAGCAGAGGAGTTATTTAGCAAATACAGTACTCTAGTAAATGTTTCTTCTGCAGTTATTTTATTGTCTCCTTTTTTGCTGTGGCCATTTTAAGCACTGACTTGATTCTATAATGTGATGTATGTATTAACCAGCTGATGATACACCCTGTGTGGTTGAATGCGCAACCCCACTTTAAAATAAATAATAAAATGTATCCATATGCTTGTCTGTCTGTTTTTATGTACATATTTCCATTGAACAATTCATTAATAGCTCTGGAGTCAAGCAGATATTGTCCAAGACCAAGGTTTATGACATAGACCCACCAGGTACATATAACTAATCAGTTTTGACATGTTGAAAATGGACAGAAACTTTATACAGAATGCAGCATTAGATTTACTGCTTATTTACGAGTTATGTCAAGATGTCCATCTCCAACAAATTGTATAGCTGCTGCAAATGACTGCTTTTTTCCTTAGGTTCATGAAATTCAACTTATCTGGTCATTCACCTTATTTGACAAGGAAAGTACTGTTAGCTTTCATTAAACATACTTTTAAAAAGCAGATAACCTAGTTATTCCTTCACCATAGATTGAAAAAAAAAACCTAGAAAAATAACTTTAGCAACTAAACCCTTTTGTGTTCATTCAGTACTACTCCTGCTTGGAAATGAAGTATTCTTTCCTAGACTTTATAAAAGTTTTGTTCCATTCACAAACATTGATTTAGCTACCTTTGAAGGTAGCTAGCCAACTACCTCCTAGCTCCCCTGGTCCTGAAAGTAGCACCCCTAGAAACCTACTTGCGTTCAGCTTCCAACCAGTCGCTACTTCACTTATCCGTACCTTGATCATAAAATTAAAACCCACTACACTTTCTGCTGATCAACTCCCTGCCGAGTACCTACAAAAATCAGCTGATGCTATTGCTTACCCCGTCTCAATACTAATCAATCGAACCATAGTAGAAGCTAAAATTCCCACCATCTGGAAAATATCCTATGTAATCCCACTTCACAAAGGAGGCAGCTCTACTGAATTCTCCAGTTATAGGCTAATAGCTATACTCTCTCCACTTGCAAAGATTATGGAAAAATGTATTCATAGACAACTCATGCACCACCTAATCCAAAATTGCCTTATGGCAGACACTCAGCATGGCTTCCGTCCTCATCACAGCACTACTTCAGCCCTCCTAGTCTTTACTAACACCATAAACCATAATCGCAACAATAATTATATATCCTCAGCCCTCTTTTTGGATCTTTCCAAGGCATTCGATATGGTTGATCACCAACTTTTAATCCACACCCTGCAAACATTCTGTCTAGATACTGGAGCCCTCCAATGGTTTCAATCCTACCTGAATGGTCGACAGCAGGCTGTCCTCTGGCAGAACAAACTCTCTAACCTTCTACCTAACACCCTCAGAGTACCACAAGGCTCTATACTAGGGCCCTTGCTGTTCTCCATCTTCATTAACGACCTTTATACTGTCATCCCAAAAGTCAGCTGTATCCAATATGCTGATGACTCTACTCTGATTTGCTCAGCCACATCTTCAGTAGAGTTATGGTCAGCTACCCAGACCACCTTTAATACAATAGAAAACTGGCTTTCTGAACATAGTCTGATCCTAAATCCCAAAAAAACTAAAATGCTGTTATTTTCACCAACACGTAGGTCTACCACTTTCACCTTTACCATAAAATCAAATGATGGCACAATAATCTCCCCTGACCCATCTACAAAACTATTAGGTGTCATCATAGACAATAATTTCAAATTTGACCTACATGTTAACCAAACTGTCAAAACCATCAATAAAAAACTAGGGTCACTTTACAGAATAAAAGCCTTCCTAACCCCTCCAGCTAAAATTGCCATAGCTCGCTCTCACCTTCTTTCAACCCTTCTGTATGCATCCCCTCTACTCTCGAATTTGAACAAGACTGTCCTTAACAAACTCTCAATTTGCTACAACCACATTGCCAGGTTTGCCACTGGGCTGCCTTTTAGGACACATCATTGCATCAATCTAAATCAGCTTGGTTGGCTTGAACTACCTAGCCTAATCCAGTATAACCAACTGATTATGGCCTATAAAATCCTCTATAATCCGGACAATACTCCTGCACTTAAAAATATTATCACCCCTATAACAATCCTAGACCGCTTCGATCCTCTAACAAACTATTAATTCAGACTAGCAAAATTAATAACACAGCCGGTGATTCTCTCTTTGCAAACTCTGTAAGTAGATCCTGGAACTCTCTTCCAGCTGATATTACCTTACTTTCCACCTTAGGTCAATTTAAAACTAGACTCAAACAACATTTGTCACTTAACTGGCTATGTCAATGTATCAAGCCAGGCTAACTCAAATGTGTAAAAATCTGTTAACCAGTTTACTGTGTAATTTAATTTAATCCTGACTTGTGCTCAGAACTAACTGTAACCTGTGGAACTTGTTTAACTTGCTTACTTATGTAATCTCTGTAAATAGTCTGCTTGTAATATGTAATGCTGGTATTATGTAATGCTGTATCTGCTTACCCTTGGAGCTTTTCTCCCCGGGCCACCGCTGAAAATGGACATGCATCCAGTCAGACTATCCCGGTCAACAAATGTAAAATAAAAATAAATAAAATAAAAAATTTAAATTCAGCATCAGAGACAGATTTTGTTGTTACCCAGCCTCCTGTCCTCCTAATACAATATGTCTTTTTGCATCATGCAAAATGATGGGTTAGATGAATCAAATGCTGAAATCAAACTTTCTAGGGAAATATTAACAGTATCAGTGTTACAGATTATAGTACTCTGATTGCTGAAAGTGAGGAAGAGTTGAAGAGTCTATATATGAAGATGAAAGCAGAAAGCACTAAAAGCTGGCTTGCTGCTCAACATTAAAAATAAAATAAAATTATGTCATACTGCCTATCAATTCCATGCAAATAGATTAAGAAGAGGTAGAGACAGTAACATATTTAATTTTCCAAGGATCAAAGATCTTTGTTCATAGATAGATTTTTTCCTGTTCATAGATTAGTACTAGGCTAACTGCCCTTGTGGGCCATTTTAAGCCTGGCCAATTATCCTTTGTGAGACTCAAACCCTGCACCTTGTGTTTGTAAGGCAAACACCTTAACCATTAGGCCACCCTCCCAAAATGGCAATTGCAGTCATAAATTTAACTCATTACTGCTGAGTCCACCTCCTGGCATTTCTGCAATTACCTCCTACTAATGCCTCTAGATGTCAAATATTGCTTGTTCATACTTACATCAACAAAGCTATATACAAGGCATCAGAAGACATCATCTTAAAGTATACACTATGGCAAACACAACTTCATTGATACTTGACCTCTGTTTAATGCCGCTAAAGAGATATTAAATATTATTTCCATACTGTTTATTTGTATTGTAATAATGTTAATATTTCTCTAAATATCTCAGCAGTGAGGCAAATTAAACAGAACTGTGTAGTCTCATATGAAGGCTCATAGCTGTATAAAGAAAATCCTGCTGGCAGTATGTGTCATGCTTGAATGTTTACTGAGATATCATAAGCTGTTTATACAACATTTAAAAATTAATATTCACTGCCTTTATTTTTTGCTTATAAGATCCAGTTTAAAGGATCAAACTGAATGAATGCCACTTATATAAAGATTAATTTATCCTGAATAGTTTGCCATGTACAGCTTTCTGGTAAAACTTATGGTTCCAGTGATATGAATAATTGTTTTAACTATAAGATGATAGCTTCATTTTTTTTTAAAAGGCTCAAGCCACAACCACTGGGAGTTAATAGTACACACTCAAAACAGCTGCACAGGCGGGAATGAGTTAAGAAGACACTTCTTTGAAGGAAAACTATGGCAAATCTTCTGTAGATTTTAAAGATAAAGGTATGTGTTATTAAAGCTATGCTTTCCCTGCAATAACACATGGCTGCAAGAGCTGCACCAGAAGTAAGGCTGTACACTGGTAAAATGAACAATTTTTATTTGTTGTACTGGTGAAAAACCTTTGAGAATTACATAGATGTCAAAACAAAAAAAAAGCTAATGCATTAGGAATCAATTTCAGACTGTTGCGTAGAAAGTTTGATAGTAAAACTGAAGCTCACATACTTTAGCTGCAAAAGGGAATATAGGATTCACTTGAGAAGGCAATTATGATAGGAAACTCAAGGGTAAAAAGAAGGATGTGTCAGCAGCTCAGATGCCTTATTGAAGCAATGAGTATGAATTTGCAAGAACTTAAAGAAGCTTTTGGAGGCTGATAGAGCATGTATGCATAAAATTTTCAAGATCACAAATATAGATTTAGACTTGGTTAAATTAAATGTCATGATGCCAAATCACCATAATGGTCTGCATACCTCTTAACCTCTCAAAGCAAGAAATCTGGACAAAGCCATAAATAATGGAGGGACAAAGGCCCAAAAATAGGGATAATATTTAAATATTACTCATACAAATGTAGAAAGTTGATAGAATAACAGGTTTTACATTAGCATGAATTTTCTGAAGGGTATGAAGTCTAAAACTCAAATGTCTGACATATTTTCTGACTTCAGTCTTTAATGACTTGCCAATATTTTGCCAGAAATCCACAATTTTATGAAAAATGGACCAAAAATATGAGTCAAAAAAATCTGGACATTCTGTGAAAATCCGTACAGTTGAGAGGTATGGGTCTGTGTGATCAGCGGAAGGCTAATAATCGTGTCTATCTAACTAGAAGGAGAATCTCCTTTACCCATAAAGCATGTGGAGCTACAGAGTCTGAACATGAAGAAGCTATGTGAGTATGTTTGTGTAGTGTGCTGCCATGCTCTCCCTGTGACTACTAAATAAGTACAATGTACTTTTTCCTGCATCTTCTGCTTTGAGCACTTAGTTATACACTTAAAGAATGCAGGCTATTGTGACACAGTATCAGCAGACAGATTTTTGGATGGGAACAGGCCAACTGAATGTCACCAATACCATAAAACACCCAGGAAATGCCTCACAGAAGCAGACACTGCACAAAACAGCTGAAAATGCCACCAAGAAATAATTTTAGCATGGTAGTAGCCTTTCATGTGCCCAGCTGACAACCAAACGAAAGAGTCAAACAATCGATAAAACGATGAAATTTAACCCACTTGAACCCCTCACTTTTATGCAGCCATATGCCCTGATAATATGGAAGCACAGGTTGGCACACATTATAACAGCATCTAAGCTAGGTATACAGAAACAAGAAATCCAGGTAAACCTTTTATTGTATGGTATGAGCGAAGAGAATGAGACAATTTGTAAAGCATTTAAATTTACTGTGGGACAAGCCTGTTATAGCTAAATTGGATAAGCATTTTGTGCCAAATATATATTTTTTTCTTTAAAGGGCAGGCTTTCACAAGTGTGTAGAAGAAGGTAGTGTAGCTCTTGAAGCATTTATGAGACATTTTTATGAACTGCTGAGCATTTTAAATTTGAGTATCCTAAGAATGACCAAATCAGACAAATGAGTGTTAAAGCCATTGCATACAGTGAAGTTTTGCAAAACTGTAGTTAGAGCCCAATGTAGCAGTCCTAAGGGCTCTACAGATAGTTCAACAGTTTGGGGTTATTAAAATGCAGAGTGTTGATATTCTTGTGACTGGTAAACATGTTAAAAACCATGAGGTGAAACAAAAGTGCGAGCAATGAAAAGAATGAATGCAAGCTGCAAAAATGTACACATGCAACAATCCGCATGCTGTGCCTGAGTGAAGTTTAGCACAAAATAAGTGGCACAAAAAGTGTAAACAATTGGACAACTTGCTTTTTTTGGAGGAGGTTCATATCTAAAGAGAAAGGGAAAAATGACATGTAAAACTCCCTATCAATAGAAGAATGAAGTTTAAAACTGACACCTGGTCAGTATCACATGGTGCATATAGCATCATCTTCAAATGTGTAGAGTTGCTTAAAGAAGAAAAGGAAATACATACACAGGAAACTCTGATATATAAGGGAAAATTCCTTGCAATAACTGTGTGGAAAGGGCACCGATATGAATTATGAGACTGTGGTCATGGGTCCATAGGTAAATAAATACTGAGTAAAACTGTGGCCTGTGAACTGAGTTTGATTGTTAGAACTGATGAACTAAATGTGGATGTGTTTGGTGATGGACTCCTTGATCATGACCAAGATTAAATAAAGTTAAAAGTTAGTTAGGTGCTGTCCCATATGCTCTTGCGATAGCTGGACCATACTATTCCATATTATTTTCCAAAGTAAAAAGTCAGCAAAAGAGCATGCATATGTTTGTAAATAAAAAGATTACTGATCCTACATATTGATGAGTATCACTGGTGCCAGTAAGGAATAAAGCTGGCAAAGTCAGAACCCATGTTGATCTAAACAAACTAAATGATGCATTAAAATGGAACAATTTATCTTGCCTTCTTTGGAAGACATAATGCTGAAGTTAGAGGAAAGGAGTTTTCAGTATTAAATGCATCCTATGGGTTTTGTCAAATAGTTCTATTAACTAAATTGATCCTGCTTTGATAGAAAGTCACTCTGCAGTATTATATTGAAAATTATTTTGTGGAATGCTGAAACGTGTTCAGCTAGGTGCAGGCTAAAATATGTTATTAGTGTAAGTGAATGGATGCATTCCAACACTTACACTGATTGCATGCATGTAATGTGTGGTTTTGCTGAGATTGTCAGTGAGTGCAATAAGATATCTTTTCATTTTACCCACTGCTGTGAAGTCTCTGAGATGGTATATCTAAGTCTCAAGAGGTGTGGGTGGTACAGGAGGGGACTGCCCCATGCAAAAGCACTTCTTTCTCTGGTGATTTTCACTTTGTTGTAATTGTTTTGATAGGTTTAATGAACACTTTGCAGTTGAGGTTTTATGCTTCACAGTATCAGTTCTTGAGGTAATGTCTATTGATGAGTTGATTTAGATCCTGGCTAAATCTCCTAAGGCCCAAGCAAACAGGAAGCTGATAACATTTATCACTCAAAAGGAGATATAATATTTCAGAGAGACACTCTTTGGGAACACATTTGTGTTGGATGATATTTTGTAATACAAACTGGCAAACCTTTTAAGAAGAGGTTGCCATGGTCATAATGGGTGATATTCAAGTATTTTGGTATAATAAGCAAATTTATGGTAAGAGTCTAGTCAATATTCTAGCAACTGTCGAGAAATCAAGGCTCAAAATAAAGAAAGAGAAGTGTTGCTTTGGCAGAAATGAACTACCATAGTTTGGATATTGTATAATTGATGACAGCATGAGACTATATGCAAGCAATGTTAAGACCGTTAAAGAATTGCAGTCCTACCAGCGTGATGGAACTCCAACAATTAAAGTTATTAGGCAGATATTTGCTAGGCATGTCAGTGTTATATCCTACGACAGACCTGTTGGGAAACAAAGTTGGCTAGGCATGTGGAGATTGCTAATAGCCCTTCATAAGGGTTAATTACATACACAGGTAAACACTTTAACCATTATACCAACCCCTAACATGATGATTACTAGGCTAGTAACTCCAGGGGGCTTTTTAAGCATAGTCATGCTTCCCGAAGGTGAGAATCAAACCTAGTACATTGTGCTTGAAAGGTAAACATGTTAGCCTTTATGTCAGCCCTCAAGCACTGACCCAGACCTCAGTGTAAATGCTTACTTTTCATACTTTGATGTCAAAAACATACTAGCAGCTATGCTGTGTGTACTACAATGAGGGCAAATCCAAGCCAGTGTTTTCTGTTCTATAATGATGACCAAAACAGAAAGAAGATACTCCAAAACTGTACAAGAATACCTAGTAAGAGTATTACCATGTAAATGCCTCTCCACATATTTATTGGGACTGGACTGTTTTCAGCTATAAGCAGACCATATATAACACAGTTTCTCATTAACTGTTATGGGTCTAGATAAAATGCCAACAAGATGTCAGAGAGCACTAATGAAAAGGAACACAAACAAGTGTTCACTCCCATGTCAGGAGATAATGTGTTTTCAACCCCCTACACCCCTTGCCATACGTCTTAATTGTCCAGATTTTGACAGAATGTCCAAACTTTTGTCTCATATTTTTGGTTTATTCCTCGTAAAAATTTGTGCTTTTGCCAAGTCACTGGTATGATATGAGGATTGAAGTCACTAAATAATGATATATATTTGAGTTTCAGACTTTATATCCTTCAGAAAAAATGTATGTTAACACAAACCTTGTTATTCTATTAACTTCCTAAGTTTATAAGAGCAATATTTAAAATGTGTCCCTATTTTTGGGCCTTTTCCCCCATTTTGTCAGGCTTTGTGCAGATTTCTTGCACTAAGAGGTTGAGAGGTATGCCCCTTACATATGTATACTAAATTCTCATGGGCACAACTTCTACATTAGTACAACTCAGATGGCTGGAATTTATAAATACTGCATAGTATGCAATGGACTTTTGCAAGTTTCTTTGCAGCACACATTGCATTTCCATTTTATAGATTTTATTTGGGCAGCTCCACAAAAGCTCACTCAGACTGACATGCAGCACTTACAAAATGGATGCATATATAGAAATAAAATATTAACACATGAGGATATAAGTGCATAAGAGGTAAATGAACAGAATGAAAAAGGCACAATTTGTAATTGTTATGCAGACATTATGTAAGTTGATTGCATGCCATTGAATGCATGCTGAAGATACTAGAGTAACAGCAAGCAGACAGGTTCCTTGATTTTGTGAATTCAAATGCCCTGGAGCAAATTGCCCATAGCCTGGCAAGACAAACAAGCATTCTAGATCTGGTCTTCACCAACATGTTAAACAGGTGCACTGCTGCAACTGTTAGACCTTCATTAGTTAGAATCAACCACAAATCAGTCATCTTCAAACTGACACTAACACCAGAACTTACAAAGGGTGAAAGTAGACTAAAAACACTTTACCAAGGCAAACTATATCCTCCTGGGTGAAGGTATAAACACATTCCAAGCCTCACCCCAAAAGCTGAAATTGGTAACTATGCCAAAGCTTACACTAAAGCCCTGTACAATCACTTGCATAAGTGTATAAACTCAGCTGTACGAGATATAATCGAAGCCAGAGTCCCAAATAAATCAAGCTGCCATGGTGGACTTCCTACATCAACAAATTCTACAATAAATGCAAAAACTTGCTGTCCAAGAAAACAAAGACAAGGACACAACAATGGAAAAACACCCTGCTCAGCCTTAACAGGCAAATAAGACAACTTATCAAATCCTCCAAGAGCTCCTTTGAGAGAAACCTAGCATGTACTGCCAAGGATAACCAGAAGGCCTTTTACAGCTATGTACATAACCTAAAGGGTAGGACACACACTGACCCTTCAGAGATAGTAAACCTGCTAGCGGATAGGTTTGGTGAAAATTTCACTCCCTTATCCTCTCCTAACTTATAACAAACTCCCCAAATTCCTCCCCCCACCTTACATATCTGAAGAGCAGGTCCTCAAAGCCCCATCCAAGGCAAAGAGCATGGCCTCTATGGGAACAGATGACATCCCAGGCTGTCTTCTAAACAGGATAAAACATGAACTAGCATCACCACTAATTACCCTTTTCAAGCATAGACTCCGGTCCGCTAATGATTGGCAGTAGGTTTTTACGTGCTGGCTTGCCAGGCCTAACGCACAACCTTCAACGAAGGAACGCCTCATTATGGACCTATAAATAAAGACATAAGTGACCTCAAAACCCTGGATATTACCCAATTCTGCTACTTGAAGGGCAGATCATGCCTGTTAAATCTGGTGGATTTCTTTGAAAGTGTGATCAAGGCCACTGATGAGGGCAAATGTGTGCACACAGCATACCGCTACTTGGCAAAAGCTTTCAACACAATCACACATTCAAGCATTACTGATAAACTTAGCAAATTGAATGCAAACCCCTTTGTTGTAAGATGGGTTGCCAGCTGGCTCACAAACCGAATTCACACTATCAAAGTGGTCGACTCTACATCAACCAGCAGATCTGTTACCAGTGGGGTGCCACAGAGGGCAGAGCTGCACCCCCTACTGTTTGCTACATAATTCTCAGAAGTTCAGGTCAAAACTAAATGGTTGTGGCTGACCAAGTTTGCAGACGACTGCAAACTAGGTGCAAAAATTTTATCCCCAAATGATGTCAGTATACTCCAGGAAGTTCTCACACTGACCAACAACTGATGTATTAGTCATGATCTCAAACTTAATGCAAATAAATGCATAATCATTCCCTTCAGCACAAACAATGTCCTTTCACACTATCAGATCAATAATAATACCCTAAGTACCCATGAAGTGGTAAGGGACCCGAGATCACAGGTTGACCACAACCTTAACTTCGACCACCACTTGTCTACCATTGTAAGTAAAGCTTTCCACATAGCTCACTTGATTAGTAAAGGCATCACCTCGAGAGCAAAAGATATTATAACCTCCACTATGCTCGGTACTTATCCGGCCCATAATTGAGTATAATGCCCCATTTGGTATGAGCCATACTAAGCATCTACAGCAATTACATAGACTTCAGAGGTTTCAACCAAAGAAGATCAAGGGCCTCCAGCATGTGCCTTACATGGACTGAGTAGAGTCACTGTCAGTATACTCCATATCATATAGACTTCTTAAAGGAGACTTATGCCTGACCTACAGAGCATCCCAAGACCCAAACCTAATTAACTTGCTGCATATCCGCAAATCAAATGGGTCTAGGGCTACCTATTCCAGGAACTTAAATATGGCCTGTAGGACAGATTTGTCTCTCAGTGAGTGCCACATCTTTAGAACAGGCTAGTAATTCATGCGAAACAGAGCACCTGTATGACACTGTTCAAGATGAATCTGGATGAGTGGATGGGGCACCGTAAATTCTTACTAGAGATAGTGTCCCCATCCCTCCTGGACATGGGCAGTCATCACTAAAAGCAATCTTGGGTATTGACTAGTACAGCTACAGTATGACATTGGGTTGAAACAGCTTGGCTTAGATTGACCTCCGGGTCGAGTGCCCTGTAATCTCCTATGATCCCATGATTTTATGATTGCATTTGTAGCAGTATGTGTTGATCAGCACTGCAATGCTGTTTGGGTTGTAGTATCACATGACTAGAACTTGTAAGCAACTGACCTTTCATTACAAGTTAGTGTAGCATTATTGAATGGATTGCAATATTTTCTAGTGCTTGTTCTACAAATTTTGCTTATGTGTTGAATCACAGGGAATGCATTTTCTTCCTTTATCTGTGGATATTATGGTATATGTAGCTTTCACCATCTTATCTACAGGAACCTTTCAGTGATTATCTTGGGGAACCACTAGGTATTTCTCGATATTCTTGATGGATACCCAACATATTTTTCTGCAGAGGACAAACCCAACTCTGTGTATGGCATCTATAACATTCACACTTCCCTGAGGTACTGGATGATAGAAATTGCAATTGAGTGCCTATAAATGTATGACATGAGATGTACAACCCTGGACTATATGAGAGACAAGATTGAACTCACTGAATATGTGTCCCAGACTATCACCCAGAATGATGCTTCAATACAAACAGAAAATGATTGACTAACAATTGGCTAAGATTCTGGAATCATTCCAGGGGTATCTAGTACCTGACAGCCTGGGAAGATATGACCGACAGACCACAATGCTTTGCCAGAGATGGCCTGCATCTGTCTCACTTGGGCTTCAGGCTTCTGGCAAAGGCACTTGCTTCCCCCATAGTGCCTTTTGTAGAAAAAGTGATGAGGTTAAAATTACCAACATAAGAATTTCAATGAAATCCAAATTAAAGGTCATGCTGCTAAATGCTAGGAGTTTAAACATGAAACTACACTCATTGCAAGCATTCTTAACCCTTGAAAATGCTGACATCTGCGCAGTCACATAAACCTGGTTCAAACCTGTGGAAAGCACCCCAGCCATACCTGATTACTCATCCTATCATACATTCAGACCTCAAACTGTGGTTAGTAAAGCCAAAGGAGGTGGAGTTTAAATATATATTAAAGATATACACACCTCCAGGCTGATCAAACAGTAAGACATACAGGAGACACTCCAGGTACAGTTAACCATTGACAAACCCCCTGTATAAATAATGGCTAGCCCCCAAATCTGACCCAAGATGCTCCAATTGCCTATCTAGACCTCTTCAAATCTATCAAGATTCAGCTCTTTACCCTGATCCTGGGTGACTTTAACTACCCAAACACAGACTGGAAGAACTACTCAATCCAAAACACAAATGCCCAGAGATTTCTCAATTTTGTCAATGCAAATGTTTTGAAACAGCTAGTCGATAGCCCCACAAGAGGTTATGATATCTTGGACTTGGTATTAACCAACATGAGTAATCACAGCAGCATACCTGCAGTATCATCCTCCCTTATAAGATCAGACCATAAAGCGGTTACATTCGAAGTCACCATCTCCCCCTACCCACCTCTAGCTATGGTCAAACAAAAAAAAAATTTCCAAAGCTGATTACAGCCTCCTGAGGGATGGTATAAGCAGCTTCACAGTCCTGTCCCCCTCTCTAGGAACTGGCACCAGTAACCAAAATTATACCAACTTACTATACAAACATTTATATAGATGCATGGAATCAAGAATACCTGACAGGACTAAATCATCCTCTGCAAGGAAGAGTAAACCTGTCTGGTGGGCATCTGCAATAAATAAACTCTATAACAAAAGAAAAAAAAATGCTGTCCAGGACCAAGAAGGAGCAGGTGCCCAATTGGAAGCAATCTTTTCATAGCCTAAACAATAGCCTAAACAAGCAAATAAGAGCACTAGTGAAATCTTCCAAAGCAAATGCCCCCCATGGTCCCACCTTTATTACACTCACAAACCCCTCCCATCTTTCCAGTAGCCAACCACAGCACCAACCCAACACTACCTCCTCCATCTTCCCACTACTATCACACCTCCTCAACTAACATGTACAAGCATACCTTACCTATGCTCACAGCATGCACTCTCCTTGCATATCTTACATCCTACCAAAGCTCCATCATTCCCCACTCAACCACTACCACTGTACTACTACTCACACCACCACTCATGTCTCACCCTCACTCAGCTCCCCTCCCACCAACTCAAGAAACATCCCTATGCACCCCCACATATTCTACCAACTATATTACTCAAGCATAAAGCATCCCTACAACTTTACACAGTAACCCTCCCACCATACCTATTACCCAAAGAGCACAATCATAAAGTTTCCCTTATAAACAAACACATTCAAAAACTGAGAAAACTAATAACCTCATGCATATCTAAACTAGCCCTAAGTGGAGATATCCACCCCAACCCTGGCCCTACCATCTCCAACCCCAATCCTCATAATCAGACTAGAAACCACAACTTCTCCCATATTACAGCCAATAGAAAGTCAAGTGACTTCCTTCTACTAAGCCTAAATATTAGAACTATATCCAACAAAGTCCATGAACTCCATGCCACCATAGACTTGTACTCCCCAGATATAGTCATCCTGACAGAAACCTGGCTAAAACCTCACATTACCAGTGAGAAAATACTCCCCAAATACTCCCCACAGGTTATGGCATACTAAGAGTAGACCAGCTAAACAAAAAAGGAGGCGGTGTAGCTATAAGATTTAAACAGCATCTACACATCCAGATCTTAAAATCATCAGCTCCACAAATAGACAACGAAGAAATAATATATACCAACCTCAAAATAAACCAAAGCAAAACCATCAACATAATTGGCTGCTACTTCCCACCTGGCCAAAACATCCCTCCACTAGAAAACCTCCTCAGCTGGTCTACACACCATCTCCCCCATTTTAGGTGATTTCAATATTGACTGGCAATCCTGTTCTGGCAACCATCCAACCCATCATGTAAACCTTTATGTCTTCACCCAACTAGTCCTGTCGCCAACCAGGATAAATAAAAACTCCAGCAAGCACACTACCCTGGACTGGATACTAGTCAGTAAGAGCCCCCAGTCATATATAACAGGCTGCTTATCAGATAGCCTCAGTGATCACTCCCCAACATTCCTACTCAAAGAATACCTATACCAAACTAAACCTGTCATCTACCATCAAATACGTAAAAAACTAAACTTTAACCCACTCACATTCATCTCATCCCTCAAAGAATGTAACTGGCATCCTCTAAAGTACCTCAGCCTTGATGACGCAGTTGAATTTTTTAATACTACCTTCCTGAGCATCCTTAATTACCATGCCCCCATAAGACTTTCCAGAATCAAAGCACAACCCTCCCCATGGCTACAGAAAACCACTAAGTCAGAAATGAAAAACAGGGATAAAGCACTGGTGCAAAACCAAAACCCCCTCAACTAGACAGAAATTCCTAGAACTATGCAGTAGAGTCAAAAAGCTAATAAAACAGGACAAATTCCAATACTACCAGTCTGCCATAGACTCCTCTCAACCCAGCCCCAAACAATTCTGGTCCTCCATAAACTCCATCCTCCACCCAGGTAAAGTCAGTACCCTTCCTCCTAACATCCCTCACTCCTCAGAAAATATTGCTACCTCATTCAACATACACTTCACACAAACCATACTATCACTAGCTAAACAACACAACCCCCCTCCCCTCCAACCCACACCTTCAACTAGTAATCTCCCCACTGCCTTCTCTTTTTCTCCTGTACCTACCTCCAACATAAAAAAACTCTTAACTAAACTTAAGACCACCAGATTAGCAGCAGACAACCTCCCAAGTGAATACCTACAAATTGCAGCTGATGCTCTGGCCTACCCAGTATCCATCTTGATTAACCAATCTCTGTCAGAAAGTTACGTTCCCACACTGTGGAAAGTATCACATATAATTCCCCTCCACAAAGGCGGACCCACCACAGAACTAACCAATTACCGCTCCATAGCTATTCTCTCTCCACTCTACAAAATACTAGAGAGATGCATACACTCTCAGGTCTCAGACTACCTCCTTACTAACAACCTCCTTTCCAATACTCAGCATGGTTTCCGACCAAACCATAGCACCACCACTGCCTTACTCTCCTTTACTAACACTATCCTTCAGCATGAAAACAATGGCTATCTCTCCTCTGCTACTTTCCTAGACCTATCTAAAGCATTTGACATGGTCCCACACAAACAACTTATCTCTGTCCTCAATAACCTATCCTTCTCACAATCGGTCACCAACTGGTTTCAGAGTTACCTGTCTGACCGCCAACAATCCATTGTATGGCAGAATGACATATCTCCCCAACTACCTGTCTCCATAGGGGTTCCCCAAGGATCCATCCTTGGACCCCTACTCTTCTCTGTTTTCACCAATAATCTAGCCTCTGCCACCAAACATGACACACTCATACAATACGCAGATGACTCAACCATCATCTGCTCAGCCCAGTCCCTACCCAAACTGCAAAAAGTCACACAGGAAGCCTTTTCCTTTGTTGAAACTTGGTTATCCGATGCCCAATTAATACTCAACCCAAACAAAACTAAACTACTCATCTTCAACTCGCCAAACATACTCAAAACAACTCTCACTTTAACATCACAGCAAAAGACAACACCACTATATACCCAACTGAACACACCAAATTGCTAGGAGTGGAAATAGACAATAAACTAAAATTTGACATTCACATATCCTTGACCATGAAAAAAGTCCACAATAAACTAGGAGCTCTATACAGAAATAAGCAACTTCTCATCAAAGCAGCAAAGATTTCAATAGCAAATTCCCACCTTATCTCCACCCTACTTTATGCCTGTCCAATATATACCAACCGAAGGCAATGCGATTTAAACAAGCTAGAGACCTGCTACAACAAAATCGCCAAATTCGCCACAGGGGCATCCTACCATAGTAACCACTGTCTCTCACATGCTGAACTGGGCTGGCTTGAACTCCCTCATCTCCTTCAATGGTATCAACTCTCACTTGCCCACAAACTAGTAAATCATCCACTAAATGTCCCAACCCTCCAGAATCTACTCCAACCCTATCGCACCACCAGACCACTAAGATCCAGCAACAAAAATCACTTGCAGATCACTAAAGCCAATAACTCTGCTGGTGAAGCACTATTCTCTTGCACCATAGCCAAATTATGGAACTCCCTCCCACCCACAATTACCTCCTTACCATCATGCACCCACTTCAAAACTTTACTAAAAGCACGCCTAAAAACATGCTGGCTATGCCCTTGCAACTCCTACTCTAATATCACCCTCCCCATCCAACCACTACCTTTCTTTCCACTCCACTAACTACCTTGATTATAGCAAACTCAGATGCTTATAAGCCAGTACTTATTATAAAGCAGGAACTTCTTCTTGTAACATTTGTTAATGTCTGTTATGTACTTCACAGATAAAGATTCTAGTTGTCTACTGATGTACTATGTTCTTCATCTGTAAATATGTTGTAAGTAATTGCTATGCAAATTGTTAATCGCTATGTAATCCAATGTAACTACTGTCTGTTTATTTTAACTGTGGAGCTTTTCTCCGTGGGCCTCCGCTGAAAATGGACCTACGTCCAGTCAGACACTCCCGGTCAACAAATATAAATAAATAAATAAATAAACTTTGAGCCCAAATTGGCCCCATCTAATAAAGACAATCATAAGGCCTTCTTCACATATGTCCGTAATCTCAAAGGTAGCATCCAGATCTGTACAGAAATGGTGGTCAAGGACACCACATATACAAATGCGTAGATATAGCAAACTTGCTGGTTGACAGATTCAGTGAAAATTTCACCCCTCTGTCCCCCCATCAGTAAATCAGGACATTCTCATTACCTACCCCCTACCCCTTATATCTAGGGTCAGGTCATCACTGCTCTCTCAAAGGCAAAAAATATAGCATCCATGAGACCCGATAACATTTCAGGCTGCATCCTACATTAACTCAGGCAGGAACTTGCAGCACCATTAGGCACACTATTCAACTAAATCCTGAGTACCAGCTTTGTCCCAGCTGAATGGAGGACAGCCATTGTCATCCCTTTACACAAAGGTGGAGCGTCCACCGATCTGGGAAATTATAGCCCCATCAGCCTAACTAGCCTGCTGCAGATGTCTTGAGAGGTACATTCCAAAAGGGGCGTTGTACTCTATAATGGGTCTAATGAGCGATGAGTAGAGGGGAACAATGACCTCTTTTTTCCTGGATGAGAACCCTTTTATGATGAGGTGTGCCATGTAGAAGGACTTCCTGACTACTGTGGCGATGTGACTATCAAAGGAGAGACTACTGTCCACCTGGGTCCCAAGCTCTCTTATCACACATTTGGTGTTAAGTAGATTGCTGCCTATGTGGTAGTTCATGGGTACAGAGTTTTTACCAAAGGGGATGACACTGCACTTTTTGGCATTGAGCTTGAGGCCATGGCTCTGACACCAGGCATCTGTCTCAGTGAGGCCCTTCTGTAGGATGTCCACATCATTTGGGAACTTGACTATGGCTCCTAGTTTGCAGTCATCTGTGAACTTTGTCATCCAGAGGCCTTCTGTGTTAGCCTGTACTTCAGAGAAATAGATAGCAAACAGGAGAGGTCCCAGGACGGAACCCTGTGGCACTCCACTTGTCACTGCCTTGAGGTCAGATTTCGAGTCTGCAGCGTTTACAGTGTGGGTTCTGTCAGTGATCCAGTTGGCAACCTATCTTGTGACGTAGGGATTTATACCTAGTTTAGTGAGTTTAGCTATAATTCCAGAATGGGGGATTCCTCACCATGTATCAAAATGTGATATTACAGATACAGGATCAATATCATGGCTGTGCTACATCATCCAGCAGCAGCAGCAAGTGTGGTATGGTCAGCAAGATTCCTTAGGCAGCAAAAAAGGGATACAATTAACTGCAGTATTGGCAAGGCAGCAGCATCTGGTCAGCAATTATTGACCATAATATGTATGGAGCAAAATGGTAGTTGTGATGCATGCAGTGTTTTTAGCAGACTTTATTCAGTGCGTGATCTGGTTTGACTGATATAGAAGCAGTAATACCTGCATAAGCATCAAGCTTAAACAGAAAAGGTGCATCCTTTACTGTCCAGTCCAACAGATTAACATTTATCATTTTAAAAATGGCATTCAGTGACCTCTGTCCTTCTATCTCTCACATTTCGTTGTCTGCCACAAAGCACTTCTAGAAGGCAGTATAAATACCACCTCTTCATCCAGTGGATTCAAGACATTCTTAACTACTTGACAAGGACAGCCATGACAGACTGTATGCTCATATACAACCTTCACTACAGCAATATCAGCAGTGATTGGAGTACAGTTATATATGTTCGACCTCATCATCTCTTTCCCAAACAAACTAATAAATGTCACTGCTCTTCCTCCATGCTCCAAGGTCTTTTTCTTTTGACAGTGCCAATATTGTCTGGTATTTCTACTTCACTCTGGTATAAACATATAACCACATATCTACAGATAGTTTTTTTTTTCCAAGTGAATGTTCTTATCCAGTGTCAATGGTGAGGATTCAGACTCCTTGATTACTGGCCCAGAGAGGGGACATCACAGAAGTGTCTTTGTTTGGGATAAAATTTGGGAAAACTATGTTGTTATGATGAAATGAATAGATATGATAAAAGAAGTGGAAGAAATGTGTCTTCTGTGTAAGACGTATAGATTGACATTCAGGAAAAAGGTTTATCTGGTGAATTCTGTACTAATGAGAAAAACAGCATGCATGTCAGATCTTTATATGATACTAGAAAAATATAAAAAGAAAATTGTGCAAATGGTGTTTCTTTCATATGGGGTTCAAGATTAAGCCCAGTGAAAACAGGTGTGTTATGTATGAGTGAAGATGAAGGGGGGTTATGGTCTCTAAATCCATTTACTTATTTTGCTTCTTGAAACTTGTATAGAATATTAAAGTGGATGAAGGATGAGAATTAGAGTTTAATAGTGAAAATGTCTAAATATATGTAGGAAAGTTCTGGAAGATGATGTGAATAAGAAAAACAGAAAAAGAATAAGTAAATCATGAAATTAAAAAAATATCAAGGAAAAATACTAACATGGAAAAAAAATTGATGATATAAAGAAAGATAGAAGGATGTGTTATAATAATGTGATAAAACAATATTGGAAACTTTACCAGAAGAAGTGATTACAGTTATTAAAGTAAGGAAAAGGTGGCATGTCAAGAGAATAGAATTTCAAGACTTCCTATGGAGAATGATAATAAATAAGTTATCAGTAAAGGGTAATATGCTATGTAAAATGAAAGTTGAAAGAGTGTGCTTATTTTGTGGTGAGGAAGAGACAACAAAGCATGTTTTTTTTTAAATGTAAAAGAATCGTTAAACTCTGGAAATGTGTGAAGAAATGTTTTGAGAATATTAATGGTATAAACAAAATTAATATGAATATGAATGTATATGGATATTATAAGAACAAGAAGAAAGAACATGTGAGAGGGGTAGATAAGAATTTATTTTATGTAATATGGATTATTTGTAATAAAAGCCTGAATGAAATTTTGTTTAAAGGGAAATGGACTTTGGCAGATATATAGCAAAAAATAGATTATGATTGTAGAAGAGGTGAGGTTCAATTATGGAAGAGTAAAATGAAAATATAAGAAAAATGAGGGTGTAAGGAAAATGATAAATAGTAAAAAATAGACATTTGTATATATATGTGCCTGTAAATATATGTATTTTGTAAATATGCAAATAATGTTTTTTATGTTGTATTAAATAAAGGACTCCAGCTCTTTCTGATAGCTGCCATGGAATCTTTTACACCTACTTGGTGTATCACCAACTCAAACAGAAAGGGCCTCTGTTTAATATTTAACCTGAAGGATGGCATACTCAAGAATGAAACAGCAACTTATGCTGCATAGCTGTGTCAGCACTCAATCTGCATGGAGTGGGAATAGAACTTATGATCTTTTGCACCAAAGGTGAGTGTGGTACCTATTGTGCAACTAGCAATAATGAAGTCTGATGTTTGCAATCTGCCCAATATGTCCCATATATGTCTATGGAAAGTCCCCTTTGCAAATACTGTAAGAGTGCATGTGGTTTTTGTTCATCAGTACAGGATGTCTTTGGCTTCTTACTCATCTTATTTGCTGATGGTTCATACCATTGATGCATATCATGCCATTGATGCATATCATACAATTGATGCATATCATGCCATTGATGCATATCATACCATTGATGCATATCATGCCATTGATGCATATCATACAATTGACACATATCATGCCATTGATGCATATCATACCATTGATGCATATCATGCCATTGATGCATATCATGCCATTGATGCATATCATACCATTGATACATCTTCTATAGAATTCAAGGAGTTGAACTGGCAGTTAAGATTGAACGCATCTAAGCCCCCGGGTTTAAATGAAGCCATTAGTATTACCAGTCTCCTCAAATTAAGAAGGGCAAAGTTATGAATAAGATTATGTATTAAGAATTTCAACATATAACTAGTGCACATTAACTTGGCAATGATCTAAACATCAAAAACAACTGATACTATTTAACAGGTTTAACAAGAACCTGTAAGTATCTTGTTAGGTTGGTTTTTATTGTGACAATATCTTGTTATTTCTCAAGTGGTATGTTTAAATTATAGTGAAGCAGTGAATTTTCAGCTTTGGCCTTTCATTGCTAACTGGTTAAGTTACTTGGTTGCACAAGATTATTTTAAACGGTGTCCACTCAGATGTTGTTTATTGTTCACTCATATCATTTAATGTATATGTACTTTTTCACTTATAACATAGAAAGTATTTTTTTAATTGTTAAATATATATTTTTAATTATTTAATGTCCATATATTTCAGCATATTTGAAAGTTTTTTATATTCAATTGTACGTACAATTCATTTACTTATTTAATAAGTCAACAACTTACAATATTTATTATCAACTATTATTATACAATATGTACATCAAGTACAATAATAATTAATTTTAAATTCCCATATATTTTATTATATTTTGGTTATATACCACCATGAACCATTTTGCAGTCCTGTAAGTGTATTGAATTACTCCTTTTACTGAAGTGAAAATAACAGAAACGTATAAAATACTCTGCAATTTGTAGGATTTGGTGATGCAATGTAATACGTACTTAACATTGCACTTTTATGCACCTTGGCACTTTAATATTCATATATTTTTATTCAATTCAATTGTACATATAATTCATTTATTTATTTAACAAGTTAACAATTTATAATATTTATTATCAATTATTATTACCACACAATATTTACGTTAAGTACATTAACAATTAATTTTATATTCATATATATTTTTATTACATTTCGGTTATGTACTACCATGAATCATTTTAGCAGTCCTGTAAATGTATTGGAATACACTTTTTTCAACGAAGTGGAAACAACGGAAATGCATAAAACACTCTGCAATCTGTAGGAATTGGTGATGCAATGTAATACGTACTTAACATTGCTCTTTTAAGCACCTCGGCACTTTAACATTCATATATTTTTATTGTTTTATTCAGCACGTTGTACCAATCCTCAGCAGTTATTTTCACAAAGTAAATGTTTAACATTCATGGAAACTGCGATGCACGCAATATTCAAACAACTTATTCATGCATATAATTTAACATTAAGAATTTTTTGAATGCAGAACCCATTGGTTTGTTTTAGATTTTAGAGCACAATTTTAACAACCGAACAACAAAAAACGCAACACATTTTAATACATGGTTTTGTTGTTTTATCTTTCAAAGAAATTCTACTGCACATACTAATTCCGTGCACTGAAAAACATTTGTAATTGGATGTTGCTTTAAATTAGATTTGCAAAATGTAGTATATTGCATTTGAATTGTTTTTAATCTAATTTCTTTAATTACTTTAATTGCATAATTGATACTGATGCTTGCTTATAAGCACATAGCCTTTCACTGGTGGTTCATCTTGAAAAAGCCCGTCACAGCTATGGATGAAAGCGCTTGATTTACTTTGGTTTCTACTTGGATTTATATTGTGTTTCCAACTTGTATGTCTGTTCGTGCAACTTTTACTGCTGTGGTAACGTAATAAAAGAATTTGTTCTTTAACTGAGACGAATTTGTTCCAGTCAAGAAGAGTTTATTGGACTTTAGTGCTTCTGCATATTTTTCCATACCATTGATACATATCATGCCATTGATGCACATCATACCATTGATGCATATTATGCCATTGATGCGTACCATGCCATTGATGCATATCATACAATTGATGCATATCATGCCATTGATGCATATCATACCATTGATGCATATCATACCATTGATGCATATCATGCCATTGATGCATATTATACCATTGATGCATATCATGCCATTGATGCATATCATACCATTGATGCATATCATGCCATTGATGCATATTATACCATTGATGCATATCATGCCATTGATGCATATCATACCATTGATGCATATCATGCCATTGATGCATACCATACCATTGATGCATATCATGCCATTGATGCATATCATGCCATTGATGCATACCATACCATTGATGCATATCATGCCATTGATACATATCATGCCATTGATGCATATCATTCAACCCCTACATAACACTTCTGATCCATAGAAATGGTCTAACAGTTACTAGTCAGTTAGCTAGTGATATGTAATCTATTGGCACTGCCATCTTCATTCATGCCACTTGTCATTGTATTCTGCGACCAAATACAAGGTGAGGGCACTTAAGTTCTGGTTTATGAATGCTGCTGCTGATCCAAGCATCATTGATTCCTGCAACTTCAAAAGTTCCAGTGTGCTTTTTGCTCTGATTCTGATGGCAGCATGCTGAATATCTAGTGCACCTAATGACAAAGTATCATGGCCTGCTTTCAAGAACACTCATTTTTAGTATGTTGTGCATTCATTAAACTGAGATCATTCATTTGCATGTCATTATACAGTCATTTGCAAATACCAGCTGCTGCTCTGTTTTCTTCACTGCTGCTTAATGGTAACTGGTACTATGAACCACAACCTGCCTAAGCTTGGCCACTTCCTGCATAACAGTGAGCTACATACCATGAAAGTTGACTATGAACAATGTCTAAAGCTGACTATGAATAGTAGCATGAACATTTATACAAAAACATCAAAATGTTTCATATTTATTTATATGCATGGTGAAATTTAATTCAAAATATTATTAAAATTTGCCAAACTAAAGCATTTCTGAAGCTCTCAGCTTAGACAGAGCACAAATCAGAAACTGCGAAAGCATAAATATATTTATTGGTCAAAATCAAATACAAAAACTTTATATTTCTACACAATAGTGCTTTCTAACTTGTTTTTAAATTTTGTTGTTTAACAAATTACATAGATTGTAATTTTATCATTAAATTTTATGATAGAAATGTGTCTGTTCTTTCAGAAGGCAGCCGAAGATGATTTTGTGAGAAATAATCCCTGGAAATGTAATCCAAATATGCAAATTGTTTTGAAAATGAAGTCCTTTATAAATGTCAAAAAACAAATTGCTAACAATGATTACTATTAAGGGTATAATAGTCTAAAATATGGGGAGTCACATTCGGGTAAAATTTATTTACTTAGTATTTTATGTAGACTATAGTCCATTTTATTTCACTTTTCTGGGGTTCCTGCATGGAAACTAGACCTTTCAAGAGTTAAGATATCCACAGCTGCATACAATACTCAAAAATAAATTTCAGCAATTCCATATGGAGAGGACACATGCTTTTCTATTTCTTAAGCCCCTTTCTCACTTTTTACTACAATAATGTATATATTCTATCAGAAGACAAATAAGCTGCTGTAACTGCACTGTGATAACATAATTTTACAGATTCATAAGCTGCTAAGATTATGCAAAGCTACTATACTACAGGCAGTATGACCTTTAGGTGTGAACAGTTATGTTCTTAGACAAATAGGCACATTGCCTTGTGTTAATGTTGTTATGAGTTTCCTCTGAATTTTCACATAACTGAACATCAAGTATCCCTTAGAATACCCGGGAAGACCACAACACATTCATCAGGACCTTACAATACAGGCTTTAAACCAATGTGTAGGCCTCGGGCCATGCTGTCAGATGTTGGCTGGAAGCCAGTTTGTCATGGTTTGGAACTTTCAGCCAAGCAATGACTTTGATGTTTAAAGGGTTAGGCATCTGGTATTTGAGGGTGGCCAATCAGCACAAAAATAATATGCTTACTTAAATGTCATGATTTCTCAACATAGTTTGTAACTTATGATGTCTTTCATACAAATAAAAAAGTCTGATGTTGTTAGCATTTTTAAACTGTTTTTTGGATTTGTTTTGAGGAAAATTTTCTTTCCATGTGTTTTTCATTATGCACTTCAATTAGTATATAAATGATATTTCATTTAAAATACTTAAATGAACATAATTGCTCAATTTAAAAGGCTTATAATGCTTTTATTTAATTAAGATTGTAATAAATGTTTCATTTAAAATATATTCTGAAGTTTTAAAGCCATTAAATATTCAGTAAATGTTCAGTGTGCAATCATTTAAGTGAATTTTAGTTGACATAAGACCATCTGAATAGATGTGTAAGTAGGACAATGTAACAACCAATATGTCATGCGGTAATCTTCAGCTCCCTGGATGAGATCATACTTCCATTGCAACCATATGGAGAAGCAGTAAACAGGATACACTTTGATTATAACATTGGTCAAATGGCAGTGCTAAAAACACATGGTATCCTTAAACTAAGGAAAAGTCTGCATTAATGGCTTATCACAGACTGAAAAAATTTCAGACATTCTAAATCAGAGAGAAAAACAGTTTCTAAAACATATTCAAATGTACAACTACTATATAAAATATAAGGGACTTTAGCCTTTTCTTGGCAGTAAAGATTAATTTCACCATCACCATTTCTGTCACTAATGCAAACAATATGCCTTGATATTAAACAGTAAAGAAAAATGCTGCTTCCTTTTGTTAAACAAAAACATTTCTTCAAAAAAATATCATTGTCTGAACTGTTTTATTCATACTCTCATATCACTTTAAAAAGATTTATAGCATACGATCAAAAAACAAAACCCTATAATAGATCTTATGAAATAATTCAAACAGGTTCCGGACAACAATATGTTTCCTATTGCTGTTTATTGTCTGATCATATTACATTCAGTTTTAACTGCTTTTTTACTAATTTCCATTCAGTTTTGGTCTCTCTGACTCTGAAGGCTTGCCCATGAAAACAATATGCGCATTTTAAGGTTTATGTACAAGGACAGCATACAGATATATGGTTATTACTCTTTTTTTCTGATGTAATTTTTAATAAGTGAAATAAGAGATAAAATCAACATCAAGAAAGCACTTTCTATTCATGTTATATACAAATAGAATCTTGTTTAATCATTCGGTTGCTATACATTACAATGGGCTAATCAGACCTAACTGTAAGCTTTTGCATGTAAGGAGTAATCTAGAGGGCAATCGATCTGAAAAAAAATTGAAGTGATTGCATTCAAATTCATATTTATTACATGTTTAATGCAACAAAGCAGAGAACAGTAAAACAGGTGCAGAAACATAAAATCCGTAAATAAATTAATACCAAATAAAAGTTCTCTAGATTAAAGTGTGAAAAACGTTATTATAATGTAACATGAGTATACTAGTATATGAAGTTATCATCTGATAAAAAAAAATCCATTTCAGAAAAAGAAATCTTTGGGAATATCTTAAAACTTCCCAGAGACTGAGACCCACTTAGCCACCATGGCAGCAGGATTCAAGTTGCAATACCTAGTAGGTGAGAGAATACAAACCAGAGGTATCAAGCCCCTCTCTGAAATGTCTCATTTTCCAAATAAAGAAAAAAAAACCCAAAATCAAAAATTAGGCTCAAGCAAAGGGTTTGTACCAACATCTCATGGTATATCGAGATGGAGATATTTAATTTGATCACACTACATAAAGATTGCATAAAACTGTTTTGTTTCAACTTTACTTTATTAAGTAATTACCTTATTCAACATCCTTAGACAAAAAAATGAGGCCAACATGTTACATTTAGTCAATCTTAATGTCTATTGTTTGGAAGGCAGTACATCTTTTGATAATTTGGATGAAACTATAATCTGTTTGGGAGAGAAAGAAACTTTGCATTGAACAAAGAGGATGGACTTTATGCAGCAGAATGAGAACATTGTCACCAGATGAGAGTACTGTGTCTATGATTAACCATCGAATGACAATTGCATCGAATGGCTAAATATCGAACCCTATCCATTGAACATTCATTCAATGAACATTCATTTTTTCGACAGGGAAAGTAACTAGTTAACCATCATTTCCCTGTCAAACACATAGCAGTATTTAAAACCTACCTAGATGGGGGATTTTGCCACCTACACCCCCAGCTGTAAAAACCAACTCTGAGACTGCACTACATTGCGAAAAAGGACAGACAGGGAAGTGTTGGCCAACTAGTTACTTTCCCATTTACTGAAATGAGCATTCACTGAATGAACATTTGATGGATAGGATTGATCTTTAGCCGTTCAATGCAAATGTCATTCGACGGTTAAACATAGACCCAGCAGTACTTGCCTATTACTCTAAAGAGCCAGAACAGAGAAGGAATGCTCCTACTGGAATGAGAGGTCTGAATGATAGTAAGACACTACAGGTGGCCTCACTACACACAGCCGAGAGGTCTGAATGATAGTAAGACACTACAGGTGGCCTCACTACACACAGCCTATTTTTGATTTTGGATTTTTTTTTTTTTTTTTTTTTTAGAGAGACAGCAATTATTTTGATGAATAGTCATCATGTAACATGAATTGGGAGTGGAGCAGTTCACATTGTTGTAGACCAATTTTGTTTGCTTCATTTTTTTTCTTCTGGAATCATTATTTGATTTAACTTGAAAGGTGGGACTGCTGGTTGAGGTTGGTGTGGCAACTGTTTGAAGTAAAAGATGCCTACCTACAATTGTGATATCTGCCAGGAGACTGACACATTACAACACAGTTCTGGTTTGGTCTGGAAGGTTTGAGATCAGAGGATCTCAGGTACTTTCATGTTTGATTACTGAATGGTGTAACTAGTGGACAATAATCCACCACTAGGTATAGCTGTAAAAAGAGATGGCCACTACTTGGTCATTAATGTGCATCATACCTGTTTCCATTTTGACCTGTGAAGGATAGTTCATCCCTCACCTGCTTTCTCATGTTATCAGACTATCATTGTCAACACTATTAGCTTTTTGTATTTCTGATGCTCAAGGCTACGCCTTTTTTGTTGCCAGTTTATCTGTTACTGCTGAGAGGGAATCATTTTATTGATGGAGTACAAGTAACCCTGAAAGTCATAGAGGTAACCTCTGAAGAGTGATAAAATAAGAGGTATATTGCTATATTTAGGAGATGATTGCTCTTTCTTTAGTCACAGTATTATCAGAGGCCATTTTCAGTATCACCTATATTCTTACAAAGTTATATTTATTTTATTTTATTTGCTTTTGTTGACAATTTTAGTCTCAGTAGGATAGTGGCCTCTTTTCAGGGGAGCCCTGAGGTGGTACTTATACTGACATGGCCACCACAATGCTAAAAGGGTATCTCTTGGAAGGGTAGATTCTTTTTTGAGCAAACAACTAATTGAAGATGCCATAGTAATTAAGGAGAAAACAATTTAAGATGATGCTTCTGTTCTCCTCAGCAGACAGATAAGAATTGCACCTATGGCAATTTTATGCATAAAAGAACTAGGCAGGCACCTAGGGTACTATTCAGGATAGGGCTCTCCATTTGAAAGTAGTTATTTAGTTATTTATTTATTTATTTTATGTAAAAGACTGCTACGGAGGTGCCCCTGTTCATAGCAGCCACGGTTTTAGTTTCCTATAGGTGAAGCACTGTCCTTCTGCCCATTCAGTATCCAGCATATCTCTTCTATTTCACTTATAATCTACACAATGTATCATATAACCTCAAAATCTCTCTGATTCACTGGCTAGAGCACAGGTGGGATGGCAGGGAAAAGGAGTCCCTCCAATTTTAAAAAGTGGAGCGTAGGTAAACAGCTTAAGGTACTGTTAGGATTTGCTAGGAAGTGCTATGGTCAGGCTGCACCTTCGTCAGGATGCTCTTTATTTTAGCAAGTGAGTTTTTTTTTTTTTTGCAGGTGGTTGACTGTCAGAAGTAAATGGGTATGTGTGAGCCTCTTCTGACATGCACGATTCTTCTCATATATTATAACTCAGACTTGTGCTACTTTCATATTGGAAGCTGCTGTATAGTATGTGAAGGCATTGTCCAACCCTGCATACTATGCTCCTTCTGAAACCTCTGAATAGCATTCAGATGAGGAGGACACTGCACCACAGAGACCAGTTTTATCATAAAATGTTTTACATGCTGTTTGGAAGAAATGGATATTTTGCCTTGTGTATATATAATTTTTATTTTACAGTGACAATATTTATATCCAAAACGTGAAATGATTGTTTTTTTCATCCATATATGTTCATGGTAAATCATGTACTGTTTCAGGAAGAAATCCATATCCAAAACAAAACACACTGAGATACCAAAAAAGTACTACAGTTTCTTTGTGCCACTAAGAGAGAAACAAAAATCAACAAACAACAACTTTTAAAGGAATTGCATTTTCCCTGACTCATTAATGACCTCAAAAGAGAAAGAAAAGTTATTCTAAAAAATGCTGGGAAAAAAGACCCCAGGTTGTTAAGAGTTCATAGGTTCATAGATTGGTACTAGGCTATCAGCCCTATGGCCTATGCAAGCCTAGCCATAACAATTCCCTGGCTATTTCTTCCCACACTATTTACTTCTCAAGCATCCTGCCATAAACAGCTTGGTGAATGTCTAATGCCAACTCCCTTAAAATAACTAATTGGCAGTGTATGTATTGCTTCTGATATACCTTGTATGTTAGTCCAATCACAAACTTATGGGCAAAGTAAGGCCAGTGAAAAGGGACAGAACACAAATGACATTCTGTAATTCAATGACATTATATAAAAAGCTAAGAAATTAATTTTTTTTAAATAATGTCAATGTGTAGTAGCAATATATCATGTTTGTGCACGGCAGTGCAGGTTTACCAAAGCTCAACGTATATAAGCTGCGGTTAAACCCTGCATTACACACATTTGCAGTTTAATTGTATGATGTTTGGTTTGTGCGTATTTTTATATTAATATACGTCTTACATAAAATAGATGTGTAGCATGGTTATTTATGTCTAAGAAATATACCATAATACATATTATATCATGACATTTGCTTAATAGTTTAAAGTGAATGATTCCCTGCAGGCTTGTAGTTACAGTTTTTGCATTTGTTTCTTGATGTAGGCATTCATGTACCTCAGGCACTACTTAACTGTAGGGTTACATGACAATACTTACTCTATATTCACTGCATGGTTTGCCACTAATTCCAGGTAACAAAATAATATCCATATTCTATTATTGTAAAAAAGGGTGTCCCACAGATTATATATTACCATCTGGACATGACTGAAGTCATGTATTGCACAACACAACATGCATCTAGTACTTGATATATACTGTTGCTTAGAGTGGTAGGGCTGACTATAACAGACATAATTTTTAAAGAGTGCAACTCAGGTTATTTTATTAGGTTTGTACCAGAACATAGTCTTTCCTCTGAGTACTTCCTGCATAGTGTCATGTACTGTATTTTTTGTCGTATTCACCCAATACACAATAAACACCAATATCTCTAAATACCATTACCCATTTTTACTGTATAAAGTAACGCATACCAGCAGACATTGCATGATATATGAAACAAATGATTTATGTTTTGTTGCACAATGTATTTTGAACATTGATTTTTATAAGCAGTTATTTGTCATGGCTGAGTGGAAACTAAATATCTGACACACCAAATCAACTTCTTAGATGATACAGTACAAGCTTTACCATTCACTTCAAAATTGGTGTTGGAAATAGAAAATGTATTTAACTCACACCATTTTCCATGAAATAGAATTGTACTTCAGTTAATAATATGCCCACTTATTTAGTTGCAAATGTCACAATGTATGTTAAAACTTTTACAAATTGTGCAATGGAGTGTATGCGAATGCACACAATGCAAACCTTAATTTGTTCAGTATCAATTTTTGGGTTGTTGTCTACATGCGCAATCCAAAAAAGAACTCGTACGATAGGCAGGTGCATGGCCAAAATAGATAGCTCAAAGTCAAAAAGGCAGCCAGCACCCAGAATGAATGTTTTCAATATTCATTTGTTCTGACCCAAACAAACAGACCGGTTTCGGCACAAAGCCTTCTTCAATGATAGCATGACACTCCATCAACTGACTTAATATAGCCATAAGATAATTGGCTAATAAGTAAATAAGTAAGGGCAATTATACATTTAAAGATATCATACCAAAGAATAAAAATGAACATAAAAATCAAAATGTTTTATGTAAACATACTGAAAGCAGAAAATGTATCATATCTTAATATAGGTTCGTACTAGACTTACTGCCCTTGCAAGCCATTTTTAAGCCTAGACAGTTATCCCTTGTAAGACTCAAACCCCGTACCTTGTGTTTGTAAGGCAAACACCTTAACCATTAGGCCACCCTCCCTATATCTTAATATTTACACTGCAAAAACAAGCTAGCCTGATTGAACAACTTATATGTATATATAATCTTATAAATGATCATTAACTGGCTGAGTGACAGAACCCACAGGGTCAGAGTTGCTGGCGCCATGTCAGACTCAAAGCCTGTCACAAGTGGTGTCCCACAGGGCTCAGTCCTGGGCCCACTCTTGTTTGGCATCTACTTTTCTGAAGTACAAGCAAACACAGGAGGGTTATGGCTGACAAAGTTTGCAGATGACTGCAAACTGGGCGCCGTAGTTGAAAACACATCCGACACAGATATCCTTCAGAAGGGTCTCACAGAAACGGATAACTGGTGCCAGAGCCATGGCCTAAAGTTAAATGCCAAGAAATGCATAGTCATACCCTTCGGGAAAAATAAGGTTACCCCTAGCTACCATATAGGTGGCAATCCCTGAACACAGAAGAAGTTATTAGGGACCTGGGAACCCAGGTTGACAGTAGCCTTTCATTCGACACTCATATTGCTAAAGTAGTTAGGAAGACCTTCTACATTGCCCACCTTATCATGAAGGGATTCACATCTAGATCAAGGGAAGTCATAGTCTCCTATACTCATCACTCATCAGACCAATGATCGAGTACAATGCCCCATTCGAATGTATCTGACCCGACACTTGCAGCAGCTGGAGAGGCCACAAAAGTTCCTCACCAAAAGGATAAAGGGTCTCAAAAATCTGTCTTATGCTGCCCGACTGAAAGAACTCCAGTTATATTCAGTTGCTTACTGCTTGCTCAGAGGTGACCTATGCCTGACATACAAGGCCATGTCAAACCCAGATTTGATGAACATGCTTCATCTCAAAAAATCTAGATCCCTCAGAGCCACAAGGGCAGGAGACTTAAACCTCAACACTGTTATTAATAGGACGTGCTGGAGGGATAGATTCATCACCCAAAGACTCCCTATGCTGTGGAACAAAATCCCGGTTTATGTGAGGCAGAGCACCTCGCTGGCCTTGTTCAAGAGGAATCTTGACCAATGGATGGGAGATCGCAGATACACCCCAGGGGTTACCTCAGTGTCACTGCTCAACAGAGGCACAGCAAAATAATGGGCATAGTTTCTCCAAACTAAAGGGGTGGCGTAAGCCACAAAACTATGGGCTAGGCTTATAAATGCCCTCGGGCAGATAGCCTAGTATGAACCTATGAACCTATTAAGACCTGGGTTAAATAACCCCCCTAGTCTAATAATCCAAGCCTTTTCTTTGCTGTTGAGCAGCATATCGTGCCATCCAAATTTATTAATATTATCACCCCTGATGGCATCAATAATTTTAAACTGAAACTTTGCACTGGTATGAGTCAATACATGTTTATATAAAGCACTAGATAGACATTTGTTCCTAATGTAACTAAAATGTTCAGAAATGTACAGGAAAGATGGTAAGTACTGAATCTGTTCTTAATATAGCATCAGATTTTGACAAAAGTGAGGGGCGCAGCCTGTATGGCTAACTGAAAACAGCAGTATTTTAGAGCTCCATATAACTAGTTAAATAAGACAGGAAAAAATATTTTTTTTTCTTCAAAGTATAAAATCTTATAGATAAAGGACTAATTTACATAATTAGAAACTTTGGTGAAGTTTTACAAATAATTTCATGTCAAAAATCTTGGAGATATATTCACTTGTTAAAATGATCAACTCAAAGAATTCTCACCAAGATGCTGCCTTAAAGAAGGAACTACAACAGATGGCATCTACCCTGCAGGAGTTGTCTTTGAAGATGGATGATTTTAAAGAGAACATGGAAAATCTTAAAACAAGCAGTCAAAAACAGGCTGACACCCTCAAGGAAATGCTACAACAACACCAGACAAGGATAACAGGAATAGAGGTTTCTCTAAATGACATAGAAAGCAGACTTAAGGAAGAGGAAACACAGAAATAACTGCTTCTTAAACAAAATGCTTGGTTGGTTAATAAAGTAGATGACTTGGAAAATAGAGAGAGGAGAAATAACATCAGGATTTTCGGATTACCTGAAAACACAGAAGGTGAGGATATTATTTCCTTTTTATCAGGGGAGAGCGCTAGCTGATATGATGGACAAAAGGAAGGTTGGTATACTGTGTGTGCAAGAGACCAGATGGAAGGGGAGTAAGGCTAGGTGTATTGGAGGTGGGTTCAAATTGTTTTACCATGGTGTGGATGGCAGGAGAAATGGCGTAGGAGTTATTCTGAAGGAACAGTATTCTAAGAGTGTTTTGGAGGTAAAAAGAGTTTCGGATAGAGTGATGTTTATGAAGCTGGAAATTGATGGTGCAATGACGAATGTTGTTAGTGCATATGCTCCACAAGTTAGGTGTGCAATGGATGAGAAAGAAAAATTTTGGAGTGAATTGGATGAAGTGGTGATGACTGTACCCAAGGGTGAGAGAGGGGTGATTGGAGCAGATTTCAATGGGCATGTTGGTGAAGGGAACAGAGGGGATGAAGAAGTGATGGGTAGGTATGGTGTTAAACAAAGGAATGCAGAAGGTCAGATGGTAGTGGATTTTGCAAAAAGGATGGACATGGCTGTGGTGAATACGTATTTTAACAAGAGGGAGAAGCATAGGTTGACATACAAGAGTGGAGGAAGATGCACACAGGTGGATTATTTCTTATGTAGGAGGGCCAGTTTGAAGGAGATTGGAGACTGTAAAGTGGTGACCGGGGAAAGTGTAGTTAGGCAGCATAAAATGGTGGTTTGTAGGATGATGTTGGTGATCAAGAAGAGGAGGAGTGTGAGGGCAGCACCAAGGATCAAATGGTGAAAATTGAAAAAGGGTAATTGTGAGGTGGAGTTCAGGGATGAGTTAAGACAGGCACTGTGTGGCAGTGAAGAGTTACCAAATAGCTGGGTAACTACAGCAGAGCTAGTAAGGGAGACAGCTAGAAAGGTGCTTGGTATGATATCTGGACAGAGGAAGGATGACAAGGAGACATGGTGGTGGAATGAGGAAGTACAGGAGAGTATACAGAGAAAAAGGTTGGCAAAGAAGAAGTGGGATTGTCAGAGAGATGAAGAAAGTAGACATGAGTATAAGGAGATGAGGTGCATGGCAAAGAGAGAGGTGGCAAAGGCTAAGGATAAGGCATATGAAGAGTTGTATGAAAGGTTGGACACTAAGGAGGGAGAAAAGGACCTGTACTGATTGGCTAGATAGAAGGACCGAGCTAGGAAAGATGTACAGCAGGTAACGGTGATAAAGGATAATGAGAGAAACATACTCACAAGCGAGGATAATGTGTTGAGGAGATGGAAAGAGTACTTTGAGGGGTTGATGAATAAAGAGAATGAGAGGGAGAAAAGGTTGGATGATGTAGGGATAGTAAATCATGAAGTGCAATGGATTAGCAATGAGGAAGTAAGAATAGCTATGAAGAGGATGAAGAATGGAAAGGCTGTTGAGCCCAGATGACATACCTGTGGAAGCATGGAGGTGTTTAGGTGAAATGGCAGTGTAGTTTTTAACCAGATTGTTTAATTAAATCTTGGAAAGTGAGAGGATGCCTGAGGAATGGAGAAAAAGTGTTTTGGTACTGATTTATAAGAATAAGGGCGATGTGCAGAGCTGTAGTAACTACAGAGGGATTAAATTGATCAGTCACAGCATGAAGTTATGGGAAAGAGTAGTGGAAGCTAGATTAAGAAGGAATGTGATGATTAGTGATCAGCAGTATGGTTTCATGCCGGGAAAGAGCACTACAGATGCGATGTTTGCTCTGAGAGTGTTGATGGAGAAGTACAGAGAATGTCAGAAGGAGTTGCATTGTGTTTTTGTAGACTTAGAGAAAGCATATGACAGGGTGCCTAGAGAGGAGTTGTGGTATTGTATGAGGAAGCCAGGAGTGTCAGAGAAGTATGTAAGAGTGGTACAGGATATGTACAAGGGTAGTGTGACAGCGGTGAGGTCTGCTGTGGGAGTGACAGATGCATTTAAGGTGGAGGTGGGGTTACATCAAGGATCAGCTCTGAGCTCTTTCTTATTTGCAATGGTGATGGACAGGTTGACAGACGAGTTCAGACAGGAGTCCCCGTGGACTATGATGTTTTCAGATGACATTGTGATCTGTAGTGAGAGTAGGGAACAGGTGGTGGAGTCCCTGGAGAGGTGGAGATGTACTCTAGAGAGGAGAGGAATGAAGGTCAGCAGGACTAAGACAGACTATATGTGTGTGAATGAGAGGGAGGATAGAGGAATGGTGAGGATGCAGGGAGTAGAGATGGTGAAGGTGGATGAGTTTAAATACTTGGGGTCAATAGTTCGGAGTAACGGTGAGTGTGGAAGAGAGGTGAAGAAGAGAGTACAGGCAGGATGGAGTGGTTGGAGAAGAGTGTCAGGAGTGATTTGTGACAGACGAGTACCTGTAAGAGTGAAAGGGAAGGTCTACAAGAGGGTAGTGAGACCAGCTATGTTATATGGGTTGGAGACAGTGGCATTGACAAAAAGGTGGGCGTTTGAGCTGGATGTGGCAAAGTTAAAGATGTTAAGATTTGCACTGGGTGTGACGAGGGTGAACAGGATTAGGAATAAGTAAATTAGAGGGTCAGCTCAAGTTGGAAGGTTTGGAGACAAAGCCAGAGAGGCAAGATTACGTTGATTTGGACATGTGCTGAGGAGGGATGCTGAATATATTGGGAAAAAGATGCTAAGGATGAAGCTACCAGGTAACAGGAAAAGAGGAAGGCCTAAGGTAAGGTTTATGGATGTGCTGAGAGAGGACATGAAGGTGGTTGGTGTGACAGAGCAAGATGCAGAGGACAGGAAGAAATGGAAACAGGTGATCTGCTGTGGTGACCCCTAACGGGAACAGCCGAAAGAAGATGACGATCAAGCTGGATCCCTGACTTTTTAAATTTAAAAGAAGGACTTTCCTTTGGCATTGAGAGGGCACACAGAGCTCTTGGGAAACCTGACACTAACTCAAACTCTCCTCTTAGGTCAATAATTATCAAATATCTTTCATACTTGGACAAGGAACTGATTTTCAGATCTGCTTGGAGGAAGGCATCTCTAAAATCTAAGCAGAGCCTGATAAGATTTGATAACGACTATTCATCTAGAATAATGGAACAAAGGAACAAAGGAAAAAAGTGTGGCCAATGATAGTTTCTGAAACAAAATAACATCAAGGCACAACTTGCATATCCAGCTAAGATAAGAATACTGTATGCCAATGAGATGAGAACTTTTATTGACTTAGAGGAAGCCTCTTTATTTATTAAAACTAATAATGCGATTACTTTCCCAGAAGATATGGATTGGATGTCACCTTCTCTCAAGAGAACAAAAGAAACAAATGTCTGGACAGACGTCAAAAAGAAGAAGCAAAAGACTGATAATGTTACAGCAAAGTCTCTCAAAGCATCTACTATGATATGAATTGTTTTAACATTACTTTAAAGGATCAATTTTACTGCCTGGAATTTTAAAACAAAGGTAACTAACTACTGGAATCTTTATCTATATTTTTTGAAAATAGATGATACATGAGATTTTTCACATTACCTCATTGCTTTCACAGAAGGAGGGTTATATAGCACATAAAATATTTATACTGCAAATCAACATACATAGTATATCTGTATTTTCTCTTAATTTTCTCTTTTCTTTCTCTCTTCTCTTTTCTCATTATTTATTTTAACTGCATCTTGTCTCCCTTTCTAAATTCTCTCCTATTTACTATACTAATATAGTCTGTATATATTTAATAACTCACTATCTTTACATAGATAAATAATAGTCTAAAATAATCTAGTTTTAAGGAAGACTAATTGGAATAGTGAACTTAATTATTACAATATTTATTAGATTAATGATAATCACTGTTATGTCTATTGGGATTGGGGACATGTTCGTGATTAACTTTAAAATGTTCCATTCATGTACATATGTCCTCTGAATTATTTCCTTTTAGTATTAACAAATACATAAAAAAGGAAGGAAAAATGTACTGTTGGTTAAGAGAAGTGAATCTTCACATTCTATTTGCATTGCCATAGCAACAATAAACAATTGCTGCAGTTTCTAAGGACACTGTGAATCCGGGAAGTGCATTTAGCCTCACAGATAATAAATAATAAGAAAAAGCAATGTTGTTTAGTTAGTAAAATGAAAAACAACCTAAACAAGGTAAAATAAATACATAATATGATTATTTGTAAATATTTTATGATTTATCCTCACAGGATTACATATTCTTGGAAACACAACTGAAATGTTCCCAAACTACATGTGCACTGAAATGTAGCTGCTTGATTAAAGAGTATTACTCACTTTAACATGCTGATTTCACAAGGGCGATATTTTACTTGAAGGCCTCACCTTTCGTTTCACACAGAAGTGGGCATGTCGCGAATTGATTGATGACCAGGTCTGCATATTTAATGAGACATGATCAACATGGCATGCTAATCTGCTGTTGAGATCGCCATGCACGTGCTAATGCAATAAAAGTATGCATCAAACATACCACCCCAAAAAATGAAACCCCAAAAGTGGAAGCATATCAGTAACAGCATAATCCCATACGCGTGCTAACGCAATAAAAGTATGCATCAAACATATCACACCAAAAAATGAAAAATGTGTTAACAGCAATCAAGCACGGAGATCTTCTGCTTAAGAAACAAATTAATTAACCCATTGACTTCACTTAATAGTGGTGGAGTGTTATTATTTTGCTTTTACTTTGAAATAGAATTAGGACACTGCTCCCTAGTCCATGTCTACACATCATACTGGGTAACAAACTTAAGGTCTGATTTTTCAAAGATCACTTTCATATATTGTTTTTTTTTACCCGATAAAATGTTGTAAATTTCTTACAGGTGGCTTTTTTAGATATATATGAAATATGCAGCAATCAACAAATAGGGATTATTTTTGTGTGTCCATACGTTTTTAGACTGAAGTTTTGTAATTGTAATCACTGGGCTGCCTCAACAGATATCACCGATGTTCGGACGTTTGATAAGGTAAGTAGAAAATTACTGATTATTGTAATAGATTTATTTCCTGTCCATACATGTGTAGAGTGCAGGGTTTCAGTTTTAATTATTGAATTATTCTTTTTTTTATATGTTATATTTATTACTGATGTGGGTAACGTTTTATTGTTTTATTACATGTCAATAAGTGTCTTGAGTGAAGGGCTTCATTTTTAATAATGAATTGTAGTGGTTGTCAGTGAGCTTGTTTTATTTTTTTTTACATTACATTCTACATTTGTAGAGAATGCATATTCATTAATGAAATATCACAGGGGTGGGTTTTGGGCGGGGCTTGCTACTGCGCAGCTGATGAGGCCTTCAAGTAAAATATCACCTTCACAAGCTGTCTGCACTGTAAAGCTTACATTTTATATGTTACTTGAAATTGTCAGGCTCTAGAGCATATGAAAAGATACATATTACTTTTTGCAACATGTTATCTTTGCAGTTACCTCACACTGTACAAACTCACTTGGTAACTGATAGCTATTCATTTAAAATATCAGTTGAAATATTAAATGTACCCTTGAAATGCTATTGACATTTTAACAAAATATAACCTGAACTGTAAAATGAATGACTTGAAAGAAGTGAAGTAATGCATAGATTTCAAAGACAGTTATTGACACTACAGTAAAAATAAAAAATATATAATCACAAGGAAGTATTAAATTGTTTTAGTCTTCCAGTTAAAATAGCTTACTGTCAACATTTTGCGATATCAGAAAGTTTGAAGAGCTAGGAAATTACTATTATTTATCTTTATAATGATTATTAGACAGATGTTAGACTCTGCTTAGTTTAATGAATTGTGCCATATGTTTATGAGGAAGGCTTTAGACACCATTCCCCACTCGGGAATTATAGAAAAATTCACCAGCTTGAACATAAACCCCTACGTCACGAGATGGGTTGCCAACTGGCTTACAGACAGAACTCACACGGTAAGAATAGCAGGCTCCAGGTCCGACTCTAAACCAGTCACAAGTGGTGTCCCACAAGGCTCGGTCCTGGGACCCCTACTGTTCAGCATATACTTCTCAGAAGTACAGCCAAACACAGGAGGACTATGGCTAACCAAGTTTGCTGATGACTGCAAACTGGGAGGCATAATTGACTCTCTGGCTGACACGGACATTCTCCAAAAGGGCCTTACTGAGACAGACACCTTGTGTCAAAGTCATGGTCTCAAGCTAAATGCCAAAAAATACATAGTCTTCCCATTTGGGAAAAACAAAACACCCAAGAATTACCACATAGGTGGCAGCCCCCTAAAACCTCAGCTTTGGCCGGCTAACAACTTGCTATATTCAACTGGACGTATAAGAGAATTTAAGTACCTTTATCTGCTTTTTTTTTCAAAATAATACAGTATTTAAATTGATTTTAACTGTGTGGAAAGAATATTTAGCTGAACTGGAAGTTTTCACTCTGCTCTTCAGTGTGGAAGAAATATTAGCTGAACTGGTAGTTAGTCAGTGTTTGCTGAATTTTGTTATTTGCTAGTAATTACAGGTGTGGGGGTAGTCACATTCTTTGATTTCCTGTCCTTGCCTATTTAAGTGGTACAGTGTGAAATATTTTCTGCTTAAAAACCTCAGCTTTGGCCGGCTAACAACTTGCTATATTCAACTGGATGTATAAGAGAATTTAAGTACCTTTATCTGCTTTTTTTCAAAAAATACAGTATTTAAATTGATTTTAACTGTGTGGAAAGAATATTTAGCTGAACTGGAAGTTTTCACTCTGCTCTTCAGTGTGGAAGAAATATTAGCTGAACTGGTAGTTAGTCAGTGTTTGCTGAATTTTGTTATTTGCTAGTAATTACAGGTGTGGGGTAGTCACATTCTTTGATTTCCTGTCCTTGCCTATTTAAGTGGTACAGTGTGAAATATTTTCTGCTTAAAAACCTCAGCTTTGGCCGGCTAACAACTTGCTATATTCAACTGGACGTATAAGAGAATTTAAGTACCTTTATCTGCTTTTTTTAAAAAAAAATACAGTATTTAAATTGATTTTAACTGTGTGGAAAGAATATTTAGCTGAACTGGAAGTTTTCACTCTGCTCTTCAGTGTGGAAGAAATATTAGCTGAACTGGTTAGTCAGTGTTTGCTGAATTTTGTTATTTGCTAGTAATTGCAGGTGTGGGGGTAGTCACATTCTTTGATTTCCTGTCCTTGCCTATTTAAGTGGTACAGTGTGAAATATTTTCTGCTTAAAAACCTCAGCTTTGGCCGGCTAACAACTTGCTATATTCAACTGGACGTATAAGAGAATTTAAGTACCTTTATCTGCTTTTTTTCAAAAAATACAGTATTTAAATTGATTTTAACTGTGTGGAAAGAATATTTAGCTGAACTGGAAGTTTTCACTCTGCTCTTCAGTGTGGAAGAAATATTAGCTGAACTGGTTAGTCAGTGTTTGCTGAATTTTGTTATTTGCTAGTAATTGCAGGTGTGGGGTAGTCACATTCTTTGATTTCCTGTCCTTGCCTATTTAAGTGGTACAGTGTGAAATATTTTCTGCTTAAAAACCTCAGCTTTGGCCGGCTAACAACTTGCTATATTCAACTGGACGTATAAGAGAATTTAAGTACCTTTATCTGCTTTTTTCAAAAAATACAGTATTTAAATTGATTTTAACTGTGTGGAAAGAATATTTAGCTGAACTGGAAGTTTTCACTCTGCTCTTCAGTGTGGAAGAAATATTAGCTGAACTGGTAGTTAGTCAGTGTTTGCTGAATTTTGTTATTTGCTAGTAATTACAGGTGTGGGGTAGTCACATTCTTTGATTTCCTGTCCTTGCCTATTTAAGTGGTACAGTGTGAAATATTTTCTGCTTAAATACCTCAGCTTTGGCTGGCTAACAACTTGCTATATTCAACTGGACGTATAAGAGAATTTAAGTACCTTTATCTGCTTGTTTTTGAAAAAAATACAGTATTTAAATTGATTTTAACTGTGTGGAAAGAATATTTAGCTGAACTGGAAGTTTTCACTCTGCTCTTCAGTGTGGAAGAAATATTAGCTGAAGTGGTAGTTAGTCAGTGTTTGCTGAATTTTGTTATTTGCTAGTAATTACAGGTGTGGGGGTAGTCACATTCTTTGATTTCCTGTCCTTGCGTATTTAAGTGGTACAGTGTGAAATATTTTCTGCTTAAAAACCTCAGCTTTGGCCGGCTAACAACTTGCTATATTCAACTGGACGTATAAGAGAATTTAAGTACCTTTATCTGCTTTTTTCAAAAAAATACAGTATTTAAATTGATTTTGACTGTGTGGAAAGAATATTTAGCTGACCTGGAAGTTTTCACTCTGCTCTTCAGTGTGAAAGAAATATTAGCTGAACTGGTAGTTAGTCAGTGTTTGCTGAATTTTGTTATTTGCTAGTAATTACAGGTGTGGGGGTAGTCACATTCTTTGATTTCCTGTCCTTGCCTATTTAAGTGGTACAGTGTGAAATATTTTCTGCTTAAAAACCTCAGCTTTGGCCGGCTAACAACTTGCTATATTCAACTGGACGTATAAGAGAATTTAAGTACCTTTATCTGCTTTTTTTCAAAAAAATACAGTATTTAAATTGATTTTAACTGTGTGGAAAGAATATTTAGCTGAACTGGAAGTTTTCACTCTGCTCTTCAGTGTGGAAGAAATATTAGCTGAACTGGTAGTTAGTCAGTGTTTGCTGAATTTTGTTATTTGCTAGTAATTACAGGTGTGGGGGTAGTCACATTCTTTGATTTCCTGTCCTTGCCTATTTAAGTGGTACAGTGTGAAATATTTTCTGCTTAAAAACCTCAGCTTTGGCCGGCTAACAACTTGCTATATTCAACTGGACATATAAGAGAATTTAAGTACCTTTATCTGCTTTTTTTAAAAAAAATACAGTATTTAAATTGATTTTAACTGTGTGGAAAGAATATTTAGCTGAACTGGAAGTTTACACTCTGCTCTTCAGTGTGGGAGAAGTATTAGCTGAACTGGTTAGTCAGTGTTTGCTGAATTTTGTTATTTGCTAGTAATTACAGGTGTGGGGGTAGTCACATTCTTTGATTTCCTGTCCTTGCCTATTTAAGTGGTACAGTGTGAAATATTTTCTGCTTAAAAACCTCAGCTTTGGCCGGCTAACAACTTGCTATATTCAACTGGACGTATAAGAGAATTTAAGTACCTTTATCTGCTTTTTTTTTCAAAAAAATGCAGTATTTAAATTGATTTTAACTGTGTGGAAAGAATATTTAGCTGAACTGGAAGTTTTCACTCTGCTCTTCAGTGTGGAAGAAATATTAGCTGAACTGGTAGTTAGTCAGTGTTTGCTGAATTTTGTTATTTGCTAGTAATTACAGGTTTGGGGGTAGTCACATTCTTTGATTTCCTGTCCTTGCCTATTTAAGTGGTACAGTGTTAAATATTTTCTGCTTAAAAACCTCAGCTTTGGCCGGCTAACAACTTGCTATATTCAACTGGACGTATAAGAGAATTTAAGTACCTTTATCTGCTTTTTTTTTTTTTTTTCAAAAAAATACAGTATTTAAATTGATTTTAACTGTGTGGAAAGAATATTTAGCTGAACTGGAAGTTTTCACTCTGCTCTTCAGTGTGGAAGAAATATTAGCTGAACTGGTAGTTAGTCAGTGTTTGCTGAATTTTGTTATTTGCTAGTAGTTACAGGTGTGGGGGTAGTCACATTCTTTGATTTCCTGTCCTTGCCTATTTAAGTGGTACAGTGTGAAATATTTTCTGCTTAAAAACCTTAGCTTTGGCCGGCTAACAACTTGCTATATTCAACTGGACGTATAAGAGAATTTAAGTACCTTTATCTGCTTTTTTCAAAAAAATACAGTATTTAAATTGATTTTAACTGTGTGGAAAGAATATTTAGCTGAACTGGAAGTTTTCACTCTGCTCTTCAGTGTGGAGGAAATATTAGCTGAAGTGGTAGTTAGTCAGTGTTTGCTGAATTTTGTTATTTGCTAGTAATTACAGGTGTGGGGGTAGTCACATTCTTTGATTTCCTGTCCTTGCGTATTTAAGTGGTACAGTGTGAAATATTTTCTGCTTAAAAACCTCAGCTTTGGCCGGCTAACAACTTGCTATATTCAACTGGACGTATAAGAGAATTTAAGTACCTTTATCTGCTTTTTTTAAAAAAATACAGTATTTAAATTGATTTTGACTGTGTGGAAAGAATATTTAGCTGACCTGGAAGTTTTCACTCTGCTCTTCAGTGTGAAAGAAATATTAGCTGAACTGGTAGTTAGTCAGTGTTTGCTGAATTTTGTTATTTGCTAGTAATTACAGGTGTGGGGGTAGTCACATTCTTTGATTTCCTGTCCTTGCCTATTTAAGTGGTAACTAATTCGCTAACCCAATTTTGGCTTAAAAATTTTTTTTAAACGGGTTTTTAAAAATTTAAGTTTTAAACTGTTTTTTTAAAAAATATTTAAATTTAATTGTTT
>NC_056740.1:106383008-106486478 GCF_019279795.1 Protopterus annectens | reverse complement strand
AAGTGACCCTACCTTACCAGAAACCTGCAGCAACTGGAAAGACCCCAAAAGTACCTCACCAAGAGGATCAAAGGGCTCAAACAGATGCCATATGCTGCCCAGTTAAAGAAACTCCAGCTCTACTCAGTGGCATACCGCCTGTTCAGAGGAGATCTGTGCCTGAGGTATAAAGCCATGTCCAACCCGGAATTAATGGACATGCTGCACCTCAGAAAATCCAAATCCCATCGAGCTCTGGCTTGAGAGACTTGAACCTCAGCACTGAAATAAATAGGACATGCTGAAGGGACAGATTCATAACCCAGAGGCTCCCTTCACTCTGGAATAAAATCCCAGTCCAGGTTAGGCAGAGTCCCTCATTGACTCTCTTCAAGAGGAATCTTGATGAGTGGATGGGAGATCGTAGGTTTACCCCGGGTATCACTTCTGTGTCACTGTTAGATAGAGGCACAGTATACTAACCTCGAAAAAGGGCATAGCAAAATAAATTTAAAATGGGTGGCGAAAGCCAAACACATTCTGGCTAGGCTTATAAATGCCCTAGGGCAGATAGCCTAGTATGAACCTATGAACCTATGAACCTAAGAAGAGGTAATAAGAGATCTGGGGACCCAGGTAGATAGTAATCTCTCCTTTGACAATCATATTGCCAAAGTAGTTAGGAAATCCTTCTATGTAGCCCATCTAATTAATAAAGGGTTCGCATCTAGAAATAAAGAGGTTATAGTGCCCCTCTACTCATCACTCATCAAACCTATCATAGAGTACAATGCCCCATTTGGGATGTACCTCACAAGCCACTTCCAACAGCTGGAAAGACCACAAAAGTACCTCACCAAAAGGATTACTAGCCTCAAACATATGTCCTATGCAGCCCGACTGAAAAAACTCTGGCTGTACTCAGTGGCATATCGCTTACTCAGAGGTGATCTCTGCTTGACTTACAAAGCCATGTCCAACTCAGAATTGATGGACATGCTCCATCTAAAGAAATCCAAGTCACTGCGAGCCACTCTCTCTAGTGAGCTAAACCTCACCACAACAATAAACAGAACATGCTGGAGGGATAGATTCCTGTCACAGAGACTCCCCATGCTTTGGAACAAAATTCCAAACTACATTAGGCAGAGCCCCTCACTAACACTCTTCAAGAGAAACCTTGACGAGTGGAAGGGTAACAGAAAATACACCCCTGGGATCACTTCATTGGCTCTTCTTGACAGAGGCTCAGTTAATTAATCAATGGGGCAGCAAAAGCTGACACACTCTGGCTAGGCTTATAAATGCCCTCGGGCAGATAGCCTAGTACCTACCTATGAACCTAAAAGTGGACTCAGTTACTCACATTGGACTACACATTCCTGGAAACTCAACTGAAATGTCCCCAAATTACTTGTGAATTTATATGAAACTGCCTGATTAATAAGCACAATTTACTTTAACAACCTAAATCCATAAACTATCTGCTCTATATATATGCTACATTATATATGTCACTTGCATATGACAGTCTCTAGAGCACACGAAAAAATACATATTATTTTTGCAACATGCTATATTTGCACTATGCATACATTGTAAACTAACTCAATTGGCAACTGACAAGTTATTTATTTGAAACATCAGTCTAAATATTAATTGTGCCCTTGAATATTGTTGCTGTTTTGACAAAACAAAACCTGAATTGAAAAAGGAATGATTTGAAGAAGTGAAGTATTGTGCAGATTTCAAAGACAGCTATTGAAACTACAATATAAGTAGAAATGTATACATGCAAGGAAAAATTGAAATGCTTTATACTTTTAGTTAAAATAGCTTATTGTTAACTTTTTGCTTTATCAGAAAATGTAAAGAGCTAGGAAATTATTTCTAATTTGTCTTTATAATGTTTACTAAAGTGATGTTAGTCACTGACTTGTTTAATGGATTGCGAGTCGTGTACAAGATGGACTACTGAATGTTATTTCTGTTTACCTATGTTTGCTGAATTTCTTTTATTAGTACTGATTTAAAACAAGAGAAAGAAAGTGAAGGGAAATCTCTGTTTTTGGTCAAGGGAGGAGAGGCTTAAGAGCATTCTAACTGCCCCGAGAACTCTCTAAGATGCTCTGAATGCTATTTGATTAATACTTACCTAAGGTAAGTCTTGATTACCATATAGGTACCTTCACACTCATTCACACTGATGTGATTACCCATTCTGGAAGCAGGAGGTGCCCTATGCAGGATGGAAATTGTCAGGGTGATCATAGTTCATTCTTAGACTGCTTTGTAAATCTATAAATATGTAAAAGCACTGCACACTAGAATGTAGGGTGCCTCTACTCTGAGTCAGGATACCACTGATAAGCCATGTCTTTTCATAAGTGTAAGTTGAAATTGGTGAGCTGAAGAGTGGGAAAGTAAAGGAAGACAGTACATCTACAATAAATTCATATTTCATTGGTAATCACTCATTGTCTCCTGTAGATTCCTTTTAGTCAAATTATTTTAGTAATAATCTATTTGTTGTTGGCTTATTTAGTGTATGCTCCTCTGTTACATTTAATTTATCCAAAATGATATATCTGACATGTTTGGGATCTCTTAAGGGTAACTAAATATTGGATATTTTCTAAGTCAACATACTTGTTTACACTACTCACATTCCATCCTGATATATAAAATACTATAGAACAATAATAGAATAATATAGAATTTCATATCTCTTTTAAGAAAATTCTCCATATAATAATTTAACATATGGATCTTAGTTAATATTGTTGGTTAAAAGTATGAGTGATAATCCAAAAGATATATCTTTATCTATTGGATTAGGAATGACTTTCATTCCATGTTTAATGGGAAATTCATATTTACTTATATTTGATAATTTAGAATTAATGTTTTATAGAAGTACTTTTTTAAAGCCTGACCAGAATTTTACCCTACTTATATTTAAAGAAGAAAGAACATTAAATTACACTCCCAGGTTTACACACATAAAAATAACATCCAATGTTATCAGAGAATATGGCATAACTACTATAATCAAAATAAAAAAGAAGCAAAAAGTTTCTTCCAGCAATAACTTGAAATGGATTTAACATTCTTATCATTAAATACTAATGGCTTAAATAATGCAAATAAAAGATCAAACTTACTAAAATACTTAAATCTAAATAAGGCACAAGTAGTATTTCTCCAGGAAATGCATTTTAAGACTAATGATAGCTTTATTTGGAACTCTAAGGGCTATACAGTCTTAGCTCAATCCTCCTATAGAACAAAGACAAAAAGAGTATCAATTCTCTGGAAGTAAAACATAATCACTCCAAAAGTTATTTATAAATATGAAGACAAAGAAGGTCTACTAGCATTTGTTATAATTAACTTTAATAACAGAATATGGACCTTAGTAATCGGTATTGGTTCCCAGGAATTGGAGCAGGAATGGTTAAAAACACCTAGATTTTATTTCTAACAATTATAAAGGAAATCTTATACTGGGAGGAGACTTTAATTGTACTTTAGAAGCTTCTGAACCCACCAAGAAGTCTTTTCGCATAGAAACTATTTCAAAATCCTTAAAAAATGGATTGATTCATTTAATTTAATTGATACTTTTAAAGTAAAAAATGATAAATCCTTATTATTTTCCCATAGAGACCATAGATTTGGAACACAAACCAGAATAAACAAATTATTCGTAGTTCGAGATTTACAAACAAAAATCCTCAACTTTTCAATAGTTCCATGCCCCTTCTCAGATCATGACTGTCTGATAATGAAGCTCCAAATAGAGTTTAAACTGTTAATCCCCTCAACTAGAATTCCATCATATATCACGAAAATTAAAGAATTCAGACCCTGGATGTTGTCAGAACTACAATTATTTCTTGAAATTAATAATACAACATAAATCAGTAGAGTCATGGTTTGGGACTCATTAAAGTGTATTTATTTGGTAAGACCCTTAGCTGGAACAAAAACAAAGTTAGAGAGTGGGAATCTTCATCATTAGACTTGCAAACCAGACTCTTGATAGCAAAATCTAAAAAAAATCAGAATTGTCTAGAAGTCAAAAAAGAAATAGAGGAATAGAATAAAAAATGTAATGAAATTCTAACACACAAAACTTGTCTAGCCTTGGAAAAATTAAAAATAAACTCATTAGCCACCTCCCCCATATATCTACATAACATCTACAAGAATTAAAATACAATCTAAAGCAAATAACATTAGTAGTATATATCATGAAAAGAAAGGGAAAAAAAGTATCAGATATAGCAGACATCCTTGAAGCATTTCGGTTCCATTATATGAAACACTTCAAAAAAGAAGATTTAGATACCAACCAAATAAACTTAGATAGAAACCTTATCAATATAAAAAAAATTCCCGAAAACGTAAAACTAGACCCACAAAAACCTATATCCTACAAAGAAATTGTTGACAAGATAAAAGAAAGTAAACCTAACAAAGCTCCAGGGATAGATGGTATAATTACGGAAATTTACAAACTCTTCCCTTCAACAGTAATCTCCCTTTTTCATAAAACTTTGCTAAATGTCCAGTCATAAGCAAAAATACCACCCTCATGGAAATATTCTCTCATAACACCAATTCTAAAAGATAATAAACCATCAGACCTTTGCACCTCATACAGACCTATATCATTACTGAATAATGATTACAAAATATTCATGTCAATACTAGCTAACAGAATGAAAATCCCACTTTCAAAGACAATTAATAATGATCAAACTGGATTTTTATATAACAGGCACACACATGATAATATTAAAAGGATACTTACTCTTATAGATTATATGAATAAAGAAGTTAGAGAAACACTTATAATCGGATTAGACATAGAAAAAGCATTTGATTCTCTCAACTGGGAATATCTATTTAAAACTTTAGCATTATTTGAATTTCCTCCTCCCTTCATCTTATTACTAAAAAAAACATATATATCAATAACTTAACCTACATTAAATTAGATCCTTTCACCTCAGAATCTATCCATATAACAAAAGGTACTAAACAAGGATGCCCCCTTTCTCCTATTTTATTTGCTTTGGATATAGAAATACTTGCAGAAATAATATGCAATAATCCAAGAATAAAAGAAATACAAGTCTATGACCAGTACATATCTAAAATAATGCTTTTTGCTGATGATATTTTAATAACCCTATCAAACTCCAGAGAGTCATTAGGAGAGCTAGAAGAAGTAATGGAGAAATGTTATAAGATTTCAGGTCTACACTTTAATAGATCAAAATCAAAATTTCTATTTTTAAATAAGAAAAAAGAACTACAAGTTACAGATAAATGCATCATTGGAAAACAAGAACTTATGCTAAATTATTTAGGAATGTTTGTCTTTTCGGCTTTTCCCGGTTAGGGGTTGCCACAGCGCAACTCCGGTCCGCTAATGACTGGCAGTAGATTTTTATGGTGCCGAGTTGCCAGCCCGATGCCCAACCTTCAGCGAAGGCACGCCCATTAATGCATGTCTTTCGGAGGCCACTCGACCACGGGAATAGTGTTATGCAAAAATATAAACGAAACAATATTAATAAATTATAAAAACATTATTAAAACAATAAAAAATATAGAAAAGTGGAACAAAATTATATTAAGTTTTGAAGACAGATTGCAATTAATAAAAATGGTCTTATTGCCAAAAATACTATATGTAACATTAGCAATACAATTAATTCCTGAAAGACGCATTCTTAAAGAAATAAACTCATGTTTAATACATTTTTTATGGTATCCCAAACAGTGGCAGCTGGTGACTTCAAATCAAAGGGGGGGTTGCAGGAGACAGCTGAATGGGTGGGGTAAATGGGAGTGGGTGTGGCCAACTAAAAAGGGGAGGGGCTATGCTCAAAACCACAAAAACTGTAACTTTAGATACACTGCCATGGGTGCCAATCCATCATTATGAGAGTCCAATCAAGACAAAATGAAGTGTAGAAGAAAAAAATGTAATGCATTGGCTGCATGACAGCTTACTTAATATATAGATGGAAACAAAAAGGTTGTGAGGCATGAAAAAATAAATTACTTTTTAGATACATTACTGGAATGACAGTCAAAATCAAGTATAAGAAAAACAAGCAGCACTCAACTCAAACCACTTCTTGCACTACAGTTCTAATTATAATTTATATTCAGCTTTATTAAAGTACCAAGTAACATGCTGAAAGTAGCAATCTCTGTGATACCCCCACTTGTAAAAATGTTTCTTATCCAAAAAAGACCTGCTGCCTGACAACAACTATCTACTTGTTTCATGGGGAAAACATGATCAAAAGAAACAAGCTCAACATACATTGCTTAAAGGATTACTTCACATGTTATAGACCACACACAATAGATTGGCATTTGGTTTAGTTTGCAGGTAAAGCCTGCAAAAAATGACTGCAAGTCTCCAACAAATGTAATGACCTTCTTAAAATAATGTAATCCTGTCCTTTATTACAAATACTGTCACATCCATTTCAACGCCCAAGGCTTATAGGTTATCTAGTTATGTAAGTATTCTCTGCATGGCAACAACAGAAAGGCTTTCAATGTTGGCAATTCTTTAACAGCATGCTTATGAAAACTTACTTGCATCTTACAATCTCGGACAAGCTTACCTGATGGTCATTATAGCATTGCTACTTAAACACAGAGCAACAGGAACTTTCTGAATAATAATAGGCATAAATCAAAAGTATAAAAATATGATAGAAACCAGAACATTCTGCAAAATCAAGGACAGATGAAAAGCCACTGTAGTACTTGTGTCTACCTTGGATGGGGGGATACTCTGTACATTTACACTGCATAACTGCTCCTTGCCTTGCTTGGACACATCCAGAATCACTACATGGGGGAGTGGGGTGCAGCAAGTATGTCACAATTTGAAATGTCTCTGGCTGACTGTGATATCCCTAACACATTTGTCATACCTCTCAACCTCATTGCAAGAAATCTGGACAAAGCCATACATAGAAGTGGGACAAAGGCCCAAAAATAAGGAACATTTTTAAATATTGCTCTTATAAACTTAGAAAGATAATAGGATAGTAAGTCTTGCATTAGTATGAATTTTCTGAAGGGTATGAAATCTGAAACTGAAATGTCTGTCATTATTTTCTAACTTCAGTCTTTAATGATTTGCCACTAATTTGCCAAAAAAACACAATTTTATGAAAAATGGACCAAAAATATGATGCAAAAATATAAAATAGCCACACAATACAGCTGGGAACCTGTCAAAGAAGGGACACTTTTTAATATTAGTACTGCTAACTTGAGCAGCTGACAAAATAAAATAATCTACATGCATTTCTGAAATAAAAGTAATATATAACTCTGATTATTACAGTTATTTATTAATTGTAAACCCTCCATTTTTTCTTCCAAAATTGCCATTTTGCAGTGGGATTATTAGGGGAAGAGCAACATTTTGAGCCAAAATTCAGGACAATTGAGAGGTTTGGATATGCCTAATTCTATAATGCAATTTATTTGCACATACCTCTCAACCTGTTAAGGCATAAAATCTGGACAAGACCAAATATATTGGGGGAACATATAAACAGTACTAAAAATTGCTCTTGTATAAACTGAGACAGTTGATAGAATAACAGGTCTTCTTTAACATGCATTTTTCTGAAGGTTATGTAGTCTGAAACTCAGTGTCTGTCATTATTTAGTGACTTCATTCTTAAATGATTTGCCAGAAATCCACAAATTTTATGAGGAACAAACCAAAAATAAGAAGCAAAAATCTATACATTCTGCAAATATTTGGACAGTTGAGAGGTATAGTTGAGCCAGGGCTGTGTTTGAGTTTGCTGCCCTTCCCCCCTCACAAAATCATGGTCGAATGGAGCCTCCCCCCCCCCCACAGCCATTCCAATGAACCATTACTTGGCTATTTCACCCCATTTACCATAAACACTAATGTGCATACTGCTTTACTTCTGCAATGATTTGGACTTCATTTGAAAGTTTTATTTTGCATTTTACAGCGCAAACACTAACAGATATCTGCTAAACAAAGCAATGCAGTCTCACAATGAAAACAGACATAGCATTAAAACATCTCTGCCCTTGAAGCTCACATCCATTGAAACAGCATTGAAACCCACATTCAACGAAAATACATTTTTCCAGTGGCAGACAAAGATTAACTTTGGGTTTGGGCTGTTTTCAAATCACAGGCCCCTTGCACATGAAACATACACATGGTCTTTCATACACCTTCCCGATTGTATTAAATTATATTCCTTGTACAATACAGTACAGTTTCAGAGGGCGTTTTCAATGTATTGTTTTGAAATTTTTCCAGTAAACGATGAAACAAAATGAATGCACCAATAATGACAAAAACTGCCCAATTCAGAAAATTTCCATCATAAAAATCTACTCAAACTTCTACAATCCACCAGTATCAATACATATGCACAATCTCTGAAGAAGTAAAAGTCATCTAAATAATTCACATTAAAGAGATCTGTAACTAATGAAGAGGTTGCTGCTAGCAAACAACTTTATATTTCATTGTTTCATCTACAAATAAATTGCCTGTTGCCCTTGAGGAATAAATTGCCTATCTTACACTAAAAAAATGATAAGCTAGTAATATTGCAATAGGGAATGGATGGCAAACTGATAACAGGTTCATAGTTACTAGGTATTTTTGCCAAAAAGGAGTACAGTATGAATCCCCTTTGCAACACAGTAGAGTTTCAGCAATGCATCTATTTACTGTGGGAGTGGAACTCACAGTCTTCTACATCAGAAGCAAGTACATTACATGTTGTGCTATTTAACAATGCCAGCAGACTCAGCATAAGCAGCACTAAACCTTTGCTCCCCTCCAGCTCTCAACTCCTTGTAAAATCTACTCACTCAGGTGTATCTCTGAACTTTACAGCACAAGAAATCTGGAAAAAGCCAACATTTGTTGGGGGGGGGGGCAAAAGCCCAAAAACCAGGGACACATTTTAAACATTGTTTGTATAATGTTGGAAAGTTGCTAGAATAAAATGTTGTGTTACCACCATACATTTCACTGCCAAATCTTGAACCCAGGATCATGTGCAAAACAGTCAGAGTGACATACTACTAGGCCAAATCAGCTGTTTTGTAAAAGTGAGGAAGACTGAAACTTAAATGGCTACCATTTAGTGAATTCAGTTCTCACCATAGCTGTCAACCTCTTAGCAGAAAAAACCTGAACAAAGCTAATAATTGGGGAATACAGCCCCCAAGCATACTCAGTGAATTCAGTTCTCATCATAGCTCTCAACCTCTTAGCAAAAAACACCCGGACAAAGCCAGTAATGAGGGAATACAGCCCCCAAACATATTCAGTGAATTCAGTTCTTACCATAGCTCTCAACTTTAGCACAAAAACCTGGACAAAGCCAATAATGGGGGAATACAGTCCCATAAATAGGGACAAATTTCAAATATCCATCTTATAAACTTAGAAAATTGCTAGAATAAAAAAAATAAAATAATAAAAGTTATAAAAAAAAAATAAAAAAAAATAAAAAATAAAAAATAAAAAATAAAACTAAATTAAATAAATAAATAAATAAATAAATAAATAAATAAATAAATAAATAAATAAAAGTTTTTGTGTTACCATGTACTTTCTGAAGAATATGAAGTCTGAAATTCAAATGCTTGTCATTTTTATTTAACATTTGTTAACCAGGAAAGTCTGACTTGGAACAAAAGACAATTTACAGCAGAAGCCCAGGGAGAAACACTCCTGACAGACACATGTCTTTATAAGACAGGCGGACATCAGAGGAAACCCACACAAACACAGGGAGGACATACAGAAGGCACCCCAGCCAAGAATCAAACCAGAGAGCCTACAGCTGTCAGGCAACAATGCACTACCGATGTGGCAAGGACACAAAAATACAGAAACCACAGATTTTATGAGGGACAGAACAAGTATGAGGGAAAAATCGGCAATGTTTTTACAAATGGTGGTGGGTAGGGAATAGCACTTTGGGCATTTTACACACACACACACACACACACACACACACACACACACACACACACACACACACACACACACACACACACACACACACACACACCCTGAAGCAATTCAATGACAGTTCAGATGATATGCTGCTCAATGCAAACACTAACTTATAGATTTTACTTGTACAAACTGCTTCACAACAGGACATAAGCCTGTTTTGAAAGGCTTGCTTCTGGTGTCCCAAGGTTCGCTGCTACTAAACTAAATTGCTTTTAAAATGTCAAAATGACATCAAAAGGATCAGACACTCTTCCATTCATATTGTTTATTAATTATTATTATAAATAATACAAACTGCTCATATTCCTTCATATGATAACATTAAGTAGTTTACTTAGTGTCAGTACTAAATCAAATGTTGAATGACTTCACTTTCACTAAGATGAGTAGAGACACACTTACATCAAAAAGATGAATGATGATGAGAGTGATTGAGTTTGAGACTGTCTGTTACTTTCCGACCGTCACGAACAACAAAAGGTAAAGGCTTTTTTTAAATAGCTGGCTGCTAAGGACTCAGGAATCCAGAAATCTTTCCTTCACATAGTAGCAAGTGCCCAAAGAAAGTCAGATAGATTATAATTGCAATAGCACTAGCACCCGCGTACCATACGGTAGCAATTGCAAGAAACAAAAGTACCTGTCCTGTCCTGCACTGACTGCTAATACTGATTGTTTCTCGCTCTCTTTTTCAGAATGAGAGCAAGAACCAATCAGTAGCCATCCTGCCATACATGTCATGTACGTGACTGCTGACGTGGCAGTCCGCCCCCTTTCCACTTTACTGTGCGGTTACTGCACAGACTTCTGGGCATCACACACTGATGCAGAACTCTCCATAGTCCAGACTATCATCACAGCAGTCTGAGATAGTCCAGCTTTAGAGAAAAAAAACAAAAAAACGAAACTCGCCGAGCAACAAGCATGCACAGTTCGTGTTCCGGGACTTTGCAAGTCAGTCTGACTCGTTTTTATAGCAGGTCAGTCAGTTTTTTTTAATTTAAAAATATTTTATTGTGCAAAGTGCATGTTCTTTTTTCTTCACACAGCTGGGCGGCTGCAGTCCTGCAGTCCGATGCCACAAGCCGCCACTGATCCCAAAAAGAATAGAGTTGCTCTAACTCATCACATTAGACCCTGGAAACAAGGAGGATTGAACTTCCCAGAAATAGAAACATATATAAAAGCATCTGTGCTTAAAACTACAATAGACTGGATAAACCCAAATTATTTTGCCAACTGGAAGGAATTAACAATGGCTATATTAACAAATAAATTTAATCTGTTAAAAAAAAATTTAATAGTAGACAAATCAAACAACAAATCAAACAAACCATGGTACATACTATGCATAAGTATACAATATAATATAACAAAACCTTCTAAAACAACACTGATTAAGCATTACATCAATTCCTTTAGGAATCTTATCAATGTAAACATAGATCTAAAACTTTGGTTTGAACTTTTAACCCCATTTACCATCACTAAGAACTTTCCTCACAAAATATATAGGGAAACAATAACCTTCTGGGAACAAAATGGATTCTTATGCTGCTTTCAATGTGTAAATAAATTAAATGTTTTAGATATACATATGATAAAAACTGCTTGCAATATTCCAGCACATGACTGGTTAACCTTACAAAGCATTCTAATGTACACTCAAGATTTATGCAGATTAATTAATAATTCCTCATTTAAAGATATTCCAAATCTAATACGTTTTCTGTATGCATTTATATATAATAGTTGTGAAAAGAAAAATTCCATTTCAAATCTATATAAAGAGTTAATAACATATAAAACAATACCCAAACCATCACACTGGCAGTTCTTAACAAAAGGTCAGTCATTGCAGTTTACAGAAGAAATTAAAACTAACATCTTACTATCAGTTAATTACACCTCTAACACATAGTACTGGAAAATATTTAACTGGAAATACTTACATAGAGCATTTTTAACACCAGATAGAATTAGAAGATCAGTACTACTACAAATGTTTTTTGCTGGAGGTGTGAAAAGTCAACTAAAGCAGACTGGATTCATATTTTTTATGAATGTAATAAAATTAAATCATATTGGAATGGAATTAATCATTTTTTACAAGCTTTATTTAATGAGTCCTTTACCTTAATTAAAGTATTGATAATTCTAAATGTAAATGAAGGTCCCTACCTGAATAAGATATTTGTCATGGACAATACTTGCTATATCTAGGAAATGCGTAACCAGAAGGTGGAATTCAAATACACCCCCGAACTTGGAAGAATTCTACACTTTACTGAAGACAACTGCATTGATGGAAATAAAAATCAAAGAACTATGAATCTTTCCCAGGCCATTGGTAAATAATCCTTGGAAGAAAGTTATATCTTTGTTGGACACTCTGCAATAATCAATATTGTATCTCTGATAACTGATCTGTTAATTCTATATTTAATAACATAGAGTGTATATAACTGAAAGTCAGACTATTGTAAATATTGTATATAGTTGTTTAAAATGATATTTAAAAATATTATGTAAATGTTTTAATTGAAAATAAAAAAAATATTTGAGAAAAAAAAAGATTTTGACAAAAGCTTTAAAAATTTTGAAGGACAGAAACATTTTAGTTCAAGAACAGATAAGGAAAATACAACTAAATCATCTGAATCTGTCAAATGAAACATAAAATATATCAGGTAGGGATTTGGATTATAGTAACAGTATAAACAATGTAAAACAAAAAGACTGGATAAACCTCATTGCATTAAATTCTGAATTCCTTTGTTTCTTGCTAATAGCTTTAGAGTTCCTGGGAAGCTGTCTGGTTTTGTATGCAGTATTCTTTATTACATGAAGGTAATTACAATGAAAAGAGCAGCATATTACATATTTGGCCATGTCAAATTTTAATATCTTATTGGCAGGATAGAAGAGGTCACACAAACCAATTTTGGAAGGCACTTTCCATTTTGAGTTTAAGATATGTATGCTGCATTTGATTAAAAGAACAGGTCTTAGTCGTGATCAAAGAAATCTTTTGCACAGCATTCAAAATGTTGGTTTCAAAGTGATAAGAGCTGGCTAGCTTCCCTTCCACCTGGAGTCTTGATTTGCTTAGATTTAATAGGAAGATTCTGCAATTAAATAGGTTTGCTGCAAATATTTAAGTACATTTGGTGACTCTAAAATGGATTGCTTTCATTCCTTTATCATATATTTAGCTGAAATAAAAGAATAATATGCCCTGCTATTCAAAGACATAGTACAGTGATGCAGACAGTCATCATTTGCATTGTGTCTGGTACAACATTATAAATGACCGCACTTCATACTACTGATGACACTTCTGACAAGTAGTGATTGTCCATAGCAGTGTACAACATACATCCCACCTCACAAAACTCCATACATGACTATGTAGGACACCGCTATGTATCACACGCCGCTATGCTTGTGACTGAGGGAAGTACAGTGCAGATTGATAGAGCAAAACAACACAGAAGTGACAGACAGCTTAATTTAGCAGGCTCTACTATATTAAGTAGATATGTCCGTGAACTAGGAAGATTCATACTACATGTAGCTATGTAGGAAGGTATAGTATACCTACCTACGGATCTCTTCACTACTACACTATGTTCCCCATCATGCCTAGGAGTAGTTCATAAAAATTTCTCACTCCTTTGGCATGAAGATATACTGGAAATCATTACCATAATTAGGTAATTAAGTCACACGAAAATATGGAAGACACTTTCTTTTTTTGAGTTTACGATCTGGCTGTTGTATTTGATTAAAGGAACAGGCCTTAGTGACATCAAAGACATCTTTTGCACAGCATTCTAAATGCTGGCGTCAAAGTGATAAAATCTGGCTTGCCTTCCCTCCAGCTGAAGTCTTAATTGTCTTAGATTTAGTAGGAAAATTCTGCAATTAAATAGGCACATTGCAAATGTTTAAGCACATCTAAAGACCTTAAAATTCAGTGAAATCTTTTATCATTTTTTAATTGAAATAAAATAAGAATGGGGCCTGCTATTCAAAGACATAGTGTGGTGATGCAGATAAGCTTCTTTTGCACTGTATCTGGTAAGCTGCTAAAAACTACCTTATTTCATAGACCCGAACAGCAGTTGTTTGTGGCAGTGTACAAGATATATCCTATTTTCTTGCAGGCAGTTTAATATAGTATACTATAATAAGCTACACATGGCCTAGAATGACAAAGACTCCTACTATAGCTATCTAAGAAGGTATTGTACACTGTCATATGGTTCCTTTCACCAATGCACAATATTCCACTATCATGCCTAGAAGTGGCTCATAAAAATGTCTCACTCCTGTAGCCTGAAGACAGACTAGGGGTCATTATGATAATGAACCCTATTCCTAAAGCATGAAGATGGACTGGGGTTTATTAGCATAATGTGGTAATGAGATAATGTGGTGCTGTACAAACTCCCATAGGCAGGAAATCACTAGGATAAGTGTGCAGTGGCAGGGCAAGATGCTTGTGGTAGCAAGTTTGCCTGCTCTGTGATACTGCCACTAGTGATTTTACTACCATACTATAGAGGTGTTATTGTGTTGCTTTGACAGTTCTAGTATGTCACACAAGTCAGGATGCTCAACAACATATTAGCAGGCAAGCTGAATGCAGTGGAGAAGAATGCAAAACCATGTAACTGTACGTGGCTGCTGTCTCATACATTGCTACAGTGGCTTGTATTGCTGGTTATAAATTGTGTACTATTGGGTGAGGCTGGATATGTAAACTTTGCATGGAGTGCAGTACCTACACAATGAGGCATGACTACACACAAATTCCTACCAAATTGTTTAAAACTCTTTATGAATTGCTATGGTCTTTAGTTTGCAGGAACACTGTGTACCATCTCTGCTCCACTGTGCAGAAATATTTATGAATAGTGGCTATAATTTGTATGAGAAAGTACAATGATTTAATTTGCAGTAATATTATCTTGGGTCTCATTGCCAAAACTTTTGTGTATAGGTTGTATATATACATTATAGACTGTATATTATTTATTCTCTTAATCTGTACTCATACCACTCAACAGTCCAGATTTTCTCAGAATGCCCAGATTTTTGCCTTATATTTTTGGTCTGGTTCTCATAAAATTGTGGTTCTCTGGCAAATCATTAGTAAATCATGGAGGGTTGAAGTCAGAAAATAATGACAGACATTTGAGTTTCGGACTTCATATCCTTCAGAAAATTCATTTTAATGCAAAACATGTTATTCTATCAACTTTGTCAGTTTGTAAAATCAATATTTAAAATTTGTCCCTATTTTTGATCCTTTGCCCCCCTCCCCCCATTATTTATGGCTTTGTCAGATTTCTTGATCTGAGAGGCTGAAAGGCTGAGCGGTATGTCTGTATTTGGAAAGGAGATGGCATACACATTTTCACACCACCTTTTATCTCCATTATCTCTATCTAATGCTGGTTTAGAAATTCACCTATAAGTTTCTCTTAATTATTTTATGAGCATAAGTTAGGGCGTGCATAATGCCTGAACTGACAAATAAGGCAGATAGTACTGAAAAAAGGAATGTTGGCTGCAAATGCTAAAAAATTATATATTTTTAAACAATGCAAACAAACAATGCAAATAAATTAATTTTCTGAACCATTGCTGAGCATTTGAAGTCACCCCTATGTAAATGAGTGCACAGACATAAATGCATGATTAATGCAGAAGTTCATTAAGCGAACATTAAATTTCACAGCTGAGCTAGAAAGCTTTATAAATTATTGACTGATGATTTTATTTTTACCTTTTATTGACTATTCTGAGGTATAAATTCTAAGGTTATAATGTAACAGGTGTTCCTCTGCAGGTAACCTTCAACCGGTGCTAAGTAATACTGTACTATCCTGCAGAAGATGTAATTATTTAGCTGACATCTACATAGCTTTTGTTGAGGAGGGCTTCTTTGTCTTAACTGTTGTTGTGTCTGTCTTATTTGGATGCAAGATCAGAAGCACAATTCAAATATAATAAAAAAGGAATCTGAGAAAAGTACTGTACAGATCACTTCCTTCCCTCTTAATGATGCAGATGTTGTGAATAAAATATGACAACTGGTTTTCCATTAAAATAGATGAAAAAAGTCACATGATTAAAATACACCACTGACCATGAGAAAATAATATAATGGAATTCATAAACATCAGCTTAAAGTTATAGAACTGTAGGTACAGTATTATGTAACTGATGATTTAAACTTAAAAAAATGCTCCTAATATTAACTTCCTCATTGAGACTGGAGTGGGTGGCAGAGATAGAGGAAGTGACATTCTAGAACAATTGTGACTGCAATCCATTTTCTCAAATAAGCTGTATAGATCTCTCCTTGTTTACACTGCAATATACTTGTTGTTGTATCTTTCGGCATTTCCCGGTTAGGGGTCGCTACAGCGGAAGTCCGGTCCACTAATGATTGGCAGCAGATTTTTACGTACCGAGTTGCCAGCCCTGACGTACAACCTTCAAAGAAGGTACGCCCATTCACGCATGTCTCCACACAGTAGACGCTTTTGCTAAGAATCAAACAGGACAACGTCTTACTGTGAGGTGACAATGCTACCGCAGCACCACCACCGCAATTACACTGCAATATACTAATTAACTGAAAAGCAAAACTTCATAAAAAACACATTTGACTGAGTTTCTAAATAAGGTATTAGTGAAACCTTACTCTTTATAAAGTGGCTGTACTGACAAATGTTTTGCAACTGCTTATGAAGCCTCTTATCTACATAAAATGCTTCACACTTGTCACATAGAGCCAGTTATTCAATATTACATACTTGATATTAGCCAAAAGAATGATAAATGATTTTGGAATTACAGTCAAAGAGGTCCTTTGACCCTAAGGTTCTTTTGAGGACTACACATGACATTTATTGCTTTCTTTTGATGAAATAACACTAACTAATCAAATCCACATTGATAATATTCAGTTCTTTGTATGTATATATATGCAAAGATGTGATATCAATGTGTCTGCCACTAGCATACTTTATAAATTAGTGTTTTTTTATGTAAACTGTAGTATTCTACTAGTACTTCAAAGTACTTCAGAATTCCTCCCCTAAAAATGTTCACTTGTCACATAACATTTCTGATTTTGTGGTAGTACACCAAAATAATTAATGCAAGACATGGTAACACTACTCTCATGATACGCAATGTTGCCGATCTGTTGATAAAATGGGCTTGTACTGGGTTCTTCTTTCTTTGCATACATCTTTAAAGTTGTCAGTTTTCTCCCCATTAAAAACTACCTCTAAAAGCAACTGCCTATGTAAGCAAAGTTCTGAATAAAATCTTTGTGTCATCCCTGTAGTCCTAGTTTATTACCTTTACTCTGAGAGGTACTAATGAATTGACATTATTAGGTGCTCAGACCTCCTCACTTGACTCAAAACACAGAAGAGCAGTGACTTTATATGGCAATCATCTTGAACTAAAAATCTCTTCACCTGCTTTCACAGAGACTAAGTCAAGAAAATCTACAAAGCATCTTTACTTCTTTTACTTTTATCTGTGATCTAGTCTCTTTAGTTGCTGATCAACTCTAATAATTGTAGGTAAAGATGTTAGCACAGACTGATCTGTTACTGAGAGTGTTGTCTTTTAAATCAGCTCTTACTTCACCGTGGTGGTCAGTATAACTTCTTCAGCAAACACTGTATCCATCCACTGGCAAATCTACCTGGCTGTGCTATTTTCACACCAGATTATTACAGTTTTTCAAATGGAATACCTGCTCTGCTCTCACATGCACATAGAACTCATTTCCTTTTTAGAAAAAGAATGATGACCTGTAATTAAAAGGTGTTGAATTTCTTAAAAGCTACTGCATACACAGCAGTGCACTGATGTGGGGTATAATGGAAATCACAATCCAGATATGCAAACCCTTCATCCCCAAAATAGATATTCTCCAAACATTATCTGCACCCTGAAATCATGTCCATGACAATTATGATGAGTAGGAGTCAAAAGACCGATGCATAGTGGAGTACTATGTCCACCCCAAGCATTATTAAACTTAACATTGAGAATGTCACCACAGCTCTCAGTTTGCAGATGCAGGGACTAAATGACCAGCTGCAGTGGCAGAAGTCCCTGTATTGTTCTATCTACATTCCTAAGACATTGCACTGTAGAAAGTCATATACCTTCTCCAGACCCACCAAAGAAAAACAAAACCAGACAACACTAGTAAACTCCCTTGACCCCCCCCCCCACACACACACACACAGTATATTGGCAGTTTCAAAAAGCTGAATCTCTACTCTGTAAACATTTATTAATGGTTCCTTTAATAAATGACATTTCTTTCCACTGCCTTATCATAGGCTTTCCAAGAAAGGTTGAGGACGATGTTCCTTCTATAAATGAAACACATCATCTTTTCTTCCATTGTGGGAATGTAAGTGGCCTCCCTAATTTGCCAATCCAATGGTGTTGTCACTAGCTTCCATACAGCAATGAGAATGCATGTTAATCATAATATCATGTCAATATCCAGCACTATCAGTATTTCTGGTTAGATCCTCTATACTGCTACTGACTTGCATCTACGGAGATTGATAATTGGTGAGTACACCTCAAGGGACAGTTTTCTTCATCATGATCTAGTCCATCTTAATTCATTTGGTTTCTAATACCAGTTGCTACTTGACACTTGACATGCATCACACATGATTTCCACTTTTCACCTTATGGATAATAATTATCAGACAGCAGCTTTGTGCACTTTTTTTTCAGACTGAGTCCATCTGAACTATGTAGCTCCTCTCCCCTCCACAGAGTTCCAAAATATGAACAACACCTCAGGTATGGCTTTACTGGCATTTCTTCTTACCTCTGTCCTGGGTGAGAGTTTTATTACTCTATGTGAAATTTCACAGGAGTCCATTTTTAATTGTTGTTTGATTGGTCCATATTTAGACCAAATTTCCCATGGGTGAGTTTGACAGGATCATATGATCACTGACAGCATATCACTAAAGTTCATAGAAGTCTGTGAACCTCTTCAGCATGGTAAAGTCACTATCCCTGTATGGATCCTAGGATGAGAAATAGAAAGCCTGCTTAGAACTATTTCATCTGCAACAGTGTCAATGCACACAGAAACTAATCAATCCATTCCACTCAGGAGACATTCTAGATGTATCTTCAGAATGAGATCCTACCCCATTCTATTCCAGATAGCCAACTGCTGGCAATTGTTAAACATGTTTACTGAGATCTATGGATGCTGAAAATGGCAAATGACCAGTATCAGGGCCTTATAATAAAATAAAGACAAGCAACTAGACATACTAATAAATTTGACTGATAACATGTGGAAAATCTGTTAAATATTAGCAAATTAAATAGTTTAAATGTGAAAGAAAGATGAAATATTAAGGCATTATAATGATTATTTTAAAAAGATGCTCGGTAATAAATAGCTAGCACATACTGAAATGATAATTGACTATTTGGATGAAATACATTGTCAGCAAAATGCTAGAGATGACAGAAGTATAGCAGAATCTGAAAACAAAATATTGCAAATTATAATTAGAAAACAACCAACAAAAGTAAATATAAAGTAACTTATTTGAAGCGTGTTGCTTTTAAGATCAGACTAGACAAGTATAATTTACTGCAGATAATGAGTAAATCTTATCAGTGACCAAAACCAAAACATAGCATTAAGACAAAACAGCATAAGTCTATGCTGCATTATTCTTTCAGCAATGTTAATCTACTTCCATTTGAAGCAAATTATAATCCTTTCATCCCCTAACATGAACTGTGGCTTTATGATGGAATTGATATGCAAACCATCTGGCTAAAGTAATGGCAACATTTGCAAAGTCCACAGGAGTATAATCAGTCCATGTAAATTTATCTGGCAGCCATCTTCTACAATAAGATCTGATATCACCAACTCTCAAGATGTATTCCAATCTATTGCAAGGCGAATTTAGCAAGAAGTGTTAAAAGTAATATCCAGGAAACAGGCAGTGTTCTCAGGATGGCAAAGTGCTAATGTAGTAATGCACCTTATGACAATAGAATATAGGTTCATATGTTCATGGATACAGTATGTATCAGGCTAGCTGCCTTTGTAGGCTATTTGAAGCCTAGCCAGTTCCTTTTCTTGTGCTTGAAATAATGTTTCACTTTTAGTTACAGATTAGCTTTACCCATCCCATAGTCAATAATTATATATCACCCTAATGATAATAATTTGGATCATACCATAGATAATCTGAGGGGACCCATGCAGGGAATAAAGCATTTAGGAGCTACCTCTGTCCATTATAAGCACAGAGGGCAGTCCAGGGACAAATGTTCTCTTTCCATCTATAGATCTAAGTTATGCTTGTATATAGACAGGCATGAACTTTGTTTTCTGTGGCTGGGTTTCGTGCCTTGGGAGTATGTTCCAAAGCAGTGGTATTCTCTGTGACATATACCTGTCCCTTCAAACCATTCTGTTGTTGAAGAAGAGGTTTAGATCCCTAGTTTGAGTAGTTCTGATGCCATTTGACTTGCTGACATGCAGTAAATAAATCGCATTGGGTCAGAGGATGCCTTGTATGCCAGACACAGGTCAGCTCTTAGCGGTCTGTAGGATACCAAGTATTGTGACAGGGCTTTGAGTCTGAGCATTTAGGTCATGCTATTTAGACCTTGTATCCTTTCACTAAGGTATCTCTATGGGCATTCCAGTTGTTGCATGTGTCTGGGCAGATACATGCCAAGAGGGCATTATTTTCAATGTTTAATCTAAAGAGAGTTAAATAAAGGTGGACAATGAAATCCCTAGACATCCAGACACAGTCCTTTTGTTTATGACTGGTGATATAGAAGCAATTCTTACAAAAATGGGCATGTGTTAGTCAAAAGTTAAGTCGCTATCCACAGAAGTTCACAAATCCTAAACAAATGAGTCAACTCTTAGGGGCATATTGTCAATATGTTAGTTCCTTGTGGTAGATGACTTCCCAGAGGATATAGTAATGCATTTTTGGCATTTAGTTTCAGCCCATGTTTTTGGCACCAGTTATTTATTTGAGAGAAACCTTCCTGCAGGATGGATAAGTCATTTGGCAATTCAATGGCTTCTGTCAGCTTGCAGTCAGCAGCAAACTTAGTCAGCCAGAGCCCTTTGGTATGAGCTTTAACTTCAGAAAAGTAGATGCCAAACAAGATTGATCCAAGCACAGAACCCTAAGGGACTCCACTTGTGTGTGCCCTATTTGTAGATGTAACTTCCCCTATTTTATCTGCATCCTAGCTGTGAGCCAGTTGGCTATCCAGCAAGTGACATATGGGTTTATTCCCAGTTTATTTAGATTTTCTACTATGCCTGAGTGGGGAATTGTGCCAAAAGCTTTGGGCAGATTGAGGTGTATCGTGTGTATCATTTTGCCTTCATCCATTTTTTGTTGACCTTTATAAAAAAATCCACCAGGCTGAGTAAGCATGACCTGCACCTGATGAAACCAAACAGTTGTGTCCAGTGTTTAGTAGTTCACTATGTCCTGATTGGCCATGGCTTTGTATATGAGACTGGTCAGACTTAAAGTTCTATGGAAGTTATGCAGCGGAATGAATAGGTTCATAGGTTCATAGGTTGGTACTAGGCTATCAGCCATAGGGCTTATACAAGCCTAGCCAAACAATTCCCTGGATATTTCTTCCCACAGTATTTACTTCCCTGGACCTCTGTCTAGCAGGGCAACTGATGTGATGCCCGGGGTGAATATCCTATCTCCCATCCAATCGTCAAGGTTCCTTTTGAAGAGGGCCAAGGAGGCACTCTGCTTGACATGTGTGGGCAGTGTATTCCAGAGCATGGGGAGTCTCTGGGTCAGGAACATATCCCTCCAGCATGTTTTGTTCATTGTGATGACAAGGTTTAGATCCCTGGAGCATGTGGCTCTGAGGGATTGAGATTTCATTAAGTGGAGCATGTCCAACAGCTCAGGGTTTGACATGGCCTTGTATGTTAAGCAGATATCACCTCTGAGTAAGCGATATGCCACAGAGTGTAGGTGGAGTTTTTTTAGACGGTCAGCATAGGGCATCTGTTTTAGGCCTGTGATTCTTTTAGTGAGGTATTTCTGTGGCCTTTCCAGCTGTTGCAGATGTCTTGTGATGAACATACCAAATTGGGCGTTGTAATCTATAATGGGTCTAATGAGGGATGAGTACAGTGGGACAATGACCTCTTTTTTCTGGATGAAAAGCCCTTAGTGATGATGTGTACCACATAGAAGGATTTCCTGACTGTTGTGGCAATGTGGTTATCGAAGGTGAGACCACTGTTCACCTGTGTCCCTAAGTTTCTCATCACACTTTCAGTGTTTAGTGTACTGCCACTTATGTGGTAATTCATGGGTACATGTTTTTTCCAAAGGGGATAACTATATATTTCTTGGCATTATGCTTGAGCCCATGGCTCTGGCACCAAGCATCTGTTTCTGTAAGGCCATTTTGTAGAATATCCACATCATTTGGGGATTCAATAATGGCTCCCAGTTTGCAGTCATCTGTGAACTTTGTTAGCCAGAGTCCCTTAGTGTTGGCCTGTACTTCAGAGAAGTAGATGCCAAACAAGAGTGGTCCCAGGACTGAACCCTGTGGTACTCCACTTGTGACTTGTCTGGAGCTGGATTTGGAGTCGGCTACTTTTACAGTCTGGGTTATGTCAGTAAGCCAGTTGGCTACCCATCAAGTGACGTATGGATTTATGCCCAGCTTAGTAAGTTTATCTATGATTCCAGAGTGGAGGGGGGTGGTGTTGAAGGCCTTGGCAAAGTACAGATATGCTGTGTGGACTGCATTACCCTCGTCCACAGCTCTGGAGACTGATTCAAAGAAGTTAATCAGGTTCAGGAGACAAGATCGGCCCTTCACGAACCCAAACTGGGTGGAATCCAGTGTTTGAAGGTTGCCAATGTATTTGTTTATAAGTTCCATGATAGTGCGTTCCATGCCCTTGCAGATCAGGCTCGTCAGACTGATGGGATGGTAGTTCCCATGATCCAAGATGGACCCCCCCTTGTGGAGTGGGATAACTTTAGCTGTGCACCACTCAGTGGGCACGAAGCCTGAGGTAAGGCTATGATTAAACTTGACACTTAGGTGAGGTGCCCGTTCATTTTGTAGTTCATGTAGTACACAGCCCGGGATGTCATCTGGTCCCATGGATGCTGTATTCTTAGCTTTGGAGAATGCGGTTTCTACTTGTGTGGCCGTGATTACCAGAATTTGGCAATCTTTTGGTATTGAGATGTGCCCATTAGGGGTGAGAGGGGGGTGAAGTTGGCACTGAATCAATCTGCCAGGATATTGGCAATATCCTTGGGATCAGTATATTTAATGCCATTCTGTTGTAGCTCAGAGCAGATCTAAGCATTGCCATTTAGATTCTTAACATAACTATAGAATGCCTTGTGGTTGTCTTTGGAATCTTTGGCAATTTTATTTTCATAACTAGCTTTGGAGGATTTTATGAGGGATCTCAGCTTCTTACTGAGGCTGGTAAGGGAGTTTTTTGCATCCTGGGATTTTCCCCTTTTCTGCAACAGATTCTTCCTTCTGTTGTATAGTTTGTTTATGGCAGGGGACCACCAGATTGGCTTCCATTTCTTGAAGGAGAGCGTCTTGGTTCTATTTGGGATGGCACAATTCAAGCACAAGTGGATATGCTCGAACAGTGCCTTAGTGTAGGATTCAGCAGTCTAACTTTCAGCTCCCATCTGCATGGGTGCCATGATGTTTGTCACTTCTGACTTAAGTAGCATGAAGTTGGCTTTGGAGAAGTTTTTTACAGAGGTTTCCTTACTGGGGGTGGGGGTGGGATGTGGATGTCAAGGGTGATTTGCTTATGGTCAGTCCTGACCAATGAGGGGGTGGCCACTGGTGTGGAGCATCTATCTCCCATGTTGGTAATGACCAGGTCTAGGATATTGGAGCCCATGGTTGAACAATCCATTAGTTGATCCAGGGCGTTGGAATTTATGAATTCCAAGAACCGTTGGGAAAAGGTGTTGGTACCTGAGTAGTTTTCCCAGTTAATGGCAGGATAGTTGAAATCCCCCAGTATTAGGGTGTTTGGTTGCATCTTAATATTTTCCAGTATGTTTAGAAAGGTGTAATGAGAATCTCGGGGCATGGTGGGGGATCTGTAGCAAGCTACAATTTGCATTGCAGTCACTTTTCTCCATTCACTTGGTATAAAACCTGTATACAGACTGAGATTGAACAGGGGCATGTATAAATCATGTTTCATGCTATTTAAAATGCATCCAGGAATATTGTCAGTGCCTACTGGTAGAGTAATTTTAGCTTTTGATAGCACTTTTAAGACGTAGTCTTGTGTGACAGCTGGAGGTGTGCCAGTTTGACGAATATCTTGAGAGACAGATGGAGAGGAGAGAGGGGTAAAGTTAGAGTTAAATTTATCATCCAGTTAGTTCACTATATCTTTAGCCTCAGTAAAGGTAACATCATTCACAAACAGCTCAGAGCACTGTGTACACTATCTTATGCAATAGCTGGAGGCAAGTCAGTTTCATGTATATCTTGAGGGACAGATGGAGAAGAGAGAGAGAGGAGTAAAACTGGAGTTAAATTTATCAGTTTTTTTATGGAAGGCTAACATTTAATCTAGAACGTGTCGGTCATGTTGTAAGAAAACAAACTGAATTGAATGAGGGATTATATTTTAGGCATCTTGGGAGTCACAGCAACAATATAAAAATCTAAATTACTTTACTACTGTGCTGACCACCAATATCCAGTTTCTACAGAGCTTTGACAATTTGACTTATGCAAATTTATATGCAAATTATAATGACCTGTCTAGGTGGAATGTGTCTCATAATCATGACTTTCCCATGAGGTGGGAGTGGAACTAGCCCATTCTGGTGGCTGACTGAAAGGAAGCATTGCTGTTATCAAGTGAATACACCTGTGTCCAGACAGGTACCATTTTCAATGACATCTCTATTGTTGGATAGGAAATTAACTTTGCTTGGCTCATAAGTGTAAGTTGGCTGAATGGTAAAGCTTTGAGTATCTAAGTGTGAAAGTTTTTTTTTCTTTGGTTCATTACTGCTTGCTTCTTGCTCCTTTTTGTCTGGAATTGTTTATAGCAAAACTTGGTTATTAGTCAATTGGGCAATGGTGTGGGACTTCATTATTAGCTTCAGATGGGAATTCTAGAGTTGAACCAGATGAAAAGTACTGTTGGTTTGGTTTGTCATTTGAGGATGTCTTTTCTCTGACATGTTGTAAAGCTGTAACTCAGACTGATTCTTGCTCAGGGTTTCAAATCTGGGAGGCTGATCATTACTTATGCTTGAATGTAGAATCTCAATTTATGTTTACAGCTATTTGTCTTCCTTTAATAATTATCTGGCAGGTTATGGATTTGATCTCAAAAAATAAATAAAACATTTCTGTTATTTGCAGGAGGCTACTTATACTTAGATTGTTCAGTGCTTTCACTATGGAATGAGTGGCTTAGTCAAGAAGCACTTGTGAAACTCTGAGGTTATCAGGTTATCTAACACTATCTTTGTGCTGCTTTATGTTGTTATGGTGTTCATTTTCTGTATGGGTTGCTGTTGATTCGTGTCCTTAAAGGTTGTGTTGAGTTTGGCTAGAACCACAATTACATGAGGTCTCATGTATGCCACTTTAGTTAATTTTAAAATAGGCGTTGACTGCAGTTTAAAGTTTTCTTTAAGTCTATTGGTAAATGCTTGGTGGAAGTGACTTGGGGTGGTTGGGATGGAAAGCATTTTTTTTATTTTCTTTTTAAGAACATTTTTATTAATTTAACATATTTACAACATATACACAGAAAGGAGGAAACTCAACATCACATATTGTTATACAGTGCTAGGAATGCATTGAATCATCAAGGTGATCTTATACAATTAACGCATTAAGAATCTTGGTATTTCAATAGCAACATTTCAAGGTTATCCCAACCACTAAACGTCTTAGTATGATTTATAGATCTTCCCCGGGATTCATGAAGCTTGCGCCAGGCGCATGCATAGCGTAGGCGTTATAATGCCAAATATGGCCGTCGAGCGATTCAGGTACGATCCAATTCCACGTGCACTACTGGCGTACGCCAGATCTGCGCAGCCCCCAGCGTAGGTATGCTAATCACCCCATGTGCAGTGTTGCACCATGCAAATGAAGGCATATAGCGATTCATGAAGTGGTGCAGGCGTAGCGTAAGCCCACGGAAATATAAACCAAAAAACACGGTTTACATTTTCCCAAATAGAACATCGGAGCTATGGAAGAGGGCCAGACCCAGGTATCACAACGTTAACATATGCCAATGGTGAAATACACAGCCAATGGCATAAGAAAAGATGCACAACATGTAAATAACAACATTTAATGTCATGTCCACAGTAACGCACAGCACAACTGCAGGGCATGTGTATGGAAGCTGTAACATAAAGAAATAATATAAAAATGTCATAAAATCGCAACGTAATAGAAATCAGGTTTACAGCATAATACACAATGGTAGGCATGGAACACCACAACCAAGGTGCAAGGGTTGCTAAGGGCTTGCGATAGTGTTCGGCGCGGTAACTATGAATTACTAGTCAATGCCATGCAAATGAGGCAGATAATACTGAATCGCAAATGTCCCTCCGGATGAAGGTTGTACCATACGGCGCAGCGGTATAACACCGAGGAGTGGCTCAGAGGAGATACATGACATCAGCAGAGGGGTGTGCCACCATAGCAGTAAGCACATTGGAGCATTGCAAATCTGGCCTGTCCGTTGCTAAGCAAAGCTTCAGGACAGGGGTGGGGAGGAATCGTTTAGCTGAGAGCACACATGGTGCCCAAAAGCGCATGTGTACAAGGATGAAAACGTGCCCGAAACCCAGTAATCAGACGCACATGCCGCAAACAATAGCAGAAACAGGAAGGACAGGGGAAGAAAAGAAGGAAATGTGGAAGTAGGGTAATTGGAGTACTAATGAGCAATCAACACCAATCAACCCACGAAGGCCAATCGACAGCAGCTGACAAGTCTGCTTGCAGAAACCTGCAAAACAGGATAGGGGAGGCATTTGAATGCAAAGAAAGGAGGGGAGGTATTGGATTGCAAAGATAGGAGACTTGACACAGCAGAGCAAAGCAAACTGACAGCAGACCGGCAGTAGCACACATAACGCAAGATACGCCAGGTCCAGGAAAGTACAAATGAAAGTAGGCTGCAGGATGCATGCTAGACAATGGTAGGTGCAATGTGCAGAAATGTAAAGGGAAGGTCAAGAGGTAATCCACGGCAGGCAAATGTAATGCAACACCAAAGGCACCACAATAGTAGTTCCGGCAGTAAAACACATAAGATAACCTGTAGCTACGATCGTACATACACACCCTATGACATCATCGGTGTTCACAGCACAATAGTATAAAGTGTGAAAGCACCCAACACACACCTGTGTATTCCCAAACACCGCACCATAGGTGTAAACACACAGGGAACTTTTAAAATGTACATGTTGGGAGCTGCCATAGCTGTGATTCATCAGCATGTGTTAGAGACTGATGGTGTTGTGGAGGATGATGCCGACAACCACCGCAGACCTCGGAGGAGAAGGAGAGTGTTCAGACCAAGGGTAACCTACCAGGGGCTACATGACCTGGAGATAGTAGAGCATTACAGGGTGGACAGGGACATTTTACAGAAAATAGTGGAGCTGTGCCGGCCACGCCTGAGAACCAGAAACAACAGAGGGGAACCCATCCCAGTGGACACGAAGGTATGTGTAAGCCTGCGAATACTGGCCACAGGTACCTTTCAAAGGCCAACTGGAGATATAATGGGTATCTCACAGGCATCAGCATCCAGGGTACTACACCAGTTCCTGGATGCCATGTTTCCACATGCCAATGAGCAGATATACTTCCCCAGAACTCAGGAGGAGTTGGCCAGCAATATGCGCCACTTCCACCGTGTGGCACAATACCCAGAGGTACTGGGTGCGATAGACTGCATGCACATACAAATCAAGTCACCACCTGGTGAGCAGGGTAGGCGCTACATAAACCGCAAGGGATTCCACTCCATCAACTGCCAGGTCATGTGCAATGCAAAGGGCATTATCATGGATGTGTGTGCTGGCAGCCCTGGAAGCTACCATGACTCCCATATCTGGCATGCCTCACAGCTGTATCAGGTATTTGTCAGGGGGGACATCCCACATGGCCATCTTGTGGGGGATGCTGGCTATGCACTGGAGCCATGAATGATGACTCCCATCAGAAATGCACACACACCCATGCAAGAACTCCATAATGAGGCACACGCACAAACCAGAATCATCATAGAGCGTGTGTTCGGGATGCTGAAATCACAGTTCCGGTGCTTGGATACATCTGGTGGAGCCCCGCAGTACTCTCCAGGCACGTGTGCCCACATCCTCATAGCATGTGCATGCTACATAATATGATCCTGCGGAAGCAGCTGCAGCAGGGACAAAATGGTGAAGGCCCTCATAGCCCACCACAATTGCCAAGGCCATTACAGGCACAGAGGGATTCAGACCATGAACACACTGTGCCAGCCCCAGTAGGCAGATGGAGGCGTGCCCAATATGCCTACGCCTTGGCAAAGAGGGAATGTATAGCACATACTCTGACAGTGTAGGCCCCTATGGACTGACACCTCTCCACCTGCACACACAGTAAAATGGATGGCACACAAACATGACCATCTGTAAATTGTAATGTATAGGTGGCCCAATGTGTGACTCCTACATAGGCAGCCCTCAAACATTGTAAACACAACAGCCAGTGGAACACGGAATGCCAACACCTGAACAGTACATGAGTCTTACAGCATATGGTGGTGCTGTATGCCTGTCATGTTCCCCGCCAGATATATACATATATATATATATATATATATATATATATATAGATATATAGATATATAGATATATATATATATATATATATATATATATATATATATATATATATATATATATATATATGTACACATATGCATATATATAATACAGATAGAAAGGGCAATAGAGGGATATATGGTGATATAGATGAATTCAGCGATATCTGCAAATATAATAGATAGTTCAACGACATTCATAACATCTTGGTGGTACAAATAAATAGGATACCGCCAACCATGGAATGTGTAGCATACCGACATGCGTAACCACAAGGCTGAAAGACCGATAGAACACAGTACCGGAACAGTGCATCCGCGAGTAATAGTATGATGATATGAAGGGACAGTTAGTCACCGCTGCCGGTGTAGTGGACCACGTAGGTACTGTGTTCAACTGTGTCTGTGAGTGCCGTAGTCTGTGTAAGTGTGCGTTGAGGGTGCCGTGTGCGTCTCTGTGTGACTGTAATGTGTGTGTATCCACAACATGTGTTTGTTAGTGCCAAGTCAGAGGCAGATCAGTACAGTAGGTGTGGGTATAGCTAGCCGTAGGCATACAGTTACTACCTGTCCCACAGTAGGAGGGACAGCCCCACCCTGGGCAGGTGTGTCCTGACATAAAACAGTACAAAGGGAAAATGTCCGAGATGGTAGGACATAAATATGTCCCATATATAATGTAACAGTTGTATTTAATAGTTATGCCTGTATGTAAGAAACTTAAATGTTACATGCAATATGATAAGTAGCCAAAGTCACACAACAATAGGTATGTAGTGAGGATAAAAGTATGTGCTAACCTGTGTACTGACCGTGGCTACGTGTTGGCCTGTAAACACCACTTTGTGTCCCGCAAATGTCCAACAATGACCATATGAAAAGGTGGCAACCCATGGCAAACAGGCTCTTTTAACAACACAACCACAATGACTGCAAATATCTGGGACAGAAATACAAGGGATAGCTGTCACTTACACATATCCCCTGATATATCGCTGCAATTACGGAGGTATACAAGTAGCAAGCTCACCTGCAGACGATATAGAAACCAATTAACAACGGCCCAACGTACAATCCCGTAACATAAGTCTACTAACTGTTATCTCTCTAATTAGGGATGGAGCCCACACACATATATACGGATTATGTAGAAATACAAGGCCCACAAACCTGTATATGTTACGTACAACCACCGACATCCCCCACACTAGAAACTAAAGCAATACAGACTGTAATAGCAGCACAAACATCCAGTCAGTCAATTACATCTGCAGAACCCTCAACATACCGTGTGAGAGACACAATTAAAGGCATCATGCAAAATTGCAGGCGTTGTATAATGGAACAAACAGCCATGTTACAGGTTTTGATTGCAATACTCCATTATCAGATGTTGGGATGACAGGTACACCCACATGTTGAACCAAATACTCTACCTGTCACACACAATCCAGTGGGGACATGAATCCAAACTATACTTGTCTCCATGCATAGCAGTTGCAGTTACACATAACAAAACACAATACAGACCATCTCCTCGAAGGTAGGGCAAATAGGCAACGCCCAAGTGGAGAATCCAATTATACCCCACTGTTGCCACGTAATTGGCAAATGGAGTAGCTGCACAGCTGATATGCAAGTAATTAGTCACTCAGGAACACCAATTGGCGGGATGAATCCACATGTTTCAGGTATCGACGTATATAAGGATGACTTGCCAGACATTCAAACCGTATGCTCATACCGAATAACAGTTGAAACACTGTGAGAGAGATAGAAACGAAACGCCGTAACCACAACAAGGTATGTAGAACGCCCGATATGTAAGGTTATGTATAGCATGATCTGTATTAATTAGTTTTACTGCATGTATAGCCTGGTTTGCATTAATTAAACGTGTCCGCAATGCATAAAGTGGGGAAAGCTATTTATGTAGTGATGTCTTGCTGAGCATACTAACGCTTGTAGAAACTGTGCGTCCAGCAGTGGGACACAAGGTACACAGCACAGACACCACAAGGGATGCTACATGAGGGCGTTAAACAGAACAATGCCATACAACCCGCCGTCAGTGGTAGGGTATGTCCAACAAGGACGTGCCATAGCAGGGGATAGTATATGTTGATATACTGTCACAACACGTATGTGTATGGGCATATAACGTTAATGACATATGTAAGGTGGTCCCGCTGTGCAAGTATGCTTTGCATTATGGGATACTATGTGAAATATGTGTAATGTATAGTATTGTAGGTAGATATGACAGATATTCTACACAGCATAACAGGCATATCATGCATACCACAGGTATCGTCTATTGGTATGTACAATAACAGGATACATATGGCCTGTAGGTATGGGACATAGTAATAGCATGATAGCTAATCTAAATGGAAGGGCTACCAAGTAACCATGCACAAAGGACATGTAATAGCTTCACAGGTGCATAGTGGGGTACTATGCAGTCTGGCAAGTCCATGTGTAAGCACAACTACAGTGTTCACACTAGTGGCACCTCTCTAGGGTAGTGTCCTTTGAACAGCAGAGCCAGGTGTCACCTGCACCTCTGCACAGTACAGCCACTGCAGTGATCCCAGGCCTACATGTGTCTCCCAACCACCAAGGGAGGTATCACATGAACAGTGCTACTGAGTGTCCCTGCGTGATGTACATAGGACTTATGTTCCACAGCATGGTGAGTGTCTGGTTTGGGAATGTAACACAGAAGCACATCCCACTCATTGTGGCGTGTGTGCACATATCCATGAGCATGTTGCTCACAGTGGCCTCTGCTTATGTCGCGTATGAGGAGTATATCCAGCAATAATGTTGTGGACATGGGCCCTGTCTGATCAGCAGAGGTCACCCCTGAGTATGTAGTATGCAAATGTGTACAGATGTGGTGTCCGAAATGCAGCCGCATATTTAAACTGTTGGAGCTCAGTAAACGTCATGGCGTGTTAATGTTGTGGCATGTAAAGCTGTAGCTGTTGTGTAAGGTACACTCTAAATGGGGTGGTGTACCCTTGAATGTGTGTAGATGTCTTGCGTTCAGAGGTACAATGGGTGCCTATGTACCAGCTAGTACAGATAGGTGTGGCCATGTAGAAGGATATGCACGCCACAGTGGCAATACGGTAACCACAGGAGTGGGTGCAACATATGTGTGTACTGCAAACATGTACAATGTGATATGTATGTAGGGGACTACCATCCATGTGATAGTCAGTGGGTGAATGGTGTAATGCAAAGGTGATGTGCATGCACCTTGTGTCATGCAGCTTGATGCCATGATAGTCATATTATGTATCTGTCACAGCGACACCCGTATGGTTGGAGTCAGTATCAGCTGGTGGAGCAATCATGGCACTTGGTATGTAGGGGTTTGAAAGCTAGGCAGGGAAAGTCCTGTGCTAGCCTGTTCCGCAGGGAAGCATATACTGAACATGAGGGGCCCTATGACTGAGGACCGTGGTATGCCAAATGTACCTGACATGTAGTAGGTACTATGGTATGCTGGCCTCACTGTGTGTCCTGTCCATGAGCCACATAGCATAACATCCTGAGACACAGGGTATGATGTGCAGGTGGATGTGTATGTTGTCAATACCAGAATGGGGAATGGTGCTGAAAGGCAATGAGAGGACAATGTAGGATGTGTGGACTCCCGTACCATCAGCAACTGCCCTGGTAACTGTATGAAAGGAGTCCACCATGTGTAGGGGCCATGCTCTGGCCTTAACAAGCCCAACCCGTGTGGCAGCAAAGGACAGGAGCCCAACAATGTCTCTGTGAATGACGTCCTTGATGATGTGCCCCATAGCCATGCAGAACAGTCCTGTCAGGTGTGTAGGACTATAGTCCCACTCGTGCAATGTGGTGCCACCTGTGTATAGTGTGATAAATGTTGCTGTGTGCCATTCAGGGGCTACAATGTCTGAAACAAGGCTATTACTGAATATGGTGGCCTAGTGGGGAGACATGTAATTCAGAGGTTGGTGGACATCACAGCCTGGGACGTTGGAAGGTGACATGGGGCCAGTGTCCCAGGACTTATAGAGTGTAGGTCAGTACTGTGTAGGTGTGACCACAGGGACACCACAATGTTCACGTATGGATTGTGGCCCTGTAGTGAGTGAGAGGGTGTAATGTCAGCATTGAATCCATCCTCCAGCATGTTGCCAACAACACCTGGGTCTGCAATGTTCCTGAGTGACTGTTGTATGTGACAGCAGATGTGGGTGTTGCCATCGAATACTGACATACCACCATAATGCCTGGTGGTACACCCCAGAATGTGAGCAGTCATGTTTATGTAGCTAGTCTTGCAGTATGTGATGAGGGACCCTCTGGCCCCACCACAGCTGACCAGTGAGCCACCCCACACGTGGGAATGTACACCACTGTGCAACAGCCTACACCTGTTGTTGTACATCATATGTCCATGGAACATGACCACCAGAGTGACGTCTGTTATCTGGTGTGTACCATCATGGCTCTGTGTGGAATAGAATGATCCATGCAGTTGTGTACATGCTAATGAAGTGCACTGGGGTATGTGTCAGCATTTGTATGTGCATTGTCCATATGCACGAGTGTCATGATGTTAACAACCGCTGTCAGCAGACATCTGTAGTAGGTGTTGTAGTACACATGTACTGTGTATGCTGTGATGGGTATGTTGCCAGGATGTGGCTATCAAGGTCGATTAGCATATGTTCGGAATCCACCAATGAGGGGATAACCCCAGGTGTGTAACACCAGTCACATGGTGGTAGTGTTCATGCCAAGGGTGATGTAGGTCTTGGAGGTGGTGTGTATGGGTTGATCCAGCAGAGTGGAGGGTATGACTCATGGATGTGTCGGTACATGAGTGGCTATCCCAGTGAAGTGTGGGGTAGTGTCAGTCACACATCAGTAGTAGCTGTCTGAGGCCCACTGTCCACTATACCAACATAGAAGGTATGTTATCCGTGGGGTATGATGTTGACTCTGTCACTTGTTACAATGTGTATAGCGGTCCCGAACACAGTTAGTTGCACGTGGAGCACCTCTGATGCATTGTGTTAAGTAACTTGCCAGGATGTGTGCAAAACATAGTGGGATATGGGAACCCCTCAGCTGTGGGTGTGCCGGTCCAGGTATGTGCCTGAAAGGTATGGTCTGTCTATAACCTGTCATTGCAGGTGTGCTCTGCAGAGCCTAGAGGCAGGTCCCAGTCACTGTAGAGATGTTTAAGTGGTGCATTATAAGGTGTGCCTTGCCTGCGTACGTCACAGAGGAAGATGCAAGCATTGTGTCACATGACCACATGTCGTGCCTGCCAGTTACCGCCCTGCCGGTGACAGTTATTGGAAACTGTGCAAGACAGGCAGTATAGAAGCAGCAAGAGCCTTACATGTGAGCTGTACTCCCGGGGCTGACAGGTGCAAGTCATCTGTGCCACAGCATTGTGTTTGACCAGGACAGTCATAGCGGACAGATACCACATGCCTGTGGAATGACAATAGGAGCACAGGCAACTGTTGAAGTGACACAGTCGGTCATTGTACAGTGGTATCGTGTCCAGATGAATGCAAAATGCTCCCCAGGGCTAGGCCCACACCCTCAGGGCTATAAGACTGGTGAGCTATTTCATGTCCCTGCACACGTAGTCTGTGAAGTGGCATCACAGGGCAGTCACACTAACATGGAGAATGACAGTCATATCGTATCTGGTGAGGTGTGGCATGGGTGCATATGTTATGTTGCAGAAGCAGTTACCCAACAGCAAGATGTAAGCGACTAACGCCTTGTGTAGCCTGCTGTGTGGAACTGCGGTGTGACTCCCTACAGAGACAGCTATGACTGGTGTGTTGTGAATGTTATAACTCACTATTGGCTGTATGTGATGGGCACACATGAGTCTGTGGGCTATAAGCTGGTGATGTTGTCTTCCATGATGGGGGCTACCTCTGGTGACTACAGTGAGTATGGAGACGTACTGCACAAGTTGTCCTCGTAGGTGTGGCCAGTGGTGTAGATCATGTGAGACTATGTGATGGGTGGGGTGTGTTGCGAATGTTACACATCCCCAAATGACTGTCGGGTGCAGACAGGGTTGGTGACAGCATTACCCCCAGCCATAGCTGTCAACCTCCTGTCCCCAAACTGAGGAACATTAGCCCTCATACTGTGTGACAAATGGGCAAAATGTGGAACACTTACAACTGGCTTACTAACAGCGTCAACTAGGAAGGGCATATGATGGCTAAAATAGGCTGGTCTTACGTATAAAAAAGATATTCCAATGAATTAATATGATTCCCATCTATTTAGCCATGGCTAGCAGGTAAACTATTTACAACAATGAATGTGTGACAGACCCTTCCAATGTGGAACCTTGAGGAACATGCACCTTTTAGAACCATAAATGAGGTATGTTCCTCGTAATGAGGTACACCTGAGAGCTATGCCCCCAGCACGGCTGCAGAAGTGCATCCCCCACAGGCTGTAGTGCCGTATGTTGGGAGGTGAGCATTGAATGTGTACATGAGACAATTGATCTATTGCCACATGTACGACATATCCCTCATATAGACAGGCAGTAGCACTGGTACGTGACAGTTGGACATGCCTGTATATACAACCATGTCCCACAGGATATGTGCGTTACATGTGTACAACAGCTGTCGTACCTTAAGCAAGCTGGGAAGTGTAGGACAGCCAGTGTACCTGTGGGAAATGGTGTGGAATGGGCGCTATAGTAATCAGTAGCTCATGACATGCTGACAAGTTCTGAACAAGTGCCTAGCATGACCATACAATACAGATAGGGTGTTGGATAATATCAACCCACAAGTGGTGATGACAGTCATTTAGGGTGGCACCGCACTATAACCCTGCTGAGTATGGTGTGCATGTCCATGAACCATTAGCACTGTAGATGTTAGCAGTACAGATGTACAAGACAGCACGGATATTTGATTACAAATACCTTTGCATGTCACAGGAGTGTTCCACCAGTGGCCTGTTGGCAGACTTACAACTACAAAAGGTGCAAGAGTGACATGTGCACTGCACACCAGTGCCAGCTACAGTAGAACAGGGTTAATGTGTTGTACCCCACCCTCATTGTAGCCCATACCACACAGACAAATGTTAGGCATCTGTGTATGTAAGGCTGTGAATGGCCATGACCTATCAGTATAGCTGTGTCAGTGTTGTGAACAACATACAGAATGGGCTGTGTGGGTGAGGTGTGTGACATATGTGCACAGTCTGATGGATGATACCAGCAGTGTCACCGCTAGGTGAACATCCCTGTACCCATAAACTACTACCTAGGCTGTGGTCAACATTATGGACACTGTGTAAGGGATGGTGCTGTGCAGTGCACCCCCCGACATGGTGACGTCTCCAGGCCCCTTAGGTAGTCATATGAGGTACCCCTGTCATGTCAGGGTGCCATCCATGAGCACGGAGATCACTGGACAGGCATATACAGCACTGTGGTGACCAATATTGGATCACATACCACCTGTAAGGGGTAATGGCTATGCATGGATGTGCGATACCAGCCTTCACAATCCACACCTCCACTATGCAGCATGCTGTCTACCTTGCAGAAGGACATTTGCTACACCATGATGATGGACATGCTACATGTCCATATCCTGATCTATATGACATATGTCCTGGACAGCCACCGTCCTAATACTAGGATCGCCACAGGCTGGACAGATCCCTGTGCCATATATGTGACATACTCCCACCATACCATGCAACCCTGTCCATCAAAGCTGCACATGTCATCCCAGTCATACATGGTGTGATGGCCGCATGGTAGATGTATTATCAACTGACTGGATCAGTAATGTGGCACTGATGCACCTTGCGGTGGCACAATGGCTGTCTGTTACAGCTTGGAAACCATGCCCGCACATGCTATGGTTGATAACCATCCCTGCGAATGTCATCTGACTAGCCATTGTCCCATGTCTATCACATGTGCATACAGGCGATCCGTGGCAGGATGTTGAACAGTTGTACAGTGCTGTGTAGATGTATATGGCAAAACACATGCATGTACAGGTGTCCATGTGTATGTGTGCATTGTCACTGCTCAAGTCCATTACGGCTGTGTCTGTGTTGATATGTGACATATACACAGCATCCAGGTCAACAGTAGTACCGTGGACACATCGAGGCATGTGCAGATAGGTAAGAACACAAGTGCAGGCAAATAGACATGCCCACAGCAAGACAGCATTTACATGGAGTATGAACACTGTAATGAGGTGACACACATATATGGTGATGATATCCAATGCATAATGGGTGTGACATGTGTGACACAAACACGTCAGTCGTGTCAGTGTCATGCTGCTTTGCAAAGATAACTGTGCAGATGCAGTAGATGTCATATAAATGTATGTGCAGCAGTATCTCTGTACATCTCTGAAACTGTGACCTGTCACCATCATTATGTTTTACAGATAATGCCCCGTACACGCCTCCCAGCATACACCCGCCAGGAGGATGATGTCCTCATCCCACTGCTCCATGACAACTATGACTTGTTGTTCAGCCATGTGCCACAGCATGCCCAGCAGCGGGATGACCTGTGGCAGGATCTACGCAGGAGGGTGAAGGATGTGGGTGGCCATAACCGCACCTACCAGCAGGTGCGCAGACACTGCACGGACCTGATACGACATGCAAAACAGCGTGCCACTGCAATCGCCAGGGAACAAGGTGGAACAGGTGGTGGGCCACCAACCCAGCCCCCACTCACACACACTGAGGAGCTACTGGCCAGTCTGGGGACACCCAGGGAACAGCATCCAAAAACACTAGCTGCCATCGTGGAGGTGGGTGTCTCCCAACCAATGAGCCTGGAGTTGCCTGGTAAGTCAGTACTGCACATATGGCTATTATATCCCATGTAGTTGCATGTGTCACTGTACATTATGTAAAGTAACAACATATGCAAGGTATGTGGACACACATGCTGCATACTACAGTATGCTACGTTGTGTATGCACACATGTGCATACTATATGCTATTACACAGGTGAATGTGTTCACATGCACAGTGCAACCTGTGGCTGTCATACAGTCATGGATAATGTTCATACTGGTGTGTCACCCCTATACAGGTACCTCTGGCGTGCCGCACAGACATGGGTCTATTGCAAGTGAGACTGTCATCAGTATCAGGCATGTTACAGTGTAGATCTATTTGCCATGTGGCCAGTTAACACTTGCACACCTGATGTTTGTTCCAGTCACGATATGCAGGTCGCGCCACCCTTCATTCACACACGCCACCCATGTGCAATATATACAAACGTAATGATACACCGACTTGAAACCACAGTACTTGTCATTGCAACATGTGTGGTCAGCTGTGCATACAATGGTGGAGGTGTTCTACAATGGAGGCATATGTAGTATGCATTGGAACAACATGTGTGGTACGCACACAGTACCACACAGTGAGCTGTGATATGGGCAGCCCACAGGTGTCACCATTGTGTCATATGCCCCTGCATTGGGTGCACACATTGTGATGTGCCACCTGACATGTCCCAGACATGTAGTGTTCTGTCTGCAATATTGTCACACTATCGCATGACCTATACCCCACATACCAAACATACAACCCGTTGTCTGCATAGCCTTGTGGATTGTGACATATCTGACATCTATGGGTGTATGTCATATGGGACAACACAGACATGTGGAAAAGATGCCCATCACACACAATTGGCCAACACATGTGCACACATGGCCATGGGGGATGGCCAGAGACATGTAGCCACACAGTACTTGGGATGTGTATACACCCTGTTGCACATTGTCCACACATGGTCCAAATATAGCCTTAGTTGACCGATTATACAGTTGATGTGGTACACTGGACAACCTAAAAGCCTGTGCACAACTACTGGAGGTGTCACTGAAGTCTACCATATACGATCTGTTGAACATCACGACTGTGTTGCAGTTATGGCTATGCAATGTGTACATATTATGCATTCTACAGCAACATAGATGCCTCATGTTGCCATGCAATGGCACAGTGTCTGTACTTCACACTGTATAGCAATGTAGATGGCTCACACTACCCTTCCATGCTCATGCACATTTGCTAAGCATGCATTCTATCTGTAGGGCATACACACAACACTGCAATGTGAAGCCCATTATGATGCTGTACATGTGTCAGGACACCATTGTGTCAAACATGTATGCATGTTAATGCACATGTCAGCAGATTACATGTCAAGGTCACGTCAGCCATGTGTACTGTTATCCTGTTCTGGGCCACATGGTGTATCATGGGGATGCATGCATACTACCATGATTGTGTGAACTGCATGGCTACTGATATGACACCTGCTTGCTGTAGTGTGCACCCCAGGGAGGTATGCTTACTAACACTATTAATGTCTGAGCTGCATGCCCTCTGCTGTATCGCAGACATGCTGCATGCCATCTGAAAATTCACATGCATGGTGTATCTGTGTGTGTCTGTGTTTCTGTGTGTGTGTCTGTGTTTGCGTGTGTGTGTCTGTGTTTGTGTGTGTGTGTCTGTGTGTGTCTGTGTGTGTCTGTGTGTGTGTCTGTTTGTGTCTGTGTGTGTGTGTCTGTGTGCGTGTGTCTGAGTGTCTGTGTGTGTGTGTGTCTGTGTGTGTCTGTGTGTGTGTGTCTGTGTCTATTGTACTTTACAGTATTTCTTTGCATTCACAGGTGATGTAGGTGAGTTACCCTCCTGCGGTCCATCTGATGTTAGTGTCCCCACAGATACTAGCGGTGATGAACACATGCATGAGGTACAGGCAGGGTTGTCAGGGTCTGAATCTGTGCCAATGGTTACCATCCCAGCTATGTCCCCCTCTTCCCTGCACACAGTTCAGCTGCCAACACATACCGCATCACTAGTGGCCATAGAGGAAGGACAGTCAGCATCTGTTAGCGTGGAACAAGAATGTGTGGTGGCTACAGAAGGTGTGTCTACACACCATGGTGTCAGTGTAATGACTGCAGATGTGCCACACAGGCATGTGGCCGGTGCTGCTCATAGGAGGACCTCTGGCAGACATGCACCTGCAGGACAGAGCGCAGCAGCTGGTATCACCAGACGTATGTTCCAGACTGTAATGGCGGCACAGGCACATGCTGAATGGCAGAACAGAGAACGGCAGAGGCTGCAGAGGGCTGCTATCCATACCCTAAATGACAACATCCAGGCATTGGCAAATGCTCAACAGCAGATTGCTAATGTTCTGGATAGGCGATTAGGTGAAATGGTCAGAATCCTTGACCGAGGCATGGCAATCCGTGAGCGGGAGCTGTCTGTGCTGGAGCACCTGGTAGGAGTGAGTCGTAGGCCACGTGGACGTAGGCCAGCAACACCACCTAGTGTAGGTCGACGTGAGCGTGCCACCTCACATGCCCGCTCCCATAGTGCCAGTAGCAGTAGCAGTGCAGCTGGTGCTGCGCTGTCAACACCAGGCCACAGCAGGCCACGTGGACGTGGCCCTGGATGGTCTCAGCGGGGACACGGTTCCAGCGGACATGTGTCGTCGGACAGTAGCCAATCTGTACCTCCACCTGGTAGTGCCCGTGCAACCCCAGGCAGGCACAGGTCACGTGGCCGTGGACGGACACAGTGAGCTGTACAACCTGCTCTGTACAATCTGGGGCTGTCAATTATACCCTGTGTAAGCCTCACAAATGGCAGAACTGTGTACACACATACACGCACACAGCAAACACAACTGTAGGGCTCCACAACATCCACATGCATTCTGCACAGACATGTCCAGTCAACTCACCGGCCCTTACACACACACATGCTGTTATCCATTGGTGCAGCCTATGCCCCTGGCAAACATATCACCCTGTGCATATGATGAAGCCTGTGCCACATCCCTGTCATCCACACCATCGGTGCAGGGTTATGCACAAATATTCTGATGCACAGGGTGAACAGCATAGTGAGAGGTGTATGTAATATTACCTGTGTATGCATAGTGAGGGATGTGTATGTTGCAGTGTTTGTGTGTGAATACTGAGAGAAGTGTATGTGACATAGGTTGTGAACTGTCGACATGCACCAGTCATACCATGTAGTGCAGGTGCAGCATGCATTGTGATGTGTTCACGGTATGTGTCTAGGTTACATCTGTAGCATCATGTTGGTTGTGACACCCTGGTTCCCTCCTATGGTGTACTTGCATGTGCCTACAGGTAGCAGTGTTTGCAGTCCCCCACGTGTAACTGTGGATTACTCACAGGCACGTCTGGCAATATCAGCATGCTACATGTACCCTCAACCTGACTGTTGGACACACCAACATGACACAGATGTCCGCACATATACTGCACCTGATGCATGTGGTCGGTGCCACAGGCTACACTGGACAGAGACGTGACATACATAGCAGGACACATTACAGGTATGGTGACATGGTGCAGGGGTTGTACACAGCGGCCTGGCCAATGATAATGTGAGGTGTCACTTGGTAGCTGGAGGCCACACTGTGCAGCAGTAGGACCCTGTAACAGTACGGGAACATGGCCGCATTCACGGGGTGTACACCACTATAATGCACACCCCATAGTGTGCAGGTGGGGACCCTTGCCTGTGTGGTCATCACCCTCACAGTACTATGCACCCACATGATGTGTCACAGAGAAGGGACATGCACAGGTAGCCAGTATGGCTGGGACCTATGGCATCAACAGGGTTGTGCAATGCATCACCATTATGGGTTAGTCACCACGTGGGGTTAGTGATCATTTCCCACCGTATATTAGCATAAGCCCTCACACCAAGCACCAGACATACATACAGACACACACACACTGTGGTGACCACACATGTGTATACGGACAGCTGACGTGTGTGATGCACCTCACCGGCCGACGTCACACTGACGTATGTACAGATCTCTACAATGTTGTACAGGGATGTGTAGCAACTGGGACATATTCCCCGCGATATGTGGCATCCCTGGTCACACATTCGGACACACATGGCAGTGCTGGGAATGATACACCTGCCATATGATGACACGTTTGATAGACATGCAGCGGTATTGATTGCATTATGTGTACCAACGCTATATCTGGCAAATGTGCTGCTATATGCACATGGGAGGTTGTACGTGTTACAGGTGCCATGTGACATATAGTTGTTAACACCTGACCGCTGTGTATGCATTATGTCAGCACCATCACGTAACAGCGACATAGCGTACTGTTTGTACATGGCATGATAGGATGGTGTGTGACACAACTGTGAGCCACCCCCTGCACACATACATCTAGACAGGTGGTTCACCACGTTATGTACACACATCCCTCCGTACGTGCTGTTTTTATGTCACCGTATACAGGTGTCAATGATGGGTCTGCATTGCGTCTGCATGTCGTAGGTAGGTGCAACTATGTTACGGACATCGGCCACTGCACATGCATGGTTGCTGCATGCACAGTACAGATGTCACACGTGTCTCCTGTTGCCATGTTTGTATGCATTGCTATTGTTGGACATGTGTGTTGACATACATAACACATGGACTGCGGTATGATATCACGGGTGTCACAGGTGACCAGTACAAGGGTATGTGTCCTGGTCAACACTGCTACCCCCTGTAGTGTGAGCATTCAACAGACATGGGCCCACCTTCCATTCGCGTGTGTAGCATTGATTAGGCCAGTGTTATGCACGAGGTACATCAAAGGCTATGTATGTATGTGTTGTGTGTGCAGTCCATGCACACATCCACACAATCACATGTATGACATACCCAGACATGTGTTCATTGGTGTACAGCAACAGTCAGATGTCACAGCTGTGTAAGGGCCATGGTATGTCTTGAGCCGACCTGTTCATGTATACTGGTATCATTGCAATGCATAACAACTGTTGGATCCCTGTTGGTACATGTGTACTCTGCACAGCTGGTGTACACCGCTGTACAGCCCAGTGGTCATGTCTCACATGGTGTTGTGGGACCGTAAGGCTGTGTAGTGCTGCACCGACGACATGGTGCTGACTTGACAGCTACAGTGTACACTGCAGTGTGTACGTGTGTGACCTGCACCTGTGACAGCTGTGATGGCAGCTGTGTGTGTACAGGTCACTGCATGTGACCGCCCTGTGCGTGAGGACAGTTATACCTTACTGTGCCCTTCTGTGTGTACACTCCATCTGCATGCAAGATGGCCCTTTGCAACAGCTAGGTGTGTGAGCATGCCCAGTACGCCGTTGTGTAGATGGACACACAGTACATTCCACACTGCGCCCTTCCATGATTAGACTCCGTGTGCATGCAAGATGGCCCTTTGCAACTAAGTGTGTGAGCATGCCCAGTACGCCGTTGTGTAGATGGACACACAGTACATTCCACACTGCGCCCTTCCGTGATTAGAGTCTGTGTGCATGCAAGATGGCCCTTTGCAACTGCTAAGTGTGTGAGCATGCCCAGTACGCCATTGTGTAGATGGACACACAGTACATTCTACACTGCGCCCTTCCATGATTAGACTCTGTGTGCATGTCAGATGGCCCTTTGCAACTGCTAAGTGTGTGAGCATGCCCAGTACACCGTTGTGTAGATGGACACACAGTACATTCCACACTGCGCCCTTCCGTGATTACACTCCGTGTGCATGCAAGTTGGCCCTTTGCAACTGCTAAGTGTGTGAGCATGCCCAGTACGCTGTTGTGTAGATGGACACACAGTACATTCCACACTGCGCCCTTCCGTGATTAGACTCTGTGTGCATGCAAGATGGCCCTTTGCAACTGCTAAGTGTGTGAGCATGCCCAGTACACCATTGTGTAGATGGACACACAGTACATTAAAAACAGACGTGTGATACTAAGTGTGTGGGCATGGCCATTGACATCCTGTATAGCCATGGTGGTCATCCAGGCAACAGATGTCCAATTTCAATGTCACGATGGATGCCTACATTGAACACACTGGTTGCTCTCTCGAACGGTGTACTGTCTGTGGTGCATCCCTTATCTATTTAGTGTTGTAGTGCTCTGTAGATATTTAGTTGGCCCGATGACAGCACTGCCGTGTTTGTGTACGTCTACCTTGGGACAGTAATATGCTTTCAGACCGCTCACTCTCTAAACATTCCCTATCGGCATCTTTGCCTTTGCGGATGATGTCACCCACCTAGAAGTATGCCTCTGGGAGTGCTGTGTTCAGTAATCTCTGTAGTGCGTTCTATAAATGCGTACTGCTGTAGTGTGTTAGAGTAGGTAGGTGTATGTTCAACTCTCAGCCCTTCCAAGTGTGTGTGTGTGTGTGTGTGTGTGTGTGTGTGTGTGTGTGTGTGTTTCCAGCCTCCTGGGGACACAGTAATGCTTTTAGATGCCTCACAACACATACATTCCCTATCGGCGTCTTTGCCTTTGCGGATGATGTCACCCACCTAGAAGTATGCCTCTGGGAGTGCTGTGTTCAGTAATCTCGGTAGCGCGTTCTGTAAATGCGTAATGCTGTAGTGTGTTAGAGTAGGTAGGTGTATGTTCAACTCCCGGCCCTTCCAAGTGTGTGTGTGTGTGTGTGTGTGTGTGTGTGTGTTTCCAGCCGCCTGGGGACACAGTAATGCTTTTATATGCCTCACAACACATACATTCCCTATCGACGTCTTTGCCTTTGCGGATGATGTCACCCACCTAGAAGTATGCCTCTGGGATTGCTGTGTTCAGTAATCTTGGTAACGCGTTCTGTAAATGCGTAATGCTGTAGTGTGTTAGAGTAGGTAGGTGTATGTTCAACTCCTGGCCCTTCCAAGTGTGTGAGTGTGTGTGTGTGTGTGTGTGTGTGTGTGTGTGTGTGTGTGTGTGTGTGTGTGTGTGTGTGTGTGTGTGTGTGTGTGTTTCCAGCTGCCTGGGGACACAGTAATGTTTTTAGATGCCTCACAACACATACATTCCCTATCGGCGTCTTTGCCTTTGCGGATGATGTCACCCACCTAGAAGTATGCCTCTGGGAGTGCTGTGTTCAGTAATCTTGGTAGCGCGTTCTGTAAATGCGTAATACTGTAGTGTATTAGAGTAGGTAGGTGTATGTTCAACTCCCGGCCCTTCCAAGTGTGTGTGTGTGTGTGTGTGTGTGTGTGTGTGTGTGTGTGTGTGTGTGTGTGTGTGTGTGTTTCCAGCTGCCTGGGGACATAGTAATGCTTTTAGATGCCTCACAACACATACATTCCCTATCGGCGTCTTTGCCTTTGCGGATGATGTCATCCACCTAGAAGTATGCCTCTGGGAGTGCTGTGTTCAGTAATCTCGGTAGCGTGTTCTGTAAATGCGTAATGCTGTAGTGTGTTAGAGTAGGTAGGTGTATGTTCAACTCCCGGCCCTTCCAAGTGTGTGTGTGTGTGTGTGTGTGTGTGTGTGTGTGTGTGTGTGTGTGTGTGTGTGTGTGTTTCCAGCTGCCTGGGGACACAGTAATGCTTTTAGATGCCTCACAACACATACATTCCCTATCAGTGTCTTTGCCTTTGCGGATGATGTCACCCACCTAGAAGTATGCTTCTGGGAGGGCTGTGTTCAGTAATCTTGGTAGCGCGTTCTGTAAATGCGTAATGCTGTAGTGTGTTAGAGTAGGTAGGTGTATGTTCAACTCCCGGCCCTTCCAAGTGTGTGTGTGTGTGTGTGTGTGTGTGTGTGTGTGTGTGTGTGTGTGTGTGTGTGTTTCCAGCTGCCTGGGGACACAGTAATGCTTTTAGATGCCTCACAACACATACATTCCCTATCGGCGTCTTTGCCTTTGTGGATGATGTCACCCACCTAGAAGTGTGCCTCTGGGAGTGCCGTGTTCAGTAATCTTGGTAGTGCGTTCTGTAAATGCGTAATGCTGTAGTGTGTTAGAGTAGGTAGGTGTATGTTCAACTCCCGGCCCTTCCAAGTGTGTGTGTGTGTTTCCAGCTGCCTGGGGACACAGTAATGCTTTTAGATGCCTCACAACACATACATTCCCTATCGGCGTCTTTGCCTTTGCGGATGATGTCACCCACCTAGAAGTATGCCTCTGGGAGTGCTGTGTTCAGTAATCTCAGTAGCGCGTTCTGTAAATGCGTACTGCTGTAGTGTGTTAAAGTAGTTAGGTGTGTGTTCAACTCCCAGCCCTTCCAGGTGTGTGTGTGTGTGTGTGTGTGTGTGTGTGTGTGTGTGTATATATATATATATATATATATCTTTGTAATATGTGTGTGGATATTAGCACTATTGAATGTGCTGCATTGTCTGTACATGTTCACCTTGGATGTATCTCAATGTGCTATGGCTCTGTGATAGTGCACATACTGTGTGCTGTAGTGATCCTGGGTTATAGTTGTGTAGTGACCAGTTATTTTGTTGCTGGGTATTACCAGGGACATTGAAACAATGATAGTACAGCACCTTTAAATGGACATATGCACATCTCAGCAGCAGTCAGCAGTGGTTATTACTTTGTAGGATGACTATGGCTCACATACCTATGTATTACATGGCAATACTATGCAAATCAGGTTAACATTACTGACACCCGTTTATCCACAGGTTGTGATACAGATCCCATGTATGTATGTGTATACATTGCCAGGTGCAGGACTGGACTATGGTTGAATGCATGGAGGGGTGTCCATGGCCAGGAATGGCGATCTGTACAGCCTGGCAGGTACAGTCTGTGACTGTCCCACAACCTCCAGTATATGGCTGACACATGCTGAAACAGTGTACATGCAGAGACACACATAAAACAAACAGCTAGGGATAACACATACACACACACACATTGCATCAACATTGGGCCATGCAAAACCTGTTATCCCTCACACACACACAAATGCATACATGTTGATTGGCTGGTTCACTGACAGGCTCTGGAAAAGAAACTATATACCCTGTGCATATGATGACACCTGTGCCACCTCTTGTAATGTGTAACATTGATGCAGGTACAGACTAACATGGTGCTGATGCACAGGGTGGCTTCATAGCACTGTAATAATGTCACAATGTTGTTAACACAAAGTGTGATTTCCTTCTAGGTGTATGTAAGCAGGCATGATACATTCCAGCTATGATCATCAATGTAGTATAGTGTACAGCACTGTTAATTCTGAAGATGTATTATCCATCCATGTGCCATTTGACTGACATGTGTAGTATTGGCAGCATGTGTTACAGAGTGTGCAGTACGTGTGTGATGTGTGTAGTACAGATTTACATGTATCTATATGTGAACATGGTGAAGGTGCACTGTCTGCATCTACATTTGTAGTGGACACATTGGAATGGTGACATGCCCTGTATTTCACACTGTTAACACGTCATACTTTCTATTGGTGGCCAGTATGCATTATACTACACATATTGTTGTACTTGTCTACACGTGTGATTGCTATGGTTTTACACGGTGCTGTGGGTGATACTGTTACTATCTGTCATAGTTTTGCATTATGGTAGTAGACACAACCTCAACACTCTGAATGACCAATTGTTATATGATATCTTCACAACTGACCCACACATGTAGGACACACAGTAACATGTGGATCCTACATGTACTATACTATACCAGTTCGCACTGGTATTGACCGCCACACATTGCTGGGACCATTACTGTTTGAAATGTAGCCATGTTAGTTACAAGCAAAGACAATAGGGATATTCCTGTCCACATCTGGGAATTCATACTGTGGCCTAGAATGCATTCTGCACATGACACAGTTAGTCTACACAAGGGTATCATACAGATAGATACGTGTTATCCAACCCATGCTGTACACCTATAAGGCTAAACAGAGTCAGTTATCCACATTTACTACACATACTTTACCAACAGTAACACATAGGTATTACACCCCAATATGTATAATGGGTAACAATGTGTACATATAGATATGTGCTATGTCATTTGTCATTTGATATTTGCATTTACAATGGTATTGTGAAGTACATCACTGTATCACATATGCAATGAGAGTTCTGCATGCATATCCTCCAAGGTGGTTGTACAACTATGATGAATTTCTATTATTGACATACTTTGCTGTGTTTGAACTGTTCTGCAGTATTACACATACATGAACAGTCACTCACACTATGTATATAAACTGTCATGTGTGTGTGTGTGTGTGTGTGTGTGTGTGTGTGTGTGTGTGTGTGTGTGTGTGAGACACAGATGACCTAGGCCACAGACAATTCTGATACATGTAGTTGACAAGTGCGGTAATGCTCCACCAGATGTGTCCAGGCACCAGAACTGTGACTTGAGAGACACAAACACATGCTAGAGTAAGGTTTCTGTATGTGCGTGCCTCATTATGGCATTCCTGTTCATGTGTGTGTGCATTTCTGATGTGTGTCATCAGCCACAGTTGAACTGCATATCCGGCATCCCCCACTAGGTGACCATGAGGGTTGTCCCCATTGCCAAATGTTTTGTACAGCTGCGTCAGATGCCACATATCGGAAGCATTGCAGCTTCCAGGGCATCCAGCACACACATTCATTATTACGGGCTGGCCATCACACACAAACCGCCACTTCATGGAGGGAAGCCCTTGTGGATGATGTAGGCCCTACCACACTCACTGGCTGGTGCTTTGATGCATATGTGCGTGCAGTGTATTGCACACAGTACTTAGGGTATTCCACTATTGTGTGGAAACGACACATATTGCTGCCCAATACCTTACGGGAATTGGGGATATATACATCATCACTGACATGTGCTGACATGGCATTCATGAACTGGTGCAGTACCCTGGATGCTGATGTTTGTAAAATCCACATCATATCACCAGTTGATCTCTGGAAGGTACCTGTTGCTGGTATCCTTACGGCAACAAATACCTTGGTTTCCACTGGGATAGGTTTCCCTCTGTTGGTTCTGTGTGTGAGACATGGTCTGCACAGATCCACAATCTTCTGCAGGAGGTCTCTGTCAACTCTATAGCACTCTACTATCTCCAGCTCATGTAGCCCCTGGTAGGTTACCCTGTGCCTGCACACTCATCTCCGTCTACTCACTGTGTGATGCTGAGCAGCATTCACATTGGCACAACCCTCCACATGTTGCATATGTTGACGTATAATAGCAATGGCAGCCCCTAACATTATGTTGTCTCAGTTAAGCTTTTACAGTTTGCACTTCTCTTAGTATACTACAGTGTTGCAGTGCGTCTGAGAAAAACATGGTGGACTACTGTTTCTAGAGTTGTACGTGCTGTGCTGTGCTGGCCTACTGTACTGGCTGTGTAATATACTCAGTCTGATTGTTTTCACCTGCTAGCTGTGGTAGTTCTCCTTGGTTAACTTACTGCTATTTGTTTACCTTCCTTTTCACTGTTTGTGTCCACAGTGTGCGGCGCCGCGCATAGGAGCACAGTGAAGTGCATATCTGCTTCCACGTGCGCACACAGGCTTATACATGCGTAAAAACACTTACACTGGCTTACACAACATTACACAGGCTTCAACAACCTTACAGTAGCTTACTCGTTCTTCAGGTCGAGCACACGGGCTGACACACATGCACACATGCTTACTCGGGCTTACAGGCTTGCACGGGCGCAAACACACTTCACCAGGTTTGCAAGGAACTTCAGTGATATCCATGGCATACACCATCAGTTTACTGACTTTACCTAGGATAAATCATAACACGCCTCTTCCAGTGATGAGTCACTGACAGCAGACATGTGACACACTGCTCCATTAAGATTACAGTGTTTTATACATACACACTCATGATGTCACCTATCTTCTATGCTGATAGTCCCCTTAACCTACTCTTACACTGTAGAGGCTTGGCCCATATGGCATGACAAATTGTGCTTCACTATCCTCAGCCTCAATTGCATAGGATTGCCTACTAATGCTCGGTTACATCTCTGAGTGTGCGCTTCCACACATAGCAACCACTACTCAGTAGCCATGTTGTCTTCAGCTTGCCATTCACCTGCATGACGCAATAACTTTTAACTGACATTACAATTTGTATGTATATTTTACATATTTGTCTTGTTTTGTATGCACAGAGCGTACTCGCGCCACTGCGCTATGCTTAAACACCGGATATCAGGGAGGACAACTAGAGTTTTATTAATTTCCAATGGGAATACATGCCACTGGCCTTATATTTGGCCATTGGCATGCTTCTTCAACTAAACCATCCTTTATTTGCAGATGACATTGCTCCGTTTAGCTACTTGCAGAATGTTACTCGGTTAACATCCGTGTACATTTCTGCACATACCTCTACCCTTGCACGGACAGCTTACTGTTTCATGTATCGCATATTTTACATCATTTGCATAGCTTTCACCTACAAATGGGGTAATTTGCATATCCTAACATTGTCCGTGCAATGTTCGTTTGGGGGCTGTGTTACACACCCCTACAGGATATTGCTGAATAACTCGGCGGACATCTTGCCTTGCTCTACTCTTACTCTACTCGTACACCGACCAAAGCTTCGTGAATCCTGGCCTAAGCTTTGATGTGTGCTAATATGTCTATTTGTGGAGTAAGCATGGCTGTAGGTATGTTTTGACCTGCTACGTCTGTCATTTCTACAGAGCACCTCCCACTTTCATCATTTGTAGAGGTGACAGCCCTGTAGGAACTATATGTACAGCTGTGACATTTGACAAGTCCACACATACCTGCGGTCAATACTAAACTGACTACTTCAGCACTTTTCATACCTTCAGATTTGTCTTGTAGTGGTATAGTCGATGATACTGTTTCCTATAACATGTATCTGTTTCTGATACAAGATATGTCATTTTATTGCACCACTACACACAATATATGGAGAAATCACAGGCCAGATGCCATTACATTCCTTTTGTAGGACACACCCGCCCAGAGTGTTGTGTTGCTCACAAAGGCCAACAGGTGCTGATCAAAACATATTCTGCTATCATCTACCTTATGTGTTCGCCGGTATTTGCGCTTTCCGTCAGTGGCAGAACTCACATGCGTGTGTGGGAGACTGAACACTGTATCGGGGACACTGCATAGCACCCTGAGGGACACATTTATGTTGTTTCTATTAACCTTCCACATTGACTATCACAGGGCATTAGTATTCATCCAGATTTGTCGAGGTACATGCTTTTGACTTATACATGTTTTGTCATTTGTCATCACGTCTTTCTTCACACCTGTCCACCTAATCGCACTAGTTCTGTACATTTATTTAGGTCAGGGTTACCTTCATACCTCTCAACATTACATATTTTGGGTAAATGTCCCGAACTTAGACGTCTGATTTTGTTCCTTTTTTAATAATATTGTGCCTTTCTGGTAATTTAGTGGGAAGTCATTTGGGACTGTGGGGTTAGACAATAATGACAGACATTTGTTGTTTACAAATAATAACCCTCAAAACATTCATACTATTGACTGATCCATTATTCTATCAACGTTCTGACTTTGTAAGAGGAATATTTGAGATATTCCCTATTTGTACTTATTTTAAAATGCCTTTGTCCAGATGTCTTATTCTGATTGAGAGGTATGGTTACCATCTTATTAAATGCGCATGTACGTCCATGATAATCGCTTACACGACACTAATATAACTCCCTACGTCTTCCCCCAATAGTTTACATGATATCCAGTAGATGGGTTCTTTATTTTAGGAAGTTAGAGGCGTCTGCTATACCCACATAGGTATATTAATCACTCCCATGGGGCGGACCTCATAAATCTGTGCCAACCAACACCTAGGCACCTAGGCCCATTATTGCATACCCATGATTCCCAGACCTGACACCCCTCCACAGTAGTCATAACACATATTTAATGTGAGCGATAATAAAGTATGACAACACTTCTAAGCACTATCCACTCTCCGCATGTCGGTACATATGTCTTACATTCTGTCAACCCATGTGTTATTACACTTGCACAAGCTACTGTTGCATGTACAGCTATATTGTAGTTGGATGACACTTCTTTGCAGCAATCATTACAGGACAGTGCGTTTATAGATTCACTATTTTTGGAGTCCTGCAAAGGACACCTATATCCATGTTTAAAGAGTAGGACTTACAGATCTGGCACACTGATACTTTCCGGGCAGTAGTTTTGAGAGCAGCAGTGTATTTACCTTAATTGCATGTCTGTTATGTGTATCCATACTAGCTATGGTGTAACCTATTTATGTGCATGTGTTATATCTACGAGGACATTTGTTTATATGTTTGTTAGGTATATATCAATTGATGTTGTATGTGTTTGAGTGTATATATATATATATATATATATATATATATATATATATATATATATGTATGCATATATATATTTATATATATATATATATATATATATATATATATATATATATATATATGTCTGTACATTCTTTATTTCATATATTTATTTAGTTTAAGTCTGTGGATATATATATCTATACACAAATGTATATATCCATATATAGACATTACGTGTAGAAACCAGCATTCATTTGCTATGCTGTGAGCGGATTACACACGCACAGGCGCACTTGCATTTCCTTATTGTGAGTTATGCAAAGGCGCACATGCATATCCTTATTGTGGGTTACATATGTTTACTAGGTCTTTGTGCTTACGTGGGGTTTATTACTTGTGACAGTACCAGTAAAATATCTGTAATCCGGTTAACGGACATATGCGAAACACACGTTCACCTTTACATATTTAAATGTCTGTACAGCACAGACGCATTCATTACACTTTAACATTATATGTGCTGTAGTCGTAGTTGAACCGGGACTGCATTCACGTTGGCCGGATGCTGTAACCACTATACGTTTGGTGTTCTGACTCATTTATATGCATACCCATAGTACATAGCTACATTAACATATGCCTCACTGCTTCACTTACGACACAGGCATCCATTCTCCTGCTGGGAAAAGTGTGGTACTACATATTACACATTCCCTATTCCCTACTGCTCTGGACCCAAGCTGCATATTTCATCACTGCAGGGATATTCAGAACCCCAAGGCTTATAGTCCTGACACATACAAGTCTTTAATTGTCAGGGTGTTCATGTGGTGATCTGGGTTTAGGCTTGTCCACCTGGTGAACGGAACTGACTTGACCATGTTCAAATGTCAGACAAAGCACGTGGACAGAGTTTGTCCATTTTAAACATTTTATCTGTGTTTACAGACACAGATGTTTGGGCACCTGTCAGCCGCTTATAATGTTGGCAATACATAATATGGGTGGGGGTAGTTACAATACATAATCCACGGTGTTGGTGTTCCCATTCACATTATTTTACCTGTGTTTACAGACATAGGTGTTTGGGCACCTGTCAGCAGCTTATAATGTTGGCAATACATAATATGGGTGGGGGTGGTTACAATACATTATCCACGGTGAGTGGTGTTCACATTCACATTTGACTATTTCCTGTATTCATTCATACAAGGATTATTATTTTGGACATGAATTAGCTATGAATTAACTACAGGTATGCAGTAGTACAGTAAACATATGTGAAGGTTTGTTACAGTAACAATGTACGGACCTCTGTAATACTCGGGGACTGCCCCACATCCTTCACAACATTTCATGCTAATGTACATACTATTATTCTGTGAACTTTCGAGGTTTGTGAGAGCAGTACTTACATCTATCCCTATTTGTCCACCCGTCATTTTAGGCTTTGTCCAGATTTTTTTGCTGTAATAGGTTGAGTGGTGGTGTCGGTATGTGATTGGGTTGAATATATACTGTCGATAATTTAGTGGGGAGTAGGGTTACCACCTCTTCCTCTTTGCGAGGGGAAGTCCCACTTTGGACAGTTGTGTCCTGCGATGACACCTAAGACATGGCAAGTGTCCTGTGATTTTAAGACACAGGTATATTTCTTATTTTCTTTAATAGTTGCTTGATACAGGTATTTTGTATCTGAAACACATAACTATTATTTGGGTTAGCATAAGCTATTCACATGCTATGACATAAGCTTTTATCTTGGCAAACAAGTGTAATTCTGTCCTTTGCACTGGCCGGGGGTATGTTTTATCCTGCAAATTCTCAAATTTCAAGAAGGGATGTCCCACCTTGGGCATCTGAACAGGTGGCAACCCTAGTGGGGAGACCTGCATGGTGTACAGCTGTTCCATCCTGCGTAGTATGTTTTGCATGTCTGTGTAGACACTGAACAGTACCGTGACTACACATACATGTTTTGTCCAGATGTGTACAGTACTGGACACCGTGACGTGTAAACAACTCTGGGGTTTCAACAGGTTACTTATCCCACGTGGGATGTACACACATTTTGCCGAAACATGAATGCGCAGTCATTTGGATTTACATAACTGTGATGGGATGTTTACAAACGTGGGATACATATTTGCAATCCTGACACTGCCTAGGACAATACTTCCTACTACATATGGGGAATACTAGCTATGTGTAGGTGTACAGCTGCGCAAGGATGGTAGCTGGATTTGGTGGACATTCGGACATGGGTGCGGGTTATGTGCTATACAGGGGTTGTTGTGTATTGCATTTGCATGCATGGGTTCTGCTTTTGGATATCCCGGTTCCGCATATAGCATCCTATGTGTATGTGCCGGTTACGTTCCTGTTCATGTGTATAGCACATTTTAATATACATATGTTTGTGTGTGTTTGGTATACAATTTGGACTGTCAGGTTTCTTTATGGTTGTTATATAGCCACAACTGCCCAGCTGTGTACTATCACTACCACTGTGGGACTGCTGGTGACCATGCCCATGGGGCTAGACGTGTGTATTGGCAGCGCACTGACATGATGCGCTTCACTTCCACTGGGTATAACTACTGACAGTGCAGTACATTACGGACACACGATTTTAAATATAATTTGTTCCATGGACGGAAACTCATATTGTGTTGCGTGCATTTCTGTTTGGTTCTCCATTTTGTGTGGCCGGGAACTGTCTTGCATGCTTTGCATACGTTTCATTATCCATGGACACTGATAGGTGCAATTACTATTGCAGGCAGGCTATAATATTCAGCAGTTTAGGTTGCTCATCGCCAGCCGACATTGGCACGCCTCCGGGCGCAGCTTAGTAACGCCCCATGCACTCGCGCACGTGTCCTATGCACGTGGATGTGGTGGCAGCGCACCTTCATTAATATGCATATGGCGCTACTACACCATTTATACACCGCACGGCCGGCGCAGGCCTTACACCGGCCTTGCGCCGAGCTTCATGAATCCGGGGGCTTATTCTGATCACTTCTTTTTCAGTTTTACATTGTATTGCTGTTAAATTTAAAACTTCTTTGAACAGTGGATCTGAGTTTAATTTCCAATTTTTTGCAATAACTTTTCCAGCAATTGCCAAGAGAGCTAAAAACATTTTTTTTTTGCTCTATGGCTTTTACAGATACAGGAAGTGGAACATTCATTAGTATTACTGATCTGGTTAAAGAACAATTATCACACGATAACTGTTAAAAACATAATTATCTCTTCCCAATATACATTTAATTTTTCACAATCCATAAATCTGTTTCCAATCAGCTTTTCTATCTTTACTATATTTCCACCAAACTGAAGAAGTTGTTTTACTAAATTAGAGATTTTATACTGAGTAACAAATACTGTATTTATATATTTCTACATAAAAACTTTCCAGTGTAAACTTGAAGCATTTTGACTAACTGATTTAAGCAACAAAGTTTTATTCTTACCATCCACTGAGACACTCCATCCATTACTATCTAAAAAGGTCCAGCATTTTGCATCAATATTATTATTATTATTATTATTATTATTGTTATTATTATTATTATTTATAATTAACTTCTGTAACTTGGACAAGCTTCTTTTGTAGGTCAATCTACCTTTGATAATAGCATTAATATATTCTCATAGTTCTGTTCCTGTTCACTCATATTATAAACAAATTCATTTAATTTCTTAACTGATGGATAATATTAACCAGTTAGCAGATTCATCCAACTTCTATTCTTTCTTTAAATATTCTGGGGACATAGCTTTTCCTTTTTCAAAGCAATCTGACTGTAATACTAATCCATTCAGTTATGGGAGTTTTATTTTAACATTGTTCTGAGTTTCCCTAAATCTAGAGGTATGTGCAAAGAGAAAGCACAAAAATTTACATTTCGATATTAATGGATTTTTAAAAACATATTTCTTAACCGTTGTAAGAACTGATTTCATATATGCAGTGTCTAAATATTTAAATTTAAAGGCAAAGTGTGTTAACCAGATGAAAGGATTATAACATATTGCTAACTTAAAATAATTTAGTATAATTTGCTCCTGGATCATTTTCCATTGACTAGTGTAAGCTGAATCTATCCAGAGTATTATAGAGATAAAACATGCAGCAATAAAATAAGATTCAACATCTGGGAAGTAAATGCCACATATTTCCATAATGTTATATGATTTCTACAAATAATTTTTGGCTGTTTAGGATACCATAAGAATAAAGTTAACATTGTTTCCATTTTCTTTAAAAGTTTTTTTCAGGTATTAAAGCTATTAAATGCAATATATATATATATATATATATATATATATATATATATATATATATATATATATATATATATATATAAAATCTTTTTCAAAATTATTAACAGTTTTACTCACATCTTGTTAGATTTTTTAATCCTAAATATTTCAGTTCTTTTCCTTCCCAATTATATTTATATTTATCTTTAAACTTACTACTTAGTAATTTATTTAACACTAAAGTTTAAGTTTTAATATTATTAAAGTTCAGCAGTGATACTTTTTTATAATTTTCAATTTCTTCATCTATTTCTCTGACTGAATCATTTAAATCTCCTATAGCTAGCAAACTATCATCTGCAAAAAGATGTATATTAGATTGGCAATATCTGTTAATTGAGAATCCATCATTTTTTTCTTTGCTTCTTATACTATTAGCTAATGGTTCAATAACTAATGTAAATAGTGGAGAGACAAGGGACACCTTTGCTTTGTGCCTTGTTTAAAGTATATCCTTAAGAAATGTAAGATCCAATATTAGCATATGCTTTGGAGTCTCTATACAGGTTTTTAAATATTCCAATAAACTGTTCTGGAAATGCAGATGCTTCTAAAATTAAAAAAAAGTAGTTCCAATCTACAGAATCAAAAGCTCTCTTGAAATCTAAGCTAATTAGGACCAATTTCTTGCTCATTCCTTTTGTAAAATCTAAGATAATTACTACCTTTGTTATATTATTGTATGCAAATATTTTCATAATAAATCCTGTTTGATCTGTATTAATAATTTATCTACTATATCTCTTTATTTTGTAGCAAAAATGGAAGCAAATATTTGATAGTCCACATTTAATAATGAAATAAGTCTATATAAGGAAACTAACCTATTAGCCTTTTCTTGTTTAAGTATGGGTGAGATTAAAGAACATTTCCATGAGGGAGGAATTTTGTCACTTTAAATTTTCCTGAAAATGTTACTCAGTAATTCTAAAATATTTAATGGAAGCAGACAATATAATTCCATACATAAACCATCTAACCCTGGAGCTTTACCACTTTTCTGTATTTTTAAAGCTTCTTTAACTTCTAACAGGGCAATTGACTTATTCAGCACAGATAGTTGTTGGTAATATTTTTTAACTATTAAAGTTCATTTAAGTTGTGTATTGTGTGCAAATGGACTAAGTAGTTTCTTCTGCTTTAAGTTATATTGGGGATGGATTTATTGCCTGTTTTTGTGATTAGATGTATTAGAGGGTGTGTCATGTTCATTCACGATTTTAAGCATTGTGTGAACATTGTTCATTCATGGTTCTGAAGATAACTGGTTTATCAGAAAAAAGCGCTAAACCTTGATTGTTTTTATACAATTTTAACATATTAACTTAAATTTGTATTAAAGACTTTGAGAGTGGTGTGCAATTAGCAGTTGAATTATCGGTTATTTTTATGACAGCTGAAATGCCCTGCTAAAGTTAAACTACACTTCCAATGACTTTGTAGGAAGTTTAAGTGATCTTTAGCCACTCTTACAACTATTCCAGGATCCAGTAAAAATTAATGTATAGATTTTGCCATTATATTTAATTATTACAAATGTATACATTCCTTTGGGAATATTAATGGATTCCATGACCTTAGGCATTACAGTACATTTTCACCAAAGTATAGCAGTTTCTCTCCCATTTTAGTTAAAAAGAATCAGATGATAAAATTTAGTAACCTAAGTTATTTAAATACTATATATCTTTATCTGTCAGGGGAGTCTTGCAAGAATGTAATGTCTACTTTATTTAATTCTAAATACCTCATTAATGATTTCCTTTAGTTGCTATTATTTAATCCATACAAACTAGTAGATAATAGATTAAAACTATCCATACTGCGCATTTTAAAATATTTATTTCAAAAGATAATAGGATGCATTTATCCACCATATTAACTTAAATATATATAATATATATATATATGTATATATATATATATATATATATATATATATATATATATATATATATATATATATATATATATATATATATATATATATATATATATATATATATATAACTCTAATGCATTCCTCCAGCACTATTTAACATTTCACATTTTTTGAATTCTTCCTTCCTACAAACTAAACTACTATAACTCATAAATGACAAAAAACAAAGACAATTCTACAACTATAACTGTATATATTGCTAATTAAATACAACCTAGCATGGAAACCAAAGTTTCTAGTTGGCCTGTCAAATATACAAACTAATATACTATCACTCTACCTACCAACAACTATAAAATCATCAAAAGAAGCTAGCCAAAAGCTACCATGACTTACAAATACCATGGTGCAGTGGTGCAGTGGTTAACGCTGTCACCTCACAGCAACAGGTTCTCTGATTCGATTTTTGGCTGGGGTGCCTTCTGTGTGGAGTTTGCATGTTCTCCCTGCATTTGCGTGGGTTTCCTCTGGGTACTCCGGTTTCCTCCCACATTCTAAATCATGCTTCTGGAGCATTTCTCCCCAGGCCTCCGCTGAAAACAGGATCTGTGGAACCTAGTCGGACTTTCCCGGTCAACAAATGTTAAATAAAAAAAAAAATAATATATGTCAAAAATAATAAGTGACTAAATTTAGTTATATATTTTGCCATTTAAAACTATTCCCCACATTACTATATAAAAGTTTAATAATCCTCTTCTATTAATCACAAATATTAAAAAAACAAACATTGTATTATATACCTATTTATGTAATAGTAATATAAATTACAAATTAAATATTCATATAGAATTCACTCATTCAACATTATTATAGCTAGATCTCTGAAAAATAAGTATAATAAAGTGGGACCTGAAGAGATAAAGACATCTGTAAACTTACTGATGACAGGTAATCTTATCATACTAAACTATAATACAAAAGGGAAAAAGAAATGCGTACAACAAATGTTATACATCTATCAATGCTCTGAATTAGTTTTTAAAGTACAAGTGTCTATATCTCAAAATTGTGTAACACTCTTAACACAACAAATATCAAAATACTTGAAAATCTTTTAGTTTATTAAACTACTTCATAAAAATATTTACATTACCGAGGCTGAAGAGTATGTCTTGCTATTTTTTTGAGTCAAAAAATATTTGCAGTCTATATTGTATTCAAAAGTTACAGTGTGTTCATTTCAAATCCTATCTCCATTCCTGGATTCAAACATACTGAAAAAAATCTACTTTACATTCTATCAAAATGGATTAACTGATTCAGCAATAAAACACTCAAATTTCACCTTTGAACAGGGGATCACTCCAGTGGCTCTACTTGATAGTGGCACAATGAACTAATGGCAGCATGATGCCAGGGAATTTCTATGGGCTAGGCTTGTAAAGGATCCAGGGCCATTGGCCTAGTACACACCTATGAACCTATGAAATTAGTTATTTCAGGTAGTCTTAGTAAATCTAAAAACATACAACATGTAAAAAGCTTTCAAAGTTCGCATGGCCAAGCTTCAAATTTCATCTATCAGATTTTCAAATATTTTGTATGATTTTATATGTAAATTATATGAGAACTTGTACATTCACATTTCTACCATGTGAAGGTGTATGTAAGAGACATCTTTCTTAAAAGAAGTTCTTTATTTAAATATATATTTTCTGTCTTATCTTCCTACTATTATTCTACATTAATGAATACATCTTGTATTTCTGAAATCTCCCATTAAGGAACTATTTAATCATAAGCTCTCTATTAAAGATTATAGTATGTGCACATATTCCTTAACTTACTGATATGGCTCTTTTATTAATCTTACATATTAAATATTTCATTCCTTCTGCATTTGCTTATTATTCAAACGATGTTTTCTCTTCTTATTAATTCTAGTATTACAAGAAATGTTAATAATATATAAATAAATCCCTGCTTGTTTAATTTGAATGTGTGTTTTAGCAATTGTGAACTGCTGCTCTGATCTAAGCTTCACATATTGACATCAGAATTTGACTACAGCATGTAAAAATGACAACTCATATCACACAGCAGCTTTTAATTTCCTCTAAGTTTTTCATTCCTCTTGGATCTTTTAAGCTATTCTAATCAGTAACAAACATCTAACTTTACTTGTTTCAATTAATATGTACCATTAATATGTGTAGTTAGAGTTAACACTACAGCATAAGCTATTAACATGCAAAACATAAGCAAATAATATGTTAGCAACATCTCAGTATAAAACATTACTATAGTTTTTGTCTTACCAATTCATCACTTCTCAGAAAAGAAAAGAAATGAGTTATTTTGAATAGATTTCTCACATTTATTCTTGAAAAAAGAAAAAAAGAAAGCTCCTTTTTTTTCACAGATACCAGTGATGAACTTTGACCTAGATTTTTTTCAGGGCAACTCAAGGTGAGAAGAATCCAGAATTCTAACAGAAATAAAACATTCTTTTGTTTCAAGCTTTCTCTAAGTGTCAGTTGCTTCATAAATGATCTTTGAAGGAAAAGTGTTATACAAGAACAAAGAAAACAAAATCACCAGCACTTTACCGCCTCTAATTAGTATATTACTTAGATCTGATATTCAGTTAACCCAGCAATGCACATATTAGAATACCAGACAAAATTGAACAAATAAAATAAAATTCTTAATTTATATAGTCTTAAGGTTATCAATTATATTGCTTATAATTTAGTGACATTGTCTTACAGGAAATGTTTGTTTAACATTTAGAAACACATGTATAAGTTTAGTTAAATGAAATATATTAGGTCTTTCACTGTAAATATAGTAAAACAATAAAACTAACCATTTGTATTTCCCATCATGGAAAATGTTTTAGAATAAAATATAAATGCATACTTACAAAAGTTTTGAGACTTAAACTCTAGTACAAACATTTTAAAGGGCCAATCTATTGTTTCAGATAACAAAAGTCCTGCAATCAGAGAATGAAAGTCCAATGTTTTCAGGCTTTTTAATGTTTTCCAGGAATTCATCTCCCTCTTTCTATTCAGGGATATATTGTTCCACTAAATTTCTTCAGTATTAAGAATGTTGTTGCTGTTAGCAAATGTGGATGCCTCATCCAGCTGGTTAAACATTTTGGTTTCTTCAGAAAGAAACAATTTGATCTTTGCAAGAAACACCAAAGTGGCTTTAATACTGTTATTTTTAAGTTCCTTGATCAGTGGTAAATATAATTTTCTTTTACTCATTACTTTATTAGAATAATCATTGTCAAATCTGACTACATGTTCATCTATTTTAAAAGGTGGGCTGGACAATGCTGCTTTTAATATTTCTACTTTTTCTATGCTAGACACAAATTTAACTATAATTAAACATGGTGATTAGTTTCCTTTCTTCAAAGGTGCAGGGATTTCCATGACCTTTCAATTGAAGTAGATTTAATGTTTTATTTAGCCATGTTGTTAAGAAGTTTATTTATTTATTTACATTTTATTTATTTTACATTTGTTAACTAGGAAAGTCCAACTGGATACATATCCATTTTCAGTAGAGGCCAGAGAGAAAAGCTACAGAAATACAAGATTATTTATTTATTTTTTGTAAATTAATTTTTATTGATTTTTCCTAAATAGAAACAAGTAAATTAACTTCAAATAACTATTTCTTAGGTATAGTAAAATAACAAAATAAATTAACATAAACTATATACAGAGTCAAAAATACATACAATGCCTACAATGATATTACATTTTATCCAGCAACTTTTTAAGTTTTAACCAAGCAATTTGTTTGAGTCACGTTTGAAGTATGCAACAAAGCTGTTTGTAATTCCCTATTACAGATTATCTTGGATAAGGATATAAATTAATTAAAAGAGAGTTTATTTTTACAATTACAGTTTCTAGTGATAATTTTTCTTGCTATTGCAAGAAGAGACCACAAAAGATGTATTTGGTTTAACAGAATATAGCTTGGAATCGGTGCATTAAACAGTAGCAAAGAATTTGAGACCTCACATCTGTCTGACCACAAGGGTTTAATGAAGTTTTTAAAATCAGACCAAAAGGATGTTACAATTCTGCATTCTATAAACATGTGAGCCCAATCAGCTTCCAATGACTCATCACATCTCCAGCATTTGATGGGTTCTTTCTGAGATATTATGGAAGCCTTTTGCAGTATAATAAAGCTTCTATGAATAAATTTCCATGTGAAAATGTTCCAATATGTAGAAGAAGTTGTATTATTTAGTGATTTAAGAATTTTTTTTCATTTTCTGAAAATTATGAGTTGTTGATTTTTATCATATCAGCAGCAGGTAAAGGTGATAAAGGATACTGAGGGAAACATACACGCGAGGAGAGTGTGTTGAGGAGATGGAAAGAGTACTTTGAGGGGTTGATGAATGAAGAGAATGAGAGGGAGAGAAGGTTGGATGATGTAGGGATAGTGAATCATGAAGTACAATGGATTAGCAAGGAGGAAGTAAGGATAGCTATGAAGAGAATGAAGAATGGAAAGGCTGTTTGCCCAGATGACATACCTGTGGAAGCATGGAGGTGTTTAGGTGAAATGGTAGTGGAGTTCTTAACCAGATTGTTTAATGAAATCTTGGAAAGTGAGAGGATGCCTGAGGAATGGAGAACAAGTGTTTTGGTACCGATTTTTAAGAATAAGGGTGATGTGCAGAGCTGTAGTAACTACAGAGGGATTAAATTGATCAGTCACAGCATGACATTATGGGAAAGAGTAGTGGAAGCTAGGTTAAGAAGGGATGTGATGATTAGTGTACAGCAGTATGGTTTCATGCCAGGAAAGAGCACTACAGATGCGATGTTTGCTCTGAGAGTGTTGATGGAGAAGTACAGAGAATGTCAGAAGGAGTTGCATTGTGTTTTTGTAGACTTGGAGAAAGCATATGACAGGGTGCCTAGAGAGGAGTTGTGGTATTGTATGAGGAAGTCAGGAGTGTCAGAGAAGTATGTAAGAGTGGTACAGGATATGTACGAGGGTAGTGTGACAGCGGTGAGGTCTGCGGTGGGAGTGATGGATGCGTTTAAGGTGGAGGTGGGGTTACATCAAGGATCAGCTCTGAGCCCTTTCTTATTTGCAATGGTGATGGACAGGTTGACAGACGAGATCAGACAGGAGTCCCCATGGACTATGATGTTTGCAGATGACATTGTGATCTGTAGTGAGAGTAGGGAACAGGTGGAGGAGACCCTGGAGAGAAGGCGACCCCTAACGGGAACAGCCGAAAGAAGATGATGATGATTGTTATCATATAATTCCATAAACAATCTTCTGGAATTCGTAAATCAGATCTAAGGATGTTATAGAATCTCGACAATGAAATACCATTATTATTACCTAAGTTACTGAGCTCAAAAAGACAAGACAATTTTTTTGGAAGATCCATTGTGCCAGAGATTTGAGATGCTCTAGAGAGAAGAGGAATGAAGGTCAGCAGGGTTAAGACAGACTATATGTGTGTTAATGAGAGGGAGGATAGAGGAATGGTGAGGATGCAAGGAGTAGAGGTGGCGAAGGTTGATGAGTTTAAATACTTGGAGTCAATAGTTCAGAGTAACGGTGAGTGTGGAAGAGAGGTGAAGAAGAGAGTACAGGCAGGATAGAGTGGGTGGAGAAGAGTGTCAGGAGTGATGTGTGACATACGAGTACCTGTAAGAGTGAAAGGGAAGGTCTACAAGAGGGTAGTGAGACCAGCTATGTTATATGGGTTGGAGACAGTGGCATTGACAAAAAAGCAGGAGTTTGAGCTGGATGTGGCAGAGTTAAAGATGTTAAGATTTGCAATGGGTGTATTGAAGGTGGACAGGATTAAGAATAAGTATATTAGAGGGTCAGCCCAGGTTGGAAGGTTTGGAGACAAAGCCAGAGAGGCAAGATTACGTTGGTTTGGACATGTGCCGAGAAGGGATGAGGAGTATATTGGGAAAAAGATGAAGCTACCAGGTAACAGGAAAAGAGGAAGGCCTAAGATAAGGTTTATGGATGTGGTGAGAGAGGACATGCAGGTGGTTTGTGTGACAGAGCAAGATGCAGAGGACAGGAAGAAATGGAAACAGGTGATCTGCTGTGGCGACCCCTAACGGGAACAGCCGAAAGAAGATGATGATGATTTTTATCATATAATTCCATAAACAATCTTCTGGAATTCGTAAATCAGATCTAAGGATGTTATAGAATCTCGACAATGAAATACCATTATTATTACCTAAGTTACTGAGCTCAAAAAGACAAGACAATTTTTTTGGAAGATCCATTGTGCCAGAGATTTGAGATAGCTTGGATTCAGTTAAAATAAAATCTCTAAATCTCTAAATGTTTGTATATTTAACCAATTATTTTGGAAAACATTAAATCTGGCTAAAAGATAAGTGGTGTCATGAATATTTTTATTTCATAAGAACTGACGCCAATATATTAACCCATTTTCCTCCATAATTTTCATTTTCACTAAATTGAAGGAATCAAAACATTTGTTAGTAAAGGCTATTGGAAACATTAGGAAAGCTAGATTGTTAATTACAAGATACTTATTTACTACTTTTTTAAAATTTTTAAAATATAATTAATAATAGGAATACATTTTGAGTTTTTCTCCTTGTTATAGAATACATTTTTAACATTTAAAAAAAGTTTGATATTTTCAGAACAATCTAATGTTTTTATTGAAGAGTCCATATTGCAAAGTAAAATTGCCTTATGTAAATTTTTCCAACTTGACATATATTTCGGGCTTAGCCATAAGCTCATTAGATTAAGGATAACAGAATCAGCATATAATTCAAGGTTGGGGAATGCTATTCTTCCTTCAATCTAACTTTTATAGTGCCAGTTATAGTTAATTCCAGGTTTTAGGAGTGACCATAAGAATTTGATTAATAGGGTGTTCAAGTGTGTTAATTGTTTCTTGGAAGGAGGTGCTAACAGGGCTTGGAAAAAGAACAAGATTTTGGGTAATAGAATCATAGTCTTTCTTCCATGGTGAAAAGCAGCTTATTCCAATTATTTTTGTGTTCTCTAATTACATCTAACAGATTTTTATAGTTTATTTTTATGGAGTCTTTCCAGTTAGAATTAATATAGATCCCAAGGTATTTCAATTTATTATTTGCCCAATTAAAGTTGCTATGATTGGATAAAAAAAAAATACTTATTTCTTTATTTATTAGAATGGTTTCTGTTTTATTGTGATTAAATCTAAGGTTTGAGATCTCTTCAAAGAATTGTAGAGAAAGGATAATATGATCAATAGATGAATCAGTGTTACTAATTGTTAATAGGATGTCCTCTGCAAAAAGTAGAATTTTAGAAGTATAATTTGTACCAACATCTAAACCCCTTATATTGGTATTATTTCTAATGAAATTGGCAAAAGGCTCTATTGATAATGCAAATAGTAAAGGAGACAGTGGGCAACCCTGTTTAGTGCCCTTTGTTATTTTAAGAGGACCTGAAAGAAAAGCGCCAATTTTAATATAGGATACGGAATTTACATATAGTTTTTTTAATAGGTCTATGAAATCAGAGGTGAAGTTAAATGCTTCCAGCACCTGGCACAAATATGGACAGTTTATGGAGTCAAATGCTTTATCTAAATCAAGGCTGATGACTGAGAGTTTTTTTTTTATTGTTTACAAAATCTATTAAAGATAGAAGTCTAATGAAATTATCTTGAACTCTTCTATTTAGAATAAAACCTGATTGATCATTGTTTATTAAGGTTGGCATCATTCGGTTTAGTCTATTAGCTAAAATAGAAGTAAAAATTTTGTAATCTAAATTCAGTAAGGAAATGGGGCAATAGGAGGAAACATGTTTAGGGTCTTTATCATGTTTTAGAACTGGAGAGATTAATGAATATTCCCATGAAGGAAAAGACCACTTGTTCTAAATTCCTCAAAGGCTTCTGCTAGTATTTTCAAAACGTTGTTAGGAAAAATCTTGTACAATTCTCCTATTATACCATCAAGACCCAGAGATTTGTTGTTTTTAAGGTTTTGAATTCTCTCTTTTACTTCTGTTAATGATATTGCTTTAAGTAATCTGTTGTTTTGTTCCCTAGAAAGTTTTTTATTTATATTGTTTTTTAAAAAATTTGACTTTTGATGAATTATTGTTAGTGTCCAGATCTATTTTATTAATAGATTCATGGTAAGATCGAAATATCTGTAGAATATCTTTTAAATCTGATAATGTTTTTTTGATTTGCGTTTGAAGGGGTCTATTATATCTGTTATATGTCTATTCTTAGTCAACCTTTTCGCTTTAACTGCTAGTCTATGTATGTTTTTGGGATTAAGAGAATATGATTGTAACTTTATTCTCTCCAAATTAATTGCAACTTTATGATTAAGGATTTCTACATAGTCCAAATTTAGTTGTTTTAGTTTCAAACTTGAGCCCATATCACTAGGGTTTAATTTCTTTTTTAATGTATCAATTTTCAATTGTATATTGTGTAATTCTTTGTCTCATTTCTTTTTCTTGTGTAAGTACCAACTTTTTATTTTCCCATATAAATAAGATTTTAAAGAATCCCAAAGAAAGATTTTAGCAGTATTAGTATTATTATTATTAAATTCAAGGAATGAATTCAGTTCACTTAACAACCATTCTTTAAACCCCTTTATCTTAGTGATGTAAGTGGGCAATCTTTGCCAGTGAATAAGTTCATTATGTTTAATACTAATTTTAAATAATATTGCATTGTGGTCATACAATGGGCAGGAAGTAATTATGACATCACAAGTCTTGGGTAATAAATGATCAGATAAAAAAAAATTATCAATGGTTGTTTCAGTGCCGTATCTATAAGAAAAGTGAGTGAAATTCAAGGATTTTGATTCTTTGATATCATATATGTCTTTTAAGTTGTATAAAGAAACAAAAGAGGCTATTTTTTTAACTGGGGATTGTATTGTAACATTTTCACTTTTAGAAGTATCTTTAGCTGAAAGGATACAATTAAAAATCTCCTGCCAAGATGATATCTCCTTTGGATTTGGCTGAAATTGTTTCAAGGTATTTATTTGCTGTTTTAGCATCGATGCCAGGTATCCAATAAACATTTACTAAAGTAAAATACTTCTTATTTAATTCCAATACCACTTCACATAACATACCATTTTTGTCTAAGTATATGTCAATTACTTTAGGTATTGGTAAATATTTCCTCCACAAGATCATTGTGCCTCATCTCTTCGACTGGAAATGGGATTCAGCAAGAATAGTGTAACCAGTAAAAGATATTCTATCCCAATCTTTCTGTATTATATGATTTTCTTGGAAAAAAACAATATCCACTTTATTAGATGTTAAGTGCTTAGCTAAACTACCTCTCTTGATAGGGTTATTAAGTCCATTAACATGCAGAGATATACAGTTAAACAAACACATTATGATGATTATATTTCAAACCATTAAAAGCTATTTTGGACATAAACAAAGCATAAAATTTAAGAAACAGAAACAAAACTATTTACAGAACTAAACATGGAACATCTAGTTCCTGGATTGATGAATAACTCATCAAAACCACCCACAACCATCCTTGGTGCTCAAGACTACAATTCACTATTGCAACTACCTAAAAAGTAAATAAACAAACAGAAAATATATCAATTAACTTTCTAGGGTAGTTAAAAGTTACTTTACGATTCTTATGAAAGGTTTGATTATGACTATAATCTTAGTATTCAATCACTAATTATAGTATAATAAGTAAACATGATAATAATTTATGGTCTTTGAAGTTAAACTTGCAATGAAAAAGGCATTAAGGGTAACAATGAGACAAGGATATTAGTAATAAAATATGAGTGCTTAGAATTCAATTATCTTCTTGTCTTTCTTTTCCTTCATCTTCCCTTTTCCATCCTAATCTCTGAGAGAAAAAAAAAACATGAACTAACTGATGTTAAGCACATTGTCATGAAACAAACTAAAATATGTAAATACTAAAATATTCAGCTGGTAGAATGTACTTATTATTACACCAGGTGTTTGCATACTTCCTTAGAAAAAAGGGAAGAAAAGAATACGTTCCAGTCCTTAGTAGACTATGTTTTAAGCTGCATTCCTAGATTTCCAATAAAAGATGTTTTTATATTACACCTTAAACCTGGAACAAAACAGTTCAGTGATGTCTCAATGGAATAGCACTAGCCTCTAACTAATTTCTTAAGTGCAGATGCTATACCAGAAGCAAGGAACAAATGGAGTCATATGACTATATGTTAAAATAAAACTGCTTTAAGAATGCATTATTAGAAAAGTACGTCAAATTCATCAGACAAACAACTGTGTGTGTAATCAGAAACAATGGTAAAATTAAGCCTATGGTATTAAGCCACTGTGAAAATAGGTGAACACATCTTTACAATAAAGAAAAAAATACATTTGTAAATCTTTGCAACTTAGTTTGTTGAACCAGAGCTCTAGCAGTGTGTAAAGCCATTAAACTTAGATTGACTTTTTTGTAATAAAAAAACTATTATAAAGAGCTTACCACTCAATTTTCAGTTTAGTATCTCCTGTAAAGGACTTTCTAAAACAATTTTAAAACATATGACATTGAAAGCCAAACAAAAAGAAATGTTTGTTGAATGCTTCTGATGTTCAGCTGCTTGGAGGATCATCTCTTTTGCGTTCATAGGTATGCGACAGGAGTTCAAAGGTCATAAGCCTTCCGATTACACACAGAGATAAGCAGCAATGTTTTGATGGATGAAGGATTCAATGTAATGTCTCATGGAGGTGTTCCATTGATGCTTTACAGATTTTGGCGGTAACGTGATTGTGATTAGGTATTCATAAAAGGTGAAGTGAATGAGAGAGGGAAACAAAATGTGAAATATTAGATATTATCCATTTAGCGGGTACGAACAAAACTGAAAAACTAAATCTAACATTGTACTGTAAATTGCAGTAGAGTTTTAAACTAACGCTCACAAAGGAGGTATCTCTTAATTACAAGAACATACAAACTCAAAATTAAATGCCAAAACATTTCGGGGGATGTCAAATGCCATCTCATTGCGGCAAGTCCTCTCAATGAGCACAAACAATTCCCATCCCTCCTAGACATGCAAGAAACCACTCCAGCATCGCTGAAAGCGATCAATTTAGGAGCATGCCATCCCTATATGGTAATACAACAACAAAGTGGAAGGATGTTAAGTGAAGCAAGCAATCTTTAAATTACATCCGACAAAAGTCCAATAATACCCATAAAGGACACAAAGTATGGAAATCTAAGACCAAATATATAAATTAAAAGTTTAGGAGTGAAATTCCCATGGCATGTAAAAGTGACATATAAGTAAAAGCCCAACTAACAACCAAACAGATATGTGTATAGAAATCAAGGAGTCTAAAAGCTTTCATTTGAATATGGTCATTTTTGTTATTTTAGTGTACCTACTGCGTATTAAGAGCAATTATTTCCATGTAGAAATCAATCCCCCAAATGAACCAGCAATAATACATTGTGGTATAATATTAAGATACTATGCCAGTGCTAAATTATGTGGTTTGATATATGTTTATAGATATGTGAAGAGAGAGAAAATGTTAAAATGACATTACCTTACAGTAATTGTTCTTTTCCAAATGAGGTTGGTTTATTGTAGAAAAAGAAAGAGAAATCCGGTGTTTGATTGAATTTAGAAAGTGAAGCAATAAAGTTATGTGAATGAATGACTTGAGACGTACCTCCCTGGACTACATGAAAAGAGACATGGAAGAGCTCTTGGATCATGTGGCCCAGGCAGGTATGACCCTATCCCTGAGTAGCATCCTGCCTTCGCCCAGAATGATACCACAATATAAGGATAAAATGATTGACTTCAACAATTGGCTAAGCTTATGGTGTCATTCAAAGGGGATCCAGTATCTGTCTGCCTGGGATGACATGATTGACAGACCACGATGCTTTGCCAGAGATGGTCTGCACCTGTCGCCCCTGGGATTCAGGTTACTGGCTAAGGCTCTTGCCACCCCTATAGTGCCTTTTTTAGGCAAACTTCAAAGGACAAAACCACCACTGTAACAGGTACAAGCATGCAAAATCTGAAGGTAATGCTACTCAATGCTAGAAGTCTAAACCTCAAAATGCACTCTCTCGAGGCACTCCTAAAAATGGAGAACATCGATATCTGTGCAGTAACTGAGACCTGGTTCAAGGCTCCAGAGAGCACCCCTGCAATACCAGGCTATAACTTTTACCACACTTTTCGGCCACCAAACCAGGACCGAAACACTAAAGGTGGAGGAGTGTCAATATTCACCAAGGATATTCACACCACCAGGCTAGTTGGCCAACACAATGTGTCTGAAATTCTCCAAGTGCAACTAACACTAGGTAAGACTGCAATCCAAATTGTAGCTTGCTACAGATCCCCCACCATACCCCAAGATTCTCACTACACCTTTATAAACATACTGGAAAATATTAAGATAGAACCAAACACCCTAATACTGGGTGATTTTAACTACCCTGCCATTAACTGGGAAAACTACTCATGTCCCAACACCTTTGTGCAATGGTTCTTGGAATTCATAAATTCCAATGCCCTGGATCAACTAATCCATAGTCCCACCAGGGGCTCCAATATCCTAGACCTGGTCATTACCAACATGGGAAATCAATGCTCCATACCTATGGTCACCCCCTCGTTAGTCAGGTCTGACCATAAGCTAATCACCCTTAACATCCACATCCCACCCCCACCCCTCAGTAAAGAAACCACCATAAAAAACTTCTCCAAAGCCAACTTCATGCTACTCAAGTCAGAAGTGACAAATTTCATAACACCCATGCAGACGGGAACTGAAAGTTCAACTGCTGAATCCTAAACTAAGGCACTGTACAAGCACATCCACTCATGCATGAATCGTGCCATCCCAAATAGAACCAAAATGCTCTCATCCAAAAAAAGGAAGCCAATCTGGTGGTCCCCTGCCATAAACAAACTTTACAACAAAAGGAAGAAACTTTTGCAGAAAAGAGGAAAATCCCAGGATGCAAAAAACTCCCTTACTAGCCTCAGTAAGAAACTGAGATGCCTCATAAAATCCTCCAAAGCTAGTTACGAAAATAAAATTGCCAAAGATTCCAAAGACAACCACAAAGCATTCTATAACTATGTCAAGAATCTAAATGGCAATGCTCAGATCTGCTCTGAGCTAAAACAGAATGGCATTAAATATACTGATCCAAAGGATATTGCCAATATCCTGGCAGATCGATTCAGTGCCAACTTCACCCCCTCTCACCCCTAAATGGCCCATCTCAATTCGAAGATTGCCAAATTCCAGTAATAACGGCCACACAGGTACAAAACGCACTCTCTAAAGCCAAGAATACAGCATCCATGGGACCAGATGACATCCCGGGCTGTGTACTACATGAACTACAATATGAACTGGCACCTCACCTAAGTGTCATGTTTAATCATAGCCTCACCTCAGGTTTCATGCCCACTGAGTGGCAGAGCTACAGTTATCCCAATCCACAAGGGGGGATCCACCTTGGATCCCGGAAACTACCGTCCCATCAGTCTGACAAGCCTTATCTGCAAGGCCATGGAGCGTATTATCATGGAACTTATAAACAAAGACATTGGCAACCTTCAAACACTGGACCCCACCCAGTTTGGGTTTGTCAAGGGCCGATCTTGTCTCCTGAACCTAATTGACTTCTTTGAATCAGTCTCCAGAGCCATGGACAAGGGTAAGGTGGTCCACACAGCCTATCTAGACCTTGCCAAGGCCTTTGACACCATCCCCCACTCTGGAATCATAGATAAACTTACTAAGTTGGGCATTAATCCCTATGTCACCCAATGGGTTGCTAAATGGCTTACTGATAGAACCCACACTGTAAAAGTAGCCGACTCCAAATCCAGCTCCAGACAAGTGGAGTACCTCCGGGTTCAGTCCTGGGGCCGCTCTTGTTTGGCATCTACTTCTCTGAAGTACAGGTCAACACTAAGGGACTATGGTTAACAAAGTTTGCAGATGACTGCAAACTGGGAGCCATTATTGAATCCCCAAATGATGTGGATACTCTACAAAAGGGCCTTACAGAAACAGATGCTTGGTGCCAGAGCCATGGGCTCAAGCTCAATGCCAAGAAATGTATTGTTATCCCCTTTGGGAAAAAACATGTATCCATGAATTACCATATAGGTGGCAGTACACTAAACACAGAAAGTGTGATAAGAGACTTAGGGACACAGGTGGACAGTGGTCTCACCTTCGATAACCACATCGCCACAACAGTCAGGAAATCCTTCTATGTGGCACACCTCATCACGAAGGGCTTTTCATCCAGAAAGAAGGAGGTCATTGTCCCACTGTACTCATCCCTCATTAGACCCATTATAGAATACAACGCCCCATTTGGTATGTACCTCTCAAGACATCTGCAACAACTGGAAAGGCCTCAGAAATACCTCACTAAAAGAATCACAGGCCTAAAGCAGATGCCCTACACTGACCGCCTTAAAAAAACTCCAGCTATACTCTGTCGATATCGCCTACTCAGAGGCGATCTCTGCTTAACATACAAGGCCATGTCAAACCCAGAGCTGTTGGACATGCTACACTTAAAGAAATCCCAATCCCTCAGAGCTATACGCTCCAGGGATCTAAACCTTGTCATCACAATAAGCAAAACATGCTGGAGGGATAGGTTCCTGACCCAGAGACTCCCCAGACTCTGGAATAGATTGCCCATACATGTCAAGCAGAGTGCCTCTTTGGACCTCTTCAAGAGGAACCTTGACAATTGGATGGGAGAAAGGAAATTCACCCCAGGGATCACGTCAGTCGCCCTGCTAGACAGGGGTCCAGGAAAGTAAATAATGTGGGAAGAAATAGCCAGGGAATTGTTATGGCTAGGCTTGTATAGGCCCTAGGGCTGATAGCCTAGTACCAACCTATGAACCTATGAACCTATTCGCCTTTAAGTTTTTTGCTTGTTTTGTCATTTGAAAGCATTTTGCCATTCGTTGCCTGCCTTTTCAAATTAGGAAGGGAAATTTCCATTTCTTTGACATTTTCTAATAATTTGTTCTTTTTCACAAAGTCTGTGGTTTCCTCAAGGTTGTTAAATATTTTTATGTCATTAGAGAGGTTGATCCTGATTCTGGCTGGAAATATGATTTGCACTTTAATTTCTGCTTTTTTTAGGTTTTTAATGAGGGGAACACAGGATTTTCTTTTAGTCATTATAGAAGATGTATAATCATTATCAAACCTTATGTGTCTGACATTTATTTGTATAGGGTTACCCGACTAGGCAGTTCTCAGAATTAAGTCTTTATCCTGAGTTGATAAAAATTTAACAATAATAGATCTTGTTGTGTTAGGATTTTTTGACAAAGATGTGTTTGAGAGAGCTATCCCAAAACAGAGAGCCTCAGGCAGATTTAACATCTTCGGTAACCAATCATTTAAGAACTGAATCATGTTATTTCCCTCCATTCTTTTCAGGTATACCATATATTCTAATATTATTTCTTTGTGATCTTGACTCTAGATCTTCCATTTTATCCAATAATAAGGTGTTTTGTTTCAGTAAGAAGTCTATCTGATTGTCATTTTCAAGTTGCCTTCCATCTATTTCATTCATAGATTCTTCAATTGCAGCTAACTGATCAGTGTGTTTTGTAATAATCTCCTTCAAGTCTTCTGTTTTTTACTTTCTTTCTTCATGCCTTCCATACATTTCTCCAAACCATCCATCTTCATGGAAAGATCTTGTATATTGGAAATTATTGTTTGTAATTCTTTCTTCATGGAATTATCCTGGGAAGAAGTTTTTGAATGACTCATGACTAAAACAAAAAGTTTGTAAGCAACAGGTGTAGTACTTCTGGCAGGAAAAACTCACTTCAACTCCACTAAAACTGATTTCCTTGTAAAGAAAGTTATCCACACTATCAACATGAATAAGTGAGAGTAGAATCCAAAGTTTGTAAAATGTTAATATGAAAAAATCCTGTCAGAATAAATCCTTTTAGGCAGAGCATCTAAAAAGTGCTGTTATCTCCTTGGCATCGTGGCCACACCCCCAGAAATACAAGATTAATTTAATAAATACAATTAAAAGGATAATACCAACAGTTCAGATAACAAAGCATACATACAAAGATTACAGGAGATAATCTGGGAGAAAATTATTTGAGTTAGTTTGGGCTACAGAGCTAAGTATATTTTTCTGGCACTTCAGAGTTGTATACTGTTAATTGTTGCTTGACTCATTTTATATCATTGCTTGCTGACTTCAGAGTTGGGAACTGTTATTTTTGCTTCACTGTATAGTTTTTCAGATCTCTGCTGAAGGTGTTGTTTTTCCCCACCTCCCCCTAGTTCTCTGTGTCTTAAGTTGGTATAACTGGTTTTACATCCTGTGTGTTATCTGACTATGTAATCTTCTGAGTCCTCCTAGCTTTCTATGTTGGAGAGAAGCCTTCTAGCTTATCAGTGGGAGTGGTAAGCACTAGGTAACCTATCTACCACATAAGGAGTGGTTCTGGCCCAGAAATTGTAGTTATTGGCCATTTGGGCAGTTTTTCCATCTCTCTCAACTTTCTGATTTAAAAACCCACATTTGCACTTGTTTCCCCCCCTTTCCTGTAACTAATTTAGTCCAGATACAGATTCTTAGTTTTAGCACTTGAATTTGCTTATTCGTGATCAGCACTTGTTCAGAACTTGTTGTAAGCACTAAATAACCTACTTATTACTACAGCACTCAACCTTCCTCATAACCTAGACAAAAACAGTTTTGGTACTTACTTTCCTCACTTGCTTAGAGAAAAACAGCTCTTGCATTCACTTTCCTCACTTATCTAGAGGAAAATAATTTTTTATTCAGGCATGTCCAAGGGTCAGCTCCCAGTGTTCTCTCCTGTCTATCTGATGAGTCTGGGCATCTTGAGGCAATGTAGAAATTGCCTCATGTACACAGACAACCCTCTCCTCCTACGACCCAACACTACAACCTGTGAGAGATGCACTTATCTAGCCAAACTGGTGGTAAAGGCTCTCCAACCAAGACTGAACTTGACAGTCAAGAGGAGAAGATAAACACTTGCACCACACCACACTCATCACAGTCTCACTAAATCTACACCACCAAAATCCACACATAGAAACACAAAAACATTTGCAGAGGCTCTCAATAATAATCTACTCAAGCAACAGAGACCTCCAAAGCAGAAATGCAAGCAACCTCCACCACCCAACACAACCCAAATGACACATAGCCAGCAGACTCAGTGTGCCACTCAACCACAGCCAGTAAGACAAAACAACGTACCCAACACACTAGACATAGGTGACTCTATAGACAGGCACACTGATGTCCTACTCACAAGGCTAAACAAGGAAAAGGTTACTGTCAGCTGCTAGTCAGGTGCCAGGATCCACCACATAACCCACTCACTCAGGTCACTTCACAACAAGTACAAATATGACTCTGTCATTGTCCATGTTGGTGTGAACGACCTGAGACGTACCTCCCTGGACTACATGAAAAGAGACATGGAAGAGCTCTCCGATCTTGTAGCCCAGGCAGGTATGACCCTAGCCCTGAGTAGCATTCTGCCATCACCCAGAATGATACTGCAGTACAAGGAAAAAAGGATTGACTTCAACAATTGGCTAAGCTTCTTGTGTCATTCTAAAGGGATCCAGTATCTGTCTGCCTGGATGACATGGTCGACAGACCACTATGCTTTGCCAGAGATGGCCTGCACCTGTCATCCCTGGGATTCTGGATATTGGTTAAGGTTCTTGCCGCCCCATAGTGCCTTTTTAGGCAAGGTTCAAATGACAAATTCACCACCATAACAGAAACAGGCAAGCAAAAACTGAGGGTGATGTTACTCAATGCTAAAAGTCTAAATCTCAAAATGCACTCACTCGAGGCACTCCTTAAAATGGAGAACATCGATATCTGTGCAGTGACTGAGACCTGGTTCAAGGCTCCAGAGAGCACTCCTACACTACAAGGCTATAACTCTTACCACACTTTTTGGCCATGTAACCTGGACTGGAACACCAAAGACAGAGGTGTGTCCATATTCATTAAGGATATCCACACCTCCAGGCTAGTTGCTCAGCATAATGCAGCCGAGGTTATCCAAGTGCAACTAACTCTGAGCAAAACTGCAATCCAAATTGTAGCTTGCTACAGATCCTCCACCATGCCTCAGGATTCCCACTCCTCTTTTCTTGATGTACTGGAAAATATTAGGGTTCAACCAAACACCCTAATAATGGGCGATTTCAACTACCCCACCACTAACTGGGAAAACTACTCATGTACCAACTCCTTCACTCAACGCTTTCTGAAATTCATAAACTCCAATGCCCTGGATCAACTTATCCACACCCCCACCAGGGGCAACAATATCTTAGATCTAGTCATTACCAACATGAGTGACCGGTGTTCCACACCTGAAGTCAACGCCTCATTGGTCCGATCTGACCATAAGCTAATTACCCTAGATATCCACATCCTGCCCCCACCCCCCATTAAGGAAACCATGGTAAAAAAATTCTCCAAAGCCAGCTTCATGCTTCTTAAGACAGAAGTGGTGTACTTCATGACACCCATGCAGATGGACAATACAGTTACAACTACTGAATCCTACACAATTGCACTTTATAAGCACTTACAAGAGTGCATGGATCATGCTATCCCAAACAGAACTAAGATGCTATCCCCCCAAAAAAGGAAGCCAATCCTGTGGTCCCCTGCCATAAACAAACTGTACAACAGAAGGAAGAAACTGTTGTAAAAGAGAGTAAAATCCCATGAGTGGAGGAGCTCCCTGGTCAGCCTCAGTAGGAAGCTGTGATCCCTGATAAAATCCTCCAAAGCTAGTTACGAAAACAAAATTGCCACTGATTCTAAAGGCAACCACAAAGCATTCTATAGCTATGTCAAGAATCTCAATGGCAACACTCAGATCTGCTCTGAGTTACAACACAATGGCACTAAATATATGGACCCAACTGATATTGCCAATATCCTGGCAGATAGGTTCACTGCTAACTTTACCCCCTTCTCACCCCCTAAATAGCCCATCTCTATACCGTAGGAATGCAAAGTTCCTGTAATCACGGTGGCACAGGTAAAAACCACACTCTCCAAAGCCAAGAACACAGCATCCATGGGACCAGACAACATCCCAGACTGCATTCTACACGAACTACAGAAAGAACTGGCACCCCACCTAAGTACCATGTTTAACCATAGCCTCACCTCAGGCTTTGTGCCCACTGAATGGCACACAGCGACGGTTATCCCACTCCACAAGGGGGGATCCACCACGGACCCCGGGAACTACCACCCCATTAGCCTGACAAGCCTGGTCTGCAAGGCCATGGAACGTATCATCGTGGAACTTATAAACAAAGACATTGGTTATCTCCAAACTCTGGACCCCACCCAGTTTGGGTTTGTAAAAGGCAGATCATGTCTCCTAAACCTGATAGACTTCTTTGAAGCAGTCACAAAAGCCGCAGACGAGGGTAAGGTGGTTCACACAGCCTATCTAGATTTTGCCAAGGCTTTTGACACCATCCACAACTCTGGAATTATAGATAAACTCACTAAACTAGGTATAAATTGCCATGTCACAAGATGGGTTGCCGACTGGCTCACTGACAGAACCCACACTGTGAAAGTAGCAGACTCCAAATCTGACTTCAGACCAGTGACAAGTGGAGTACCACAGGGTTCAGTCCTGGGTCCTCTGCTGTTTGGTATCTACTTCTCTGAAGTATAGGCTAACACCGAAGGTCTTTGGCTAATGAAGTTCTCAGATGACTGCAAACTAGGAGCCATAATCAAAACTCCTAACGATGTGGACATCCTACAAAAGGGCCTCACTGAGACAGATGCCTGGTATCAAAGCCATTGCCTCAAGCTCAATGCCAAAAAGTGCATTGTTATCTCCTTTGGTAAAAACTCTGTACCCATGAACTACAACATAGGTGGTAGTATACTTAACACCAAAAGTGTGATAAGGGACCTTGGGACACAGGTGGACAGTAGTCTCTTCTTTGATAATCACTTCGCCACAGTAGTAAGGAAATCCTTCTACATGGCACACCTCATCACAAAAGGTTTCTCATCCAGAAAAAAAGAGGTCATTGTTCCCCTATACTCATCACTCATTAGACCTATTATAGAGTACAACTCCCCTTTTGGTATGTACCTCACAAGACATCTACAACAACTGGAAAGGTGGGTGAAATACCTCACAAAGAGGATTAACGACATCAAACAGATGCCCTACGTAGACTGTCTCAAAAAACTTCAGCTTTACTCCATCGCATATCGCCTACTCTGAGGTGATCTCTGCTTAACATACAAAGCTATGTCAAACCCAGAGGTGTTGGAAATGCTCCACTTAAAAAAATCCCAATCCCTCCTATCTACATGGTCTAGGGACCTAAACCTTGTCACCACAATAAACAGAACATGCTGGAGGGATAGATTCCTGTCCCAGAGACTTCCCATACTCTGGAATAAACTACCTATCTATACCAAACAAAGCTCCTCATTAGCACTCTTCAAGAAAAATCTTGATGATTGGATGGGAAATAGGAAATTCACCCCGGGGATCAATTCTGTGGCTCTGCTCGACAGTGGCACAGGAAAATAATTTTCTTGGGTGGCAAAAGCTAGGGTACCATTTTGGCTGGGCTTGTATAGGCCTTAGGGCCGATAGCCTAGTACCTACCTATGAACCTAGTAAGGAATAGGGTGCTGTATACTATCTGAGTAGAAATGAGGATGAGAAAAAAATATAAAGCAGGGAGCACATTAGAGAGGTAAACTGAGGGATACTAACCTGGGCTAGAGCAAGTACATATCCAGCGGTTGGTGAAATAATTTTTTTGCTGCAATTTTAAATTTTGTTAGAGAAGGTTCAAGGTTTTAAGACAGGAGGGAGTGGGTTCCAAATTTTTTGCAATGTAGTTGGAGAACACTGAGTCACTGACATGATTGCAGGATTTAGATGTCTTTAAATTTAATTTGTCATTAGATCTCAGTGGTCTGGTACTGGTGTGAGTGGTAATTAAGGGTTGAATTCCTGGAGCTCTGTCTGGTTGTTTAAGTATTCTATGGGCTATTGTAAGATGATTATAGAGAAGTAGGTTGGAGAACTCAAGCCATTTTAGTAGTTTTAGATTTTGGCAGTGATGTGTGCAATAGGTAGTCCCTGAAGTGAATCTAGCGATATGGTTGTAGCAGAGAGTTAATTTATTTAGTTCAATTTTTGAGAGGTTAGTGAGAATGGGGGAGGCATATAGGAGAGCGGAGAGTAGGTAGGTGCATGCTGTGTTGGTTCTGGCCATAGGGGTTAAGAAGGCTTTGTTTCTGTAGAGTTAGTCCAGCTTTTTATTGGTGTTTTTGATTATTTGGTTAACATGTAGATCAAATTTCAGATTGTTGCCAATTAGTACCCCAAGTAGTTTGGTGTAGCCATCAGGGGATATTATGGTACCATTGCTGGATGTGATTCTGAAGGTGACCTAAGTGGAGTGACAGGTTGTGGAGAACAGCAATAGCTTGGTTTAATTTGCATTTAGTAGTAGATGTCTGCTAGAAAACCAGCTTTTGACTAAGTTAAATGTTTTCTGGGTCCGGGACTGGAGCTCTGGGAGGGAGTTGGCTGAGCAGACCAAAGTGGAGTTGTCTGCGTATTGTATACAGGTAGCTTCAGGGGTGGCTGACAGTAGATCATTAACAAAGATTGGGAGTAGTAGAAAACCTAATATGGAGCCTTGTGGAACTCCTAATGAAAGAGGTAGAAGGGTGGAGAGTCTGTTTTGCCAGAACACTGCCTGATTTCTACCTTGAAGGTAATGTTGAAACCATTTGATAGTTTGGTTATGTAGAGAAAGTTTACAAAGAGAGAGTATTCACTTGTTATGATTGATCATACTGAAAGCTTTAGAAAAGTCTAAAGAGAGAGCCGATAAGATTTTGCCATTGTTCCTATTCTGGTTGATGGATTCTGTGAATGATAGCAATGCTGTTGTGGTGCTATGATAGGGTCTAAAGCCATGTTGTGAGTTTGTGAGAAGTTTGTTCTGGATTAGGTAGTGCATAAGCTGGCTATGAATACACTTTTCCATGATTTTGGCTAATGGTGAGAGGATGGCTATGAGCCTATAGTTAGATAACTCTAAAGAGTTTCCACCTTTGTGGAGAGATATGACATGTGATACCTTGCAGATGCTGGGAATGGTGGCTTCTGTGATTGTCCTATTTATTAGGCTCAAGATAGGGATAGCAATGACATCAGCTGCCAATTGTAAGTATTCAGCTGGGAACCGGTCAGTGGCCAGGGTAGTTGATTTAAGTTTAGTAAAGAGTTTTCTAATGTAACTGGTGGGGACAGGTTGTAAGCTAAAGGTAATCTCGTTAATGGTGACATTTAGTTCCAGACCATATGTAGAGGTGTCTGTTTTCTGTTTACTGTTTGGCTAGGGTGAGTATGGTATCAGTAAAGAATTTATTGAAAGTATCTGGTAGATTATCAGTGTTAGTCCCTGCCGGAGGGGAGGGGGTTGGTGTGGTAACTTTGCCAGGTCTTAATATTTTTTTTATACCTGCCCAAAACTTTTGTGGTTGATTTTGATGCTTGGTTAGTAGGTTATGGAAGTAATCACTTTTTGTCTTTTAGAATAGATGTTTTTGTGTCATTTCTAAGTTGCCTGTAGTTGAGCTGATCTGTTACAGATTTGGTGGTTCTCCGTTTGGACCAGGCTGAGTTTCTTTCAGAATTTTTTATTTTGGTACTTTTAGTAAGCCAAGGTGCTGGTTTAGTTTAGCACTGGAAGTACGCAAGGATGTATGTGAGTCTAGAATAGAAAGAAATATGGAATTTAAGTAGTGTATGGCTTCATCTAATGGCAAATGGTGAAATATAGGCCACTTACAATTAATTAGATCAGATTGGAAGCTGTAAGAATTGACATTCTTTTTATTCCTGATTGTCTGATAAATGGGCTGGTGGATTTTTTTAGTTTTATTTTTTATGATAAAGATGGGGAGGTGATCACTTAAGTTGTCTGGGAGGGTTCCCAAGATGTAGTTATGAGGGTGTTGGTTGGTGAGTATCCAGTCTAGGACACTTCCTTTGTAATTATTTTTATTGAGTCTAGTAGGAGATTTTATTAGTTGGGAGAACCCATATAGATTAATGTGGTTGGTTGAGGTTTGTGAGGAACATAGATTCCAGTCTATGTTGAAATCCCCTAGAACAATAGTTTTTTGGGGATTAGAGTTAGATAATTCATTGAGAATGCCTTCTAAGGTACCTATATTATTACCTGGGGGAATGTATCCACAGACAATATTGATGTTTCCTGTTGTTAATTTTGGCGGTTAAGATCTCTGCATTATTGTATGTGGGAAGGTCAGGGGCTACTTTGATCATTTCTGGGCTGTTTTTATATATAAGTGCTACCCCCTCCACTATTTTCCCCTATACAGTCCAACATTAGAATGTTATAGCCTGGAGGGAGAGTTTCTTTGTCTGCTATCGTAGGTTTTAGCCAGGTTTCTGAAAGACCAAGAATGTCTGGGTTATATGTAGCTATGAGAGCATGTTAAGTCCTATAGTTTGTTTTTAATGCTTCTAGTGTTCAGATGAATTGCCATGAGATTAGATACGGATCTTTGCTGGAGGTAGGTGGGAATGGGGGGATTGTTGATTCTGCAGGTGTTAATTAGTGGGCCTGGGTTAGGGTGAATGTCTCCATCCTTTAGTATTTTAAATGTCAGGTGTACCATAACTTTTAATGTTATTTCATGTCAGTCTATTTTCTAAATTATTGAGTTTTTCTACAAACCTGTTATTTTGGTTTAAGAGAAATTCAGTCTGAGACTCACCTTCAGTTCTTATTCCTTCATCATCATTTGAAGTTGCTTCCATGCTGCTGATTTGCTTTCTTTGTTGTTTGTTAAGAATTTCCAAATGTTCCATCTTCTTTTTGGTCTCTTCTTTGAAACTTTTGAGTTTGATATACAGTTTGTCTATTTTAAATAATGCATCTTGCATACTAGATAATAGTGACTGCACACCTTTTTTAACACAAGAATCCTTAGTACCATTTCTTGAGTGGTTCATGTTGAAGCCTCTTCCCTCTTGACTAAGCAGCTGAAATTCTCATAAAAATTACAGATTTTGAAGAACTTGAAAGTATGTCTTTTCTTTAACTACTAATGAATATAATTAGCTAACAAGTTTTTCCACATTTACATTTTCTGATTATTTTTTTGTCAGAGAAAAGTTTCAGTCACAGAGCTTTCACGAGTTTTACTCTCAGTTAGCCATCTTGGCCACGCCCCTGGCACCAAATCGACAGCTTGCAGTAGTAGGCTTCAGTGTTCTGGAACACTCGCAGCAGCAGAGCATCCAGATTCAGTTTGGGCGCAGTTACTCTCAAAAAAAAAAAAAAAAAAGAAGACTGTTGCAAGGTTATTGATGGGTAGTCTGGATTGTGCTGTTAGCTATTCTCAAATAAGCCTTTTAAGTAACCTCAGATCTAGACTGGCTACTGTCATTTAATAAACAACAACAAAAAATAGAAGTTCAGAGGGAGAGGAAACTGTGTTACATATCAATATAAGGCTTGGAAACAGAGATTGCTTTGATAATTAATTGGCATTAGGGCTTGTACTTCAACTTGGTATAGTTAATGAAGTATTTGTGTAAGGATGAGGTTATTTAAGAAGGCAGTTTTGCTTAACTTCACAGACTCCAAGCCCTCCTCAGTGGCACCTGGATTCAACACAATCTGTATAAGGCCAGACCACTCACAGCTAGTATCAGCCAGCTAGCCAGAGAAAAAAAAATATATATATGTATATAATATGTGCGTGTAGGAATCAAGGGCACTACTGGTAACTTTAGCTCCTTTCCCAATGTTTTTCTTTTTAAGACTCTTCTGGCATGTTTTAAATGATATATGACAGCTAACTCTTGAAGCACAAGGCCTATTTTCAGAGTAGGAAGCAGTGCATGCTAAAAAGGAAGCTCACTTCATAGCAAAAGAAGTTAATCATCTTCAGTAGAGGAACCTTTGACTGATACAACTACAGCCCCAAAATAGGCAAAGGGCCAGGAAAGAAGTTCATAACTCTACTGATAATTCATTATCAGCACTGGAAATTATTTCGGAACTGGAAGGTAATGGAAATGTTGTTGGGTCTGGTTTAACATTGGCTGGAAGGGGGCAATCAGTAGATGACTACCTTTAGACTTCTAAGATTCATTGTTTGAGGAAGTTAGGTCTAAGATTATTGATATAGTGCTAGAAGGAACTTTGGTTTCATGTTGCCCACACCTGATGTGGCTCCACCAGGAATGCAACACGCTAGTTCTAGTCAAGGTCCTGTCAGCATGTCTTCACAGACCCCAAGCCCTCCTGGTCCATCTGCTAATTTTGCCAGACCTTATGAATTAGTTCATCATGTACCTCAGTTTCTAGCCTTCCTGGCCATAGACAGTTCTATTAGGTCTATCATTCTGGGAGCTCACATTACCATGCATGTTTCTTTTAACATCAATGATAAAGCCATTCAGGAGAGTTCTTAAGTGTCTTTGACCTAACTGAGAAGGAAGACATCCAGGGGATTCTTAAGATTGACAGCCCAGGGTCAGGGAACCTCACTGTAGCCCTAGCTGCTCTCAGAAAGAAAGCTTCAGCAAAGTCTGCAACTAGGAACTAGGACAATTGGGTTTTGAGCATTATGATTTATATGGTTCTTCTTCTCGAAATAGATCTGAATCAAGCATTCAAACTTTCAGCTTAATTTCTCTCCATCAGGGAGGATCATTACTTCAGGGGAGGGGTAGTGTACTCATGGTATGACCACAATTTTAGGAAATGAATAGCCTCTGACACAACCTTTAGGAGGAATCAGTGATACCCAGATATTTGGCTCAGCATCATGCTGGACAAGCCTAGTTTTCTAAGCAATCACCCTTCAATGGAGAGCCAAATTAAGGTTAAGTTTTACTGGTTCTTCTACAATGGGAAATGTTAATGGTCTACTTGCAGGTTCTCACATCTGTGCTCCTTTTGTGGGAAGAGCCATACTGCAGTTTGATGCTTGTAGAAATCAGGTCAAGCGACCCTGAACCTCAGCAACCCTCCATCTGATAATGGTTCCATCAAGAAGAAAGATAACCCAGGCAGGAGTAGGCATATTTTCATGGTCAAAGAGAGTATTTCACAGGTTCTGCCATACCCAGATACGATGGAATCATATTTTGGCAAATCGCTTTGGTTTCCTAAATTGAACAACTTCTCATTGATGCAGCAGTAAGGACTGGCAAGGGAAGTTATTTACAAGGGAGGTGGTTTTCAGCAAAATGGCCCATTTCTTGGCTACAGGACAGGAAAAAAGATATCACCTTTTCAGATGTTTTCCCATTTAAGTAGCCACTGAAGACTTTTTTGTTAATGGGAGAGTTTTCCTCTCTGATAATATGGCAGTAGTTCAAGCCCTGTGTAAGAGATAATCCAAGTCAAAGTGGGTTCATTCAGTGATTAAGTTGGTAGTCCTGTTGAGTTACAGATTTTTTCAGACTGCCATATTCTGGGGAAAGATAATAACATACCTGACTACTTATCCCATTTTCAGGATTCCAGGTTCCACCTATTGTCTCCAGATGCAGCTGCTACAGGGATACCCATTCATGCAGAAGTTTTGCTTATCGGTGAAGAGTAACCAGTCCACTTTTACCAAAATCATGGGCTCAGAATACCAAAAAGGCCTATTCATTGTCCTTGCATGCCTTCCGTCTCTTATCACAACATACCAAGACCTCTCAGGCACTGGGACCTTCCTTTACTTTTGCAATTTAGAGCACATATGCTTGATGAATGATGAGCCCAACACATTGCACTTATATCTAGCAGCCTTAGGCTGGCTCACTATGTACATGAGGATTCCCGATTTCTCAAACCATTGGATTGCAGGTCATTTGTTAAGAGGCTGGGAGAATACCAGAGGTGGTGTTTAGGACACTAGAAAGCCCATTGATTTCCACCTTTTAGGCAATATCATCAAGGGCCTCTATTACTCATCTGATGATTTTTTACTCATTTGTTCTGTGGGCCACCTTATTTGCTTGGATATATGCAGGTGCCTTTAGAGCCAGTGATCTGCTTTACCCCTTGTCTTGGGATGATGTGTTTGTTGGCAAGGTCCTTCTTTTAATTTGGTTAAGAAAGTCTAAAACAGACTCCAGCAACAGTCTGCCAATTGAGCTAGATAAAGCTAAGTCATTTGTCCTGTACATTGGTCCTCTACTTTGCACTGATTGTCAAGTCACATTCCTCATTCAGGCTCTGTGTTCCAGCATGAGTCTAGCCAGTCACCATATCTGAGTTGAGTGCAGCTCTGAAAAAAAGCTCTGGCATATTCAAGCATTACCACATTTGGATATTCTTCCCACTCATTCTGCAAAGGTCAACCCTCAGATCTGGTGGTATAAGGTCATACAACCAAATTCATAAAGAAGACAGGGAAGTGGTTATTAGATGACTATATTTCCTACATCAGGTTGCAACCTTGTCAATTTCTTTTACAGGAAATAAGATGTTTTGTATTTTGGGCCACTCTTTGGTACAAATGTGAGGTTGGCAAGTGCTATCTGACATGGCAAGGCACAGCGGCTTCATGGATCAACCCTTTTGGGTAATACACTGGCTTGGACTCCCAGGCTTGTCTTAGTTTCAACTTTAGAACATCTGGCATCAACTTATCAGGCCAATCAGAACTGCCATCTGCTGTGTTCATTCATCTCAGGGATGTTGATTTAACCAAAGTTTTGAAGAAGATCCTGACAGCTAGAATTTTGTCTGGCCTTCACGGGTTTCTTACTTTCCTCCCTCATGTTATTTTATTTTAGTCTGATATTCTTCCCAGGCTGATTTGGAAAAGCACCATAACAAGTTTAGCAGCAGAAATTTTCAAGTGTTTCATTAACCACCAGGTGTCCCAGACAACTCATAGCAAACATTATATGTGCAATGAGCTCAATGGCTTAGCAAAGGCAGACAAATACTTTTTTTTGGAGTGGATGGCATTCACTTGAAAAACCTGGAACTAGACTTATTCAAATTATAGTTGATCATGTCAGCTAGTAATTATTTCATTTGACAGGTGTCATTCAATTTAGAAGTCGACTATCTTCTACTTGGATTCTGTAGTTATCTAAAGCCCTCTACCTTTTTATTTGGAAGATTGGTCACCATAGGCTTGATGGTAGGGGTCTCCTATCTGCTCAACCACCTTGTGTTTTCCCATTATTCTTCAGTAGCATCTTTTGGAGTAACAGGTCAGGAGAACCAAAGAGGCTTGGTTTATGGCTATTCATGACTGGCCTAAATTAAGTCCTGAGTTTATGACTATTATGACGTATCTGAAGGGGATTGGCATTATGCACTCGGCTTTAACTGTTATCTGGAATGGGCTTGGTAACATCAACCAGCAGGTGTGTTTACAGCATGTTTATTTCTCCTTAATGCTCCAAGTTATGTTGATTATTGTGCAGTCTCACTTCTTTGTTATTTTACTGATGAATAAAATGGTCACAAAGGCAACATTGTATTTTTCTCGACTTTGCTGTAGAAGCAAGAATGTTTATCAATTGCATGTATGATGCTAGTGTGTAAATCTTTAAGCATCTCACAGCTGATGTAAATTATGTGTGACTTGGAATGTTGGTCCTTTTAGTGAAATATATGCTGTGAAGGGTTTGCTATTAATATTCCATGATTAGATTCAGCGAACAGTCTCACTTTTTTGTTATTTTAAAATGGTCACAAAGGCAGCACTGTATTTTTCCTGACTTTGCTGTAGAAGACAAGAATGTTTATCAATTGTATGTATGATGCTGGTGTGTGAATCTTTAAGCATCTCACAGCTGATGTAAATTATGTGCGACTTGGAATGTTGGTCCTTTCAGTGAAATATATGCTGTGAAGGGTTTGCTATTAATATTCCATGATTAGGTTCAGCGAACACTGAATATCAAGCAACAGTTGGATGACGTCCATGTTGCTGGCCTACTTGTATTCGAGTTCGCAGTTCAGAAAATGCACTGTGCATTCACCCTTAGGACTAAAGATCGTCAGATCGGGAAATTTATCCTTTTTCCTCACTGTAGTGCAATCCTGGAGATGGAATATATAATTTGCAGGGGATGTGGGAGGCACAGCCCCTCACTAGAGGGTGCAGGGAGGAGTCCTTGGCCCCCTGCAAAGATAGTCATTTCTGTGTTGTGCAGTATGCATGTACTGCTGAGAAGTTTAACTTCTGTTGCTGTGCTGAAAGGTGCAGGGGAAGGCATATGTCGAATAATGCTGATTCTTCGAATTCAGCATTAAATTAAACAGAATGACTGTCTTCCTCTGCTGTATTTCAGAGTTGTAATTTACACGAACGACTGGATTTTGTTCTGGCTTTCACCATTGTGAAGTGTTAAGCACTTTGGAGTATAAGTTGTGTGTAGCTTTTAATGCCATTGTTTAGTTACAAGATTTTGCATGTCATGTAGTATTCTTTCTAGAAGTACACTCTAACTAAATACCTCATGGATTCTAGAAGATCGTTCCCGGTCTATATCATTAACTGAATATTATAGCAAATGACATAATATCACATGGTATCAACACTATGGAAAAATATCAGCAGAAGTTAAGAAACTTAGTTTATTTCAAGAGCTTATATGTTTGAAAGTAAATACAATTTATAGTGGAAAAAATTCCAACTGCAAGCACCAAGAATTCTAACACTGCAAGGAGATTTAGTAGAAAATTGTAAACTTTGTATCCGGATATTCAGTTCATTTCTCACTTGTAGTGGAATAGCTAAGTAATCAAAAAAGGTTGCACCACTTTTCTGCATATTGTTGATAAGCAAACAATGTATTCAAAGACAAAATGATAGCAGTTATAGAAACCCAAAAGAGTATTTGCCATTTTTTTCTATTTATTCTTTGCTATGGAACAATATCATGCGGACATTATAAATTCTTATTTTACTGATCTAAACAATAAAGCTAAATGCTGAATTTAATGAGTTAGATGATTTATTAATAAAAGACAATGTAGTTTGTGGTATAAGAAATGATCACTCATGGGACAGACTATAAAGACACACAACTCTAATGTTATGTAAAGATCTGGGTGTGTGTAGAATAAGTGGAATTACTAGTGTACAGCATAACTAACTGAGGAAAATGTTGAAGATACAATACATGTCAAATAAAGAAAGAAGGAATATTGCAATACTAATAAACACAGAAAAAAATAGCCACATGAATATGCATTGTAACTGTAATGGAAAGAAGCTGACCATGAGGTGCACAGAAAACATCATGTAGTAAAAATTCATTTTTCACATCCTGGGTGTGGCTGCAAGCATGGCAGTAAGCATTTTCTCATTGCTCATGTCCTTAAGTGATGGGATGCCTTCCTTAATCCCTCTCTGCCTATTTACATGGCACATCATATGGGCTCTCTACAATCTTCTGAAAAGAATTTGCCTAGAACTTTACATCCTGTTGGATAACTTTCCTTGTTTCATCTCCTCACCAGTCTGTCTTTTTTGTCCTTGCTTATTTTTGGGAAGTCCTCTTCATGCATTTTTTCCTTGAGCATATTTGTTGCCATTAGGGATTTGTATATCATTTTCTCTGACTTTTTTTTGGTGCCAACTCAGGGGTACCCTGCTCTTCTCAACAGCCCATATCATAAAATGTATACTTACCTAACCGCTGCTGTAATACTCATCATCAGCAACCCATTAATGTAAACTATACACATCACTTTTCCAATTACATCTTAAACAATAAGGTATCCATGTTTCCTTTTGCTTGTAGCACTCTCTGCCAGCCTTTCACCAATAAGAAGTGTCCTCTTTCACTTAGATTAAGACAATGAACTGTTAAGGACTTACTTCTTTTGGTACACAGATTGATTCGCTCAACCTTCAACCTTCCTTTCCTTACTCAGTGACTTTTGAGCAAGTTACTTAACCAGGCAGTGATTTTGGATAATTAAGAATTTGGGCTAGGCTCTTTAATGATCTCCTGGACTATATACCTATTAATTAATTATCTTATTTTCACAAAGCACAACCAACAGTCCTACCTTCTATTCAAAAGTTAAACATCCCCCCCAATTCAAAGTAATCCACACAGAAATCTTCACATGTTGATTACAGCTAACTTATTCTTTTGCCTGTCTAAAGTTTAACTTTGTTACATCCATATATTGATTCCTATTACCAGGCAGCATTTAACATTATTGTATTCCATAATCACCTAGCAACATTCTATGCTAGGTTATATGGCAGACAATCTATCTGCAGCACCTCTCCTTACTTTACTTAACATTCTGATGAACCTAGCATTCACCCATCAACGATTACACATTGTGTTAATTATCCTAGTGGGATCACAGGTCTCACTCTACCTGAATGCTTTCCTTTCCTTCACTAACTCTAAGACAAATGCTGTCTTCACTTTCCTAACAATTATGCTGTAAACAGCTGCTTCTCTTGTCCTAGTAAATTTCTCTTTTACCAACTGTTCTTCCCATCTTTCTTCCTTTGCACACTTTTTGCATGTTTTCTGGCTGTCAGTACTTTACTTTAGTTATAACCTTCCTCACATAGCAGTTGTCACTAATAAGATGTCCCTCTCTCTCCCTTTTAGTACCATCATTTACTACACTAGAATCCTCCTCTAGGCAGCCTATTTAAAAAACTGTCCCTCCTCTCCCTTCACTCCAGTCTTTGCCCCTTCATTTCAGTTTATGCTTATATTTTGATTATTTCATCCTTTATACTATTACTACAACCAGTTAGGTGATAGGACACTTGTACAATACAACCTGTACACAAAGTCTAGGTGGCATATAGGCTCAACATCTGCTACTTTTTTCAGACCCTTTTACCTCATAGCCTTGATATCAGCCTGCACTTTCATGGCACATCCTGAGCTTTCTACATTCTACATTTCTATGCCATCAGCCTGAATGTCATATAGGCTACACCACTTATCTTTGCACACAATCAAGTTGGCAGATGGACTGATCTCCTTGTTATCATGTCAGGTTCTTTTACTGTATTACTAATATATCTTCTTCAACTATCTAATCAGTAGTTAGACTCTACAGTTTAATCTATTCATGCAGACTAAGTGGCAGACAGACTTATCTCATTCATCATTTATTAGATTAATTTGCTTTATTTCCTGGGTACAAATTAGCCGCTGTATGATTTCATTCCTATCTGCTTCAACCTCTATACAAGTTCTACTCCAACAGTCTAGGTGGCAGATAGACTCTGTAACTTATACTGTGCACAACTGCCTAGGTGATAGACAGGATGTAGTCTTTCTACTCTTATCTGGTAATCATAGCTAAAGCCAGGTCCAGCCCTAGGTGACCTAGGCAGCTGCCTAAGGCCCATGTTAGCTGAAGGCCCATGTTGGCTGGAAGGGGGGGGGGGCGATAAAAAATAAAATCTTTTGTAAGTAACATGAGCACAAAGACTTCCCCTAGCCCAACAGGCTTTAGGAACTTGCAGGAATTTTTTTGTTAGAAAACAGCAGACTTTAGGACCTCATGAGAGACTTTTCTACAAAGGAATAAGCACCAGAGACCTAGGATGTTTCTCCTAATGTAAACCATGGGAGATTCAATTTACAGCCAACAAACAAGGATTTAGAGTGAAGACAGAGATTTAAGTGTAGCAATTCTGTGTGAATCCCTAAGTGAAATGAGCCAACAATTCTATAAGTGCAGAGATTTCAAGTGATCCAAGCAAGTGGTTCAGTAAGTAGCCAAGAGTCTGTGTGTGATTCAGTAAGTAGCCACGCATATGACTCAAATTTAACAATTCAGATTCAAATTAAGCAAAGTTCCTAAGGATGGCAGCTGAAAAAAATAAATCACTAAAAACCTTTTTCATATCTTTAACCCCTCTCTCAACCCCCCCTGGCACTTTCTTACCAGCATTCATGCATGCAGTTATAATCCTACTAACTAAAGTTATGGTGTTTGCAATACCTTCAGACCCTTTACTGCCCTAGTAATAAACACTGATACCATTTTTTGCAACCTGAATGATGGCGTCATTACAGCCAGTCCAATTGTTATGTCACAGGCTTCTACAACAGTCAATTATATCCTTCTTCTCAAGAAAAAAAAATCAAGAAACTCAACTTTGGAGGTAACACTATTTGGTCATTTCACAAAGATCTGAAAGACAGAACCTTCCAAATCTATAGCAATGTCTCACTGAATAACACTAGCATGTTTAACACAAGTGTACCTCAAATTTCTGTGTTAGGTTCCTTCGTATTCTCCCTCTTTGCGAAAAATCTTCACCTAGAACTGGAAAATATTAATTAAAAATGCATGCAGATTATATGCTGCTACCGCAGTCCAGTACAAGCCACTTCGCCCTACAAACCATGTTACAGGACAACTTCTCTCAATTATGCACCTGTTCCGCATCTATCAAGCATCTAATTACTCCTTAGAAAACTAACACCATGGTGTTTGGTTCCACCAAGAAATTACCTATTACCCCTTCTACAAAATTTTCCATCAGCAGCAGTAACACAGTCACAGAGACATCTCAGATGAAGTACAGAACAACAAGAACAATGCCCTGCCACACTATACTGATGTATTTATATCTTAGGAAGTTTAGAAGGAGAATACAACTTACACATAAATGCTGATGCTGTTAGTAATAACTAAAAAAACACCAGCAATTCTCTGCAGTAAAATTGTATGAGATGGTACCATGCTCTCACTTTCTTTTCCTGATCTGTTTTGTCCTCCAACTGCATAGGGTATCTCTTTACAAACATTATCCTTTTATTTTTTACTACCATGAAAAACTTCTCCGAAGCTAACTCTGGGGTCCTAAAAGCAAAGGTGGCTAACTGCACGGCACCCATGCAAATGGAAAATATTTGTATGACCGCCGAATCATGCACCAATGCACTGTATGAACACGTACACAAGTGCATGGCTCTTGCCATACCCAATAAAACCAAGATGGTCTCCTCCAAAAAAAGGAAGCCAATCTGGTGTTCCCCTGCCATAAACAAACTCTACAAAAGAAGGAGGAAACTGATGCAGAATAAGGTGAAGTCCCAAGACTGGAAAAACTCCCTTATCAGTCTCAACTAAAAGTTGAGATCCCTCATCAAATCCTCTAAAGCTGGCCATGAAAACAGAATTGCAGCAGATAGTAAAGACAACCACAAGGCCTTCTATAATTATGTAAAGAATCTCCATGGCAATAAGCAGATTTTCTCTGAGCTACTGCACAATTGTACCTCCTATAACGAGCCAACAGATATTTTCAGTATACTTGCTGACAGATTCAGTGCCAACTTTACCCCTCTCTCCCCCTAAAGGACCAATCACAATACCAGTAGTGTGCCAGGCACCCAGTATTACTGCTGCACAGGTTAAAACAGCACTGTTCAAGGCCAAGAATACAACTTCTGTGGGACCTGACAATATCCCTGGCTGTGTTCTACATGAACTACAGAGTGAACTGGCACCTCACCTGTGTGCCCTGTTCAATCACAGCCTCACCTCAGGCTTTGTCCCTATGTAATGGCACACTGCTACACTCATCCCTCGCCACAAAGGAGGACTGACTACAGACCCTGGGAACTATTGCCCCATTAGCCTGATGAGCCCGATATTCAAAGCTATGGAAACCATCATCATCATGGACCCAATAAACAAGGATATAGGAATATCCAAACTCTGGATCCCACACAGTTTGATTTTGTGAAGGGTAGATCATGCCTGCTCAACTTGGTCAACTTCTTTGAGGCAGTCACCAGAGCTGTGGATGAAAGGAAAGGTGGTTCATACATCCTACTTTGATCTGGCCAAGGCTTTTGATACCATTCCCCACTCAGGAATCATAGAAAAACTCACTAAGCTAGGCATCAACCCCTGTATCACTAGGTGGGTTGCAAACTGGTTCAGAGATAGAACCCAAAGTGTGAAAGTAGCTGACTCCAAGTCAGACTGCTGACTAGTCACGAGTGGAGTCCCACAGGGTTTTGTCCTGGGTCCTCTTCTGTTTGGTATCTACTTCTCTGAAGTCCAATCCAACACGAAGGGTCTCTGGCTGACAAAGTTTGCAGATAATTGCAAGTTTGGAGTATTATTAACTCCCCAAGTGATGTTGACATCCTACAGAATAGCCTCACTGAGACCAATGACTGGTGTCAGAAACATGGCCTTAAGCTCAATGGTAAAAAATGTGTCGTCATCCCCTTTGGGAAAAACCCAATTCCCATGAATTACCACATTGATGGTAGTCCACTGAACACAGTAGGCATTATAAGAAATATGGGAACACAGGTTGACAGTAACCTGTCTTTTGATCACCACATTGCCACTGTGGTCAGAATGTCCTTCTATGTGACACATCTCATTATTAAGGGTTTTGCATCCAGCAAGAAAGAGGTCATTGTCTCCCTCTACTCTTCCCTCATTAGGCCAGTCATCGAGTACAATGCCCCATTTGGCATGTACCTCACTAGACACCTGCAACAACTGCGGAGGTGGCAAAAGTACCTCACAAAGAGGATCCTAGGCCTTAAACACTTGTCCTATATGGACAGACTCAAAAAACTCCAACTATTCCCTGTCTCATATCATCTACTTAGAGGTGATCTCTGCTTGACTTACAAAGCCATGTCTGACCCATCTCTGTTAGAAATGCTACATCTAAAGAAATCCCAATCCCTGCACACCACACATTCCAGAGACCTCAACCTCATTACCACAATTAACAGTACATGCTGGAGGGACAGGTTCGTAACCCAGAGACCGCCCATGCTATGGAATAGACTTCCCATACATGTCAAGCAGAGCACCTCGCTGACCATCTTCAAGAGAAATCTTGATGAGTAGATGGGAAACAGAAGGTTTGCCCCAAGGATAACTCCAGTGGCTCTACTCGACAAAGACACTGGGAACTAAGGTCAGGTGGCACTATGCCAGGGTAATCCTATGGCTAGGTTTATAAAGGGCCCCAGAGCCATTAGCCTAGTACACACCTATGAACCTATGAACTTCTTTCTTGCCTTACAGATACCTGTTGCCAGGAGTTTCCCTTTATTTGAAATTTCTGCTTGACAACAGCAAAAATAGTCTCAAAGCTCTGCATTCTCCTACTTGACTAACTTACTGATTACTGTCTTGTACTTACTGTTACTTTGGGATTCTCTCTTAGTTTAGCTTCCATTCGTATACTGACATTTCTTACACATTTGGAGTTGTATTGCTCTACCCTTGGGTAATGTTTCTGATAATAGGCAAGGTCCCATTTATCTTCTAACCATAACCAAATAGCATCTCCTTTTGTAGCCTGTATACCAATTCTGTTTTCTTACTTTTGGTTCAGAATCTTATATTGAATGGGTGTGCCAAATTGATTCTCTGTCTCTTTGTTGGTTATGTGTATTAACCTGCCACAGTGTGTCTGTAGCTTCTAACAAATTTTCACAGTACTTTAAAATTTGGGTAATATTTTCTTAAATTTATTAGACATTATGGCTAAAAGGTGTAATATTTGTTCTAGGACTAGCTGACTTTCTACATGTATAAGGGAATACTTTTTTATGTCACCACAAAAGCAAATTATCTCCCCTTTTTGATTGTTATTAATCCCTATGTTTACACAAAAGAGAATTCTTGACAAAGGTAATCATGCTTTCAAAATCAAAATGTAGCATAGCTTGAACCTCTTTTCCTTATAAAAATTCAGCATACGTCATTAGCTTATTTCTGTGATTGTGACACAATACAGATTCGGCTATACTAGCTAAAATTTTACTTTCATAGCTATATTTCTATTTGTAACCTTATCTTCAGCTTTATTAATACAGAGCTTAGCAATGTGACTCCTCTACCATGCTTTAAATCAATTAACACATTACTTGTTACTTTTTGTTTCATACATTGATTGCAGATGATGGTAGCTGTACGGTAGCTGTACATTAAGGATTGCTAGACATGTTAAGTTGTTGTCAATTGCCTATATTTTTCACCAGTATAACATCAAAAGAGACACTGGAGGCAGGACTACCATAGAACACATGATTATTTTGTTAATATCAGAGTGAGAAATAAATAGCTTACTTGGAAGAGAAACAAAAAATACCCTTGCTTATATTTCCATCAAGCAGTAATGCAGTATCTAAATGCCTTTTCAAGTACAGGCTGTATAATTAATAAAAATGAGGGTTTAGGCCTTCACTGGACCAATCACACCTCTAAACTCCAAATGTTTCTTTTAGGTACAATTCCTCAATTAAACTCCAAATGGGCTGGCACACCCCACTCATCCAGGGTTTTCCAGATAAGATCAAGCTCACCCATTCTGAAACGCCAGCTGAAAAAGGAACTACCATTTTTGGTTGGCTTGTGCTAGAGATATAGAAGGATAAAATCTTGACTATATCCCCAATGACTTGGATCTGGTTAGTGTGCACTTACTGGCACAGGCAGGGAGGATGGGTGTGCCCATTCTTTGAGGTGTAGGATGTCAAATGGGACACTCACCATTAATTTCCCTAGTAGAAAGCAGGGAATTGACAGCATCTATGTTGCACATGGGTGGTGCAGTCTTGCCAATGGCTGTGTCTTGTGAAGTGAGGGAGTGTAGTGTCACTGATAGCCACTGCATGATTGTCCCACAGATTGTTGTTGGGCAGTGTAAGAGACTAAAGCACTCCGCACTATGATAATACTCCAGATATCTTCAATTGCCACAAACATGGGTTGGCATTAGACTGGGGGAAATTAAGTCAAGTTCAGTAGATTCAATGGCAAGAAGAAACCATGAGAGTAGCTGATGATCAGCTGCAGGGAGACAAAAAATGTGACAAGAAAATAAAAACTTCCGGTTTGCTGCCTTCAGACCATCTCTGCATACCACAGTAATTGAGAATTTGTTTCATTACCCCTACTGTAAACTGTGATACTTACACAACTGCAGACTTACAAGCCTAGACATTCCTGGACTTTATCAACACAAACCTCCAGAGTCAGATAGTCCATATACCCACTAGAGGTGAAAACATATTGGAACCATTACTCACAAACATGGGAGGACCCCCCCCCCCCCAGAGTGTAGTATACTCTCTGGTTAATTCAGACCACAATGCTGTCTCCTTCATAATAAGAATCAGTTCTGTGACCTCAGCTAATCCTGTAACAAAGGCAAACTTCCTACTACTAAATGATATGACATTGAAATTTCAAGCACCCCCCCCCCTCCACTCCAAACCTTGAAAATACACCTTTCTATGTGGAATTGTTCACAGAGACACTCTACATTTATGTCAGTAAATGCATACAAACAGCAATGCCCACCAGAAATAAGTACAGAACTATTTAAAAAAAACAAATCTGGTGGAATCCAAACATAAACAAATTGTGTAACACAAAACAGTCATAGCCAAGATTAGTAAGTGCTATGTCCAGCATGACAAAAACATTTTTATCAAGCTAGACAAACAATTAAGAGGGTAAATTAAGTCTACTAAAGCTAAATTTGAGGTAAAGATAGCCTCCTACGCAAAAGACAAACACAACACTTTCTTTAGTTATGTTTGAAACTTCACAGGCAGCCAACAGCAGTGGGCAGAACTGATGGTAAATGGAGCCACCTACGTGGATCCAAAAGATACAGCAAATCTTCTGGATAACAAATTTAGCTCCAATCCCCCCCCCCCCCCCATGCCTAATGAAGTCCCATCAAACAAATCACTCTAACTATTACTTGGGAAAAGGTTCTAGATGCACTAAAGCCAAAACACTGCATTGATGGGTCCTGATAATATCACAGGATGCCTCCTAAATAGCCTGAAACATGACCTATTGGGAACATTGGAGTCACTGTTTAGCCATAGTCTGCAGACAGGCTTTGTGCCATGCAAACTGAAAACTACAATGGACATCCGTCTACAAAAGGGCAAGACATCAATAGAACCTGGCAACTACAGACCTATAAGTCTGACTAGTCTCATATCCAAGGCCATTAAAAGAATGACCATGGAAATAATTAATAAGGACATAGAAAACCTTCAAACACTGGATCCAACCAAGTTTGGTTTAATCAACTGCAGATCATGCCTACTTAGCCTAGTGGAATTCTTTGAGGGGGTCAACAAGGCAATGGTTGAGGGCAAAATGGTGTATACTGCCTACCTTGACCAAGCTAAGTTATTTGATACAATACCCCACTTGAGCATTGTAAACAAATTCATGGCTATAGGCATAAACTCTTCTGTTATAGACAGGATAGAAGGCTGGATCTCAAATAAGACTCAGGAAATTAGAATAGGAGATAGCACCTCCAAAAAAGAGGCCACTCCCTAGCAGAGTCCCTCAGAGCTCTGTGTTGGGTCCGCTTCTTTTTGATGTCTACTTCTCGGAAATAAATGCCTTTGTCAAGGTCCTCTGGCTGACCAAGTCTGCAAATGAATGCAAACCAGAAGTCAAAGAATCCCCTCAGGACACTAACATCCTAAAGAAAGGACTAAAACAGACATATGGCTGGTTCCAAAACCACAACTTAAAACACAGTGCCAAGAAATGTATAATAGCTCTACTTGAGAAGTCAGCCACCATGGGAATTTACCTCATTAATAAGAGTAGAAGCAGATGTCAAGGATTTGGGTACATATGTCTTCCAACGAACATGTATCTAAGGCTGTAAGGAAGTAAATTCTATGTTGCTCAACTCATAAACAAGAGCATGGTATCTAGGTCCAAGGAAGTCATTGTTCCATTGTATTTGGCACTCATGGGGTCCATCATTAAGTAAAATGCCTTCTGTATGTACTTGACCAGGCACATGCAACAACTAGAACACCCACAGAGGTTCCTCAAAAAAAGAATGCAGGGCATACACAACATGTTCTATGCAGACCATCTCAAAGCCCTATCTCTATTGTTTCTTACAGATTTTTGAGAGGTGATCTATACATGGCATGCAAGGCATCCTTGGATCCCATTCTGATGGACTTCTTGCATATCTGCAAAATGAATAGCATCAGTATTACTTGATCAAGCAATTTAAATTTTGTTTGCAACTTAAATAGGACATGTTGGATGGGCAGCTATGTCTCCCAGAATTCACATTCTCTGAAATAGGCAACATCCACGTAAAGCAGAGCTCTTGCCTAACTCTATTCAATAGTAACCTGAACCAATGAATGGGAAATCAGAAACATACCCCAGATCCAGCACCTATTTCTCTAATGGACAGAGGCAGCCTGTAAATCATCCCCTAGCTTATTTATACCTCTTAAATTAAATTTAAGACAGACAAACTTGTGAGATACATTTGGGGAAGCTTGGCTAGACTCACAATGGTCAGCAGATAAACTTGAGGGATACATTAGGAATGTTTTTTAGACTTATAAAGTCCACAGTGGTTGATAGCCTACTATACACACATATAAACCTATGAATGCATACATAGTGCTTACTTAAGTAACTGCTAGAAGAATGCTCCCACAGTGGTACTGCCTGATACAGCACGCATTTAAAGACACATTACTCATTTTCTGCAACCACATTTATTTGCAAAGTTTTCCATAGGCTATCTACTATTAGAAGGTAATGTACATGGCTAGCTCTGATTATTATGACATATCCATTACAAAATTTTACATATTTTACAAGGGTTATCTAGAATTAGATGACAGTGTACACCAGTCAGGTCTTACCACTAAGTCCAGCATTTCTTATACAGGCACATACATTGTTAAATTAATTAACTGAAAAGACATTTTCATCTATTAAAATAGCTTTTTGCATTATTTGTGCAGTGGATGGCACAGTAGTGCAGCTGTAACATTGTTGCCTCACAGCAAGAGGTTCTCTGGTTTGATTTTCAGGTGGGGTGCCTTCTGTGTGTAATCTGCATGTCCACCATGCATTTGTGTGGGTTTCCTCAGGGTGCTCCAGTTTCCTCCCATGTTACAAAGACATGCAAAAGAACATTTTTCCCTGGGCCTCTGCTGAAAATTGGCTTTGCTTCAAGTTAGACTTTCATTGTTAGCAAATACTAAATTAAAGTATTAAAAATAAATACACTTGAGTAAGATAACATGCTAGTTTCTGTTATATGCATAAAAACTTGAATTTGATTTTGCCATATAATTGATAATTAGCAATTTTAAAAATATATCTATACAAGTACTGTAGAAACTGTAATATGATAAACCTTCTTTGTTTATTATCTGGATGTAACCACATATATCTTACTGGTCAGATGTAGCAGGAATGAATGTGTCTAGATTCTCTACATTTTTAAAACTACTAATAAAATATTTTTGCTTGTTTAAGCATACATACACAGACACAGAACACACGCACGCATGCACACACACACACACACACACAGACACACAAATACAGACATACATACAATAAAACAAAAGAAAAAAGTATGTCTGATTTTGAACTAATTTACAGTGTCCTATAGCCCTTAGCATTTTATTTAAATAAATGGAATTTTGAAATGTGGTTTCAGCAATTAATTCTTCTGCTGCTGCGCAAAATGCATTTGGTGTAAAAATGTTTTTGTTAGCATTACTAGCTAGTCTTGCTTTGGCAGCACATTACTCTCACAGTTACAATTAGCTTTGCTAAAATATACATAGAGAAAGATAGAGAGACAGATAAAAATGCAAGTTTCCCTCTAGTGAGGCATATAAATATTACAGTACTGAAAAACCTCTCATTGCTTACCCAAATGAATATTATAAAAAGTTTCTGTAAATATCAGCATAGAGATATAATTATGGTTATTGAGAAAGTAAACAAACTGTACAGACATTGTAGTAATGTTACATATTTTATTTGTTAAATAAATAAGGAAAAATGAATAACACATTGTTATGACTTGTAGCATTTCAAGCAGAGTGCTATGCAAAATATTTGTATGTTAGTTTTTAGCTTACTTATTGATACAATTATTACAATATTTATACATAAAAAGACACAAGAGAGGACGCATGGCCCAGAGGGGGTGTTATGAGTCAAGACCACAAAGGGCATGTGTATTTTAGTCCCTGAGCATGGCTTAATATCTGTATTATGCACCCCCCAAGTAGTTTATTGCATTTATAAAATGGGCATCAGTGTTTATTTACCTTTAGTAAATTTTGCTTGATAATTATATGTTTTATAGTGCATATTAATATAGAACAGTTTATCTACCTATACTAACTGATTAGTTATTGTATAGTAATATCATGTTTTAGATTTCCTAGCTTTAGATCAATGCATGCCACTTTGAACAACTTTTTATTGTACAGCACACATCAAACATCCATGTTGGTGACTTTGTAAAATGCCAAAAGAAAAAAAAAATGAGAGCTACATTGTCAGATAAAGCCTGGGTAAGACTTTGGGAGGTAATGTTCTGAGGTAAAGCTTTGAGATCAATTTAAAGCCTTAACCACAGGTAAGGAAACATTGACAGTAAAACCCAAGTCTCCTCTTAACCTAAATAGGGAAAAATAATTAAATAGTAGTTGTAACTTACCCTGGGATTCATGAAGCTTGGCGCAAGGCCGGCGGTAGGCTTGCGCCAACAGTGCGGCATGAAGATGGTGCAGTAGCGCCAAATGCATAGTAATGAAGGCATGCCGCCGCCAGAGCCACGTGCATAGGAAAGGAGCGCGAGTGCATAGGGTGTGTCGAAGTGCTGCATGGAGGCGTGGAAATGCCAGCTGTCGACGTGCAACCTAAATGCTTGCATATAACAACTTGCAAGATAGTAATCACATTTGTCAGTGTCCATGGATAGTGAAACATATGCAAAGCATGCAAGATAGTTCCTGCGAACACAAAATGAAGAAGCAAACACAAATTCACAGTAGGGAATAACAGGTCCCTATCCCATGAACAAATGACATGGAAAACCATGTGCCCGTAGTCCAATGCAGTGTAGATAGCTATACCAAGTGGAAGTGAAACACATCATATGTTAGCGTGCCGCCAATAGGTATGCCCAGCCCAATGGTTAGGGTCACCAGCTGACCCATAGTGTGAGGGAGGGTACACAGCTGGGCAGATGTGTCCATAACAAAATGCACGATAAATGTACATATCTAGCAATCGTATGACCGAATCATATCCCACAAGGCATGTAATAGTCACATACAAAAGGTATGTCCATATTTCACATAGCAAATGTGACAGGAAATAGAATAAGCATGTAAATGAAACAGAAGGAGCATATAAACTGCCACAACAATAAGGCAACATGTAGGCTGAAAGGAACAGTATGATCCGTACCATTGACTGTGGGTACGTGTTGTCCAGTACATTCGGATATGTGTCCGGAATATATCCCATCCTGGACATAGGAAAAGTTGGCATCCTACCAATGATTAGAACAGTCTGCCAAAATCCGCACATCAGCGGTACAAGCCGAACTTGTCAGGATGTGTCACAGTTGAACGGGTATTACCCGGGTATACCAACCATGTAATGAAAGTAAAGTATGGTTATGTACCTATGTGCATGAGGTATAGCATGTGGAAAGCAAACATGGCAGGGTAGTCCACACAACCATACAGGTACCTGACATATGTAGGGTATGCAATGTGTTACTCTGGCCATGTCATGGGCCAAAAACCAAAGCAGTGATGTATGGAGTGTCAGGAATATGTGTGTGTGTGTGTGTGTGTGTGTGGGGGGGTTAATGGTACAATCCTCCAAGGCGATACTGTGTCGTATGCAGAATTGGTGAACCGGAGGTGTATGAGGGAGCAGCGGGTGAAGCAGAAAGAAACACAAAAACATGTATAAACATCGGCATTACAACCAGGCAGGCCATACTGCAGAACACAATCTCACAAACATATAAATATTAAAATATGTGATATAAATGTACAGACATGTCACTGGCACATACCCACAGATTCGTCCTGATGGAACTGGCCATATCAAATGCAACACACCTAGATGCATAATGGGCTACCCAGCATCCCCTTCACAGCACACAACCCACTCCCATACCTGAACGTCCACCAAATCCAGCCATACTTGGCCTACTGGTTTGGTGCAGCCACATCTACACATGGTGACCACTACACATATGTAGTAGGTAGTGTCACCCTAGGCAGATTCAGGATTGCAAACTATGTATCCCTTGCATGTAAAACCCCCCCAGCACATTTTCATAACTCCAGAAGAATGGTTGGTATTTGTCTTGTTTCGGTCTTGTTCAATTTTTGGGATATCCCTCATGGGATAAGTAACCTGTGTAAACATTAGAATGGAAGACACAAAGTCCAGTCCTGTAGATATCTGGACACAAGTTTGAATGTGCAGTAGTGGTGCAAGAGACTGTCCAGCCCTAGATGGTCATGCATAACCTACTACCCAGGATCAAACACCTGCCCGTGACGCACGTGTCCCGACACGAATAAGCGAGAGAATATATTGCACACATTCACATAGTGGCACATGGTATAAGGGTGATGAAGGCACTGACATAAACAGGATTCCCCCTGATTCACTGTGTGAGGGACAATTAATGTGTGTGTAGGTATGACCTGACCAACAATGATACAATGCCAAATGTCCTGTGATCATAGGAAATAACTATGTACCATATTGCATGTAACAGTTGCCTAAAGCGGTCACGTCAGGATAGAATAAATGTAATTCGTACAAGAAACAGGCAAACAAAAGTGCCAAAGGTATAAGGCTCACAGCTAGGAA